>NC_045030.1:63381216-63402076 GCF_008632895.1 Mastomys coucha | reverse complement strand
GGCTACATTTCCTGAATTCTTAATTTATTCATTTCTGAGATGTTCTGCCTGTTGCTTTTATACTCGAACCACTTGTCTGGGCCAAGTGTTTTGAAGTCACATTTGCTTTTCTTTATGAAGGCATGAAGTTGGCAGGTGGCAGGTTGAGGGATGTCCAGAAGGAGTTGGATGGAGATGGAGATGATCAAAATATATTTTACAGAATTAAATTCTCAAAGGAAAACGATAATGATATTGTTGAGAAAAGAATTACCTCTATCTTACAGCACTAAAACATATGAGAACTTCTCCTTTACTTCTTTTCCTTCCAGAATATCTAAATAATGTCATTTCTACTTAAGGTTTAATGACAAGATGGATTTTTAAACAGTATTTATCTACTTATTTAATGTATATGAGTATTTGCTTGAATGTATGTTTGTGCATTACATGAGTGCAGAAGCCTGTGGACGTCAGAAGAGGCATTGCATCCCCTGGAACTAGAGTTCAAGGAGAGTATGAGCCACAGTGTAGGTATGGAGAACAGAAACCAAGTCTTCTGGAAGAGCAGTAGGCATATTTAACCACTGAGAAATCTCCCACTCTCCCATAATATAGTTTCATGCTCTAATGTCATGCTCATGTTTTCTAGTGTGTAGTGTGCCTTTTGATAGGAAGTTCCCCTTCTTTCTTTATGGCAATACACCTTATTTCAGAGATGTAGTGTCTGATCACTTTTACCTGTGCACCTTATTTAGTTTTTCCTTTGGTTGTGTGATGTTCTTTTTACTGTATATCCATATTCAATATCTCAAATACTTTCTCCATTCAGCTTTTTCCATTTTCTTTCTGCTTCCAATTGATTATAATCTGAGTATTATATGGGACTTAGTTTCATATTCTTAGCCTCTTTACGTTTCTCTTCATTCTCTGATTTGATTTTATTGTACTCCAATTCCTGTTTTACTTACCATTAATTTTGTGCCATGAAATCCTTACACACACATACACACACACACACACACACACACACACACACACAATGTTTCCACCATTTGAGTTAGGCTTTCCTCCAGAGTGCCTTTGCTTTTCATCTCTCCTGTCTCCTGTCCCTCTTTCCCTAAGATGCTATGTTTGTGTAGTTTTTCAGAGTGGCCTTGCTTATCATTGTCAACTTCATCTGAACTTTCTGGTTTGGGTTTATTTTCTTTTTTCTCTTCTCATCTCTCCTCTCCTCTCATCTCCTTTCCTTTTCTTTATTTTCTTTCTTTCCTTTCCTTTGAGACTGTTTTATCTAAATAAACCAGGATGGTTTTCTCCTGTTGTTAATGCTATTCTATTACAACACAATGATCTTTTACACTATCCCTCCTTGCATACATCTATCCTTTAAAGCCTGATCCCTCCATACTGAGAAATACATGCCAGTCAGTACTGATTGGGAATTTTCAGAAAAAAATATGTGTTGGTAACATGTTCTTCAAATATTCCTTTAAAGATCCCAATCCTCTTCTCTAGTCCTATATATGGCAGTGCTAGTATAATTTTATGAATATGAATATTTAAAAGGCAGTTTGGCTACATTTCTATTTAGCCTAATATCAGTAGTAAATTCTATTCAAGGTCCTGTGGCATTTCCAGGTTTACAGTATGTATTTCTTCCCATGAAGTGGGCCTCAAATCCAATTAGAAAGTAATAAATTACCCCCCAAAATAATTGTGCTACCATTGCCAGTGAGAGCTATAGGAATGGGTGGAGAATTAGAGATGTTAGCAACTGGGGTCACAGTACATTGCACCTAAGTATGAAATCGTAGAAATGTAACATATTATTTTCTAATGGAGGAATCCTAAAATTAAATCATCTTAGCATAGAAAAAAATAGAAATGAACTGATCAGGCAATAGAATAAGGATGTACAACAAACAGTGGCTTATTATATAATGTCTACTTGCCTGTCAAATTACCAATCTGGCAATACTCCAACACACACACTGTTAAATACATTAATATCCCTTCATGCCACCCATGAACCTCCTATATCAATCATTAGTCTTTGGAGGTTACCCTAGCTGAGGCTCCTAGCAGCGGGAGATATAGTGGTTGATGTGTGCATCTCCTATTGTCAGGTGAGACTTCCAGTGGAAGGAAGAGGACAACAACCCACCCACAAACCCTTCAACCTAAAATTTATCCTGCTTACAAAATGTACAGGGATAAAGATGGAGCAGAGATTGAGGGAAAGGCTAACGCAGTGACTGTCCCAACTTGAAACCCATGTCATGAGAGAGAGCTGACACTATGAATGATACTCTGTTATACTTGCAGATAGGAGCCTAGCATAACTGTTTTCTGAGAAGCTTCAACAAGCAGCTAATGGAAACAGTAGCAGAGACCCACAGCCAAATACTGGATGGAGCTCAGGGAGTTTTGTAGAAGAGTAGATGGAAGAATTGAGGGAGCTTGAGGGGTCAAGGACACCACAGGATGATAAATAGAGTCAATTAACCTGGGCCAAAAGGGGTTCACAGAAACTGAGCTACCAACCAAAGAGCATCCATGGGCTGGACCTAGGCATCCTACATATATGTAGCAGAGGCGCAGCATAGTCTACATGTGGGACCCCTAACAACTGAAGCAGGGGCTCACTCTGTTGTCTCTGTTGCTTCCCTTTGGATCTCTTTCCCTAGCTGGGCTGCTGATATATTTTTCTAGCTGGGCTGATTTGTCTGGCCTCAGTGGGAGAGGTTTCATCTAGTCCTGCTGTGACTTGTGCCAGAGCGGTTTGGTACCAATGGAGGGAACTTCTCTTCTCAGAGTGGAGGGAGTTTGAAGATGGGACTGGGAGTAGAGGAGAGAGGTGGGTTGTGATTGGAGTATAAAGTGAATAAATAAGTTAAGGAAAAGAAGAAAAAGAAAATGCACCAATGACTTGCCTACAGGCCAATTTTATAGAGGCATTTCCTCAATTAAGAGTCCCTTTTTCTTGGTTTGTGTCAAGTTGACAAAAGCCAACCAGCACACGTATCTATTTTTTATCTTCTCATCTTTCCCCAGTTTAAATTACATGCTCAATCACTGTATTGATCCTGTGAAAATATGCCTGCTAGCCATTTGCCTCCATTTCTCACCTGTCCAAAGCACAGCCCTTGTTCAATGCATCTCTGCCTTTTCAGTCAATTTACCTGTGCAACTACACCTGATATGGGCGGGGACAGTCTTGCTGATTATTTTTGTGAACTATAAATAGGCCCATAGTACCACTTTATAATGCTATTACTTTTTCCCACTTCTGTTTCTGCAACCATTTCCACACATGGCTGTCTCCCACATTCTATCCTTCTCTTAAAAATGTAAGACTTCCTCAAGCTTCTCAGTCATATAGAGTTCACTGATAATACTGAAATAGTCAGAAGGATATTTCCCCAGATTCTTCTCCAAACATATAACCTCAGCCATTTGTATGTACCTTTATCCTCAGCTTACCATGCTCTTAGTAGAGACAAACTCTTATTGCTTCTGTTGAAGAGCAATTCTACAGTAAATCCTCCTTAATGACTTGAGGACAGCACTCCAACAGTTCTCTCTTTTCTCTACAGTGACTTTTCCTTCTCTTGGGTAGATGCATTCAGCTTGAAGATGTGCTATTTATTCTCTTAATTTGAAATAGTTCCATGTTGACTCACGTAGCTTATAATCCAATTCCCTATGTCTCCTTTATATAAGACTTCATCAAATTATCTACACTAGTGGTCTCCAATCAAGTTTTCTCATTTGTTATGGTTTAAATGTGAATGTCCCCATGGCCTAAGGAGCTTCCATAATTTTTGTGAGGTTGACAAACCTTAACATATGGGGCCCAGATGGCAGATGTAGGATAATAGGGGTAGGCTTTAAGGATGAAAGGTGAACTCAACTTGTAAGGTTGGAGTTCTTTGCTTTCTGTGAGTACCACATCACAAGCTTTTGCCACTCCTGTTACCATGTCTTTCCCACCAAGATGGACTGTCCCCTTATAAATTGTCATCCCAAATGAAAAAAATTTCCTTCTTAATTTGATTTTGTGAAATATTTGGACACAGTGATGCAAAAGTAATGAATATACCACTTTTAAAAGACACTTCAATTCTCTATCCATATATAATTTCATCTATTAGCAACATGTGTCACCATCACTCACCTCCTACTCTTGGACAACCTGCTTTACTTGCTCTGATGATTCTTTTACTCTTTTTTCAAAGCACAGGTTTTTTTTTTTGTTTATTTTTTTCTCCCTTCTTTCCTAACCACTCTTTCTTAGTCTCCTTTGCTGTCTCACACTGTCTTCTAACTTCATGACATTGGAGTGACTAAAGCTTATACCTGGACTTAAAAAATTATCTTAACTCCTGTGGTTGTGATTATCTTTTCCAGTTTTGTGGATATATAGTACTCACCTAAAAAGGTCCACTGAAGTTCATATTTGTATGAGGCACACGTGCTTGAATAGCTCATAGCCATCTTTACTGAACATTTTAAAAGCAGCCTCTTACTTGCACTGGCTCCCTGATCTATTCTCTCAACTGTCTTCAAGATAACAATTAATGCCAACTCAATTCTTCATTTTAATAATGTAGGTGTAAACATTTGGAAACTCCTTGATCCGTTTCTGATTCTTGTCCTCTTATATTTGTCCAATCCATTGGCAAAATTCCTTTCACTCTACCCTGATATCTAATACTAATTCCCTTCCTTTCATTTCCCTAGTTTTCTTCCCTTTCTCCTTTTCTGTTGTCCTTTGTCCTGTTCTTTCTATCACTCTCGAATGTTTCTCACAACTACCACTATGATACTAATCTAATCTTCCTTTACTTAGAGCATTGCACCAACTTCCTCATTGCTCTGTTTTCTTTTACCTTTTGGCCTCACAGTCTATTCTCATAGGGATTGTTTGAATAAGGCATCATATTCAAAACTGTACATTGGTGTTATATTTTACATAGGTTGAAATAAAAGGTTCTTACTGTGTTTCACAAGGTCCTATGCCTTCCTGCCATGCCAGCCTCCCCAGTCTCTTCATTATTTTTCAAATGTTCCTGGCACACTCCTTCTTATGACTTATAATTGTCATCTAACTGCACAATAAAATAATATATGTTATCACTGCTTAGAACCAGTGGATAATGCAATGTATTAAATTGAGTTCACCAAGATCACAAACTAAATAATAGGTGTTCTGACTATAGACAACCCACGAAATCTAAACACTCTCTTCATTCTTCTCTTCTTTTCTTTTTTTTTAAGCTTCACTCATTTCTTAGAGACATTGTTCACGTTTTCAGCAGGAAGAAGGGTGAAGGTATGTGCTTCCTTAGGAACCTAAGATGACAGTGCCTTTCTTCATGTGGGAGAACAGATAGTTTTCCCAGATGTGCCAAGGGTCTTCTCTCATTCACATATATTCTAGCATACATCTGAGAAATCTCAGTATGATTTTGCTTTCCACTTTGCAAGGCCACAGATTTGCTCATAAAGCACATTTAGTTTCTTTACTCTTCTACCACAATCAGCCACTTGCAATGGTATTTACTGAACACTTTGATTTAGTTTAGGGATGCTATATTTGAATTGATGGTTTCTTTGTCTTGCTGAGGGAGACCATCCTTTTAGTGCAGCATATATGCGTTTGTGTTATGTTCATTTGGTGATTTCTCATAATGACATCCTGGCTTCCTGGGGAGACATATTGAGGAGCTTTCAGTCAACAACATTGATTCCAACTAATTAATCTCATAAGTAACTATTTCCTTAATTAACTTTCCTTGTTTAATATGCAGGCAGGATTCTTGCTATTGCAGTCCAGTATAATTTTCTAATGCTAGATTTGATTTTCAAAATTTACTGGCATTTTGGATTGTTAGTTACCTTTAGCATTATTATAAAGTATTGATGGGATTTAGTTCTAAGGCTGAAGAACATTAATGTGCAGGATTTCCACTTCTTGAAATGCCTTTGATGTGGAAGTGGAGAGACTAGTAATAAAAAATGAAGAGGGAAGATTTGTCAGGGCTTTGCATCACTTGAGGTTAAAAAGTGAATTTTTCAAAGGGTACGGATTGCTCATATTCATCAGGTCTGTGAGAAAACAACTATGTCGCACAGTTACTGGACTACCTGTGAGTCAAAGGTGCCACTGGAGGTGTTGTAACTTAGAAAGAAATGCTTTTTGAAAGTGCTTTTATTGGTATAATCATCATACTTTCATCTTTCAATCTTTGATTTAATGTAAATGACCTTTAAGAATACTCAGACTGGAGCAAACCCATTTGTTATAATGAAAGAACATGTATTAGTGGGAATTTATTTATGAACAAGCACTAGAACTTTTAAAACAGAAAAAAACCCCTGGTGAAATGTAATTTTCTGGGTTAATTTGTTTTTTTTTTTTTCTTGCTATGTCTTAACCTCTATCTCAAAAGTATTTTCTTAGTAAGCTAAAAAAGTTCTGGGAACCCCCCTTTCAATAGTTATGTGGCATTTCATTATGGTCATAAAACACCTTTTAAAAATCCTAAATTATTTAATATACACATTTTTCCCTCTGAGCATTCAGGAAAATGTCATGGCTCATTCAATAGCAACCAGGTTATAAAAGTGTGGTCTTCTTAACTTAGCTAACATCAGTAAGTACAAGGTGTCTTGTTCATTTTTATGGGCTGAAATACCCTCACAAAAAGTGTATTGAAGTATTAATCTCCCTGTGAACATAAACTTATTTGGAATAGAATTTTTTCAATCAATTCAATCAAGTGAGTAAGTGGTCATGTTCAAGTAAGGTGACATTAATGCAATATAATTATTTTTTATGAGAACAGGAAAAGAGGCATAGGCATACCTAGGGGGAGGATGGTGAGGCGAGGATATAAACAGAGACAGGAATTATACTGCCAAAAACCCACCAGAAATTAGAAGTCCAGGTGGAGGTCTCATTGGAGAGTTGTGAGAAGACTTGGTTTCACCAACATACTGACTTTGGACTTCTAGCTTTTAGTACTAAGGGGAAATACATTTCTGATGATTTAAGCCACTAGGATGATTGTATTTAATTATACCAATCATTGCAAACTAATACTATTGCTTAAAAATGGGCAAGGCATACATAAATAATAGATTAAAACTGCTTAGTTCTGGAGAGATAGATCAGTGGTTAAGAGCACTTGTTGCTCTTGCAGCGGACCTGGGTTCGATTCCAAGCATTCACATGATGACTCACAATTTATAACTTCAGTTCCAGGGGATTCAACCCCTTCTTTGACTTCCTTAGGCACAAGGGACATGTGTGTGTGTGTGTGTGTGTGTGTGTGTGTATGTGTAGGCAAAACATTCATATATATAAAATAACATGAATATATATGTATTCACTGATAAGTGAATATTAGGAAAAAAGCTTGGAATAACCACAATACAACTCACATACCATAGACAAAGCACAAGAAGAAGGAAGATTAAAGTGTGGATTCTTCAGTACTACTTAGAAGGGGGGACAAAATAATCATAGGAGGTAGAGGGATGGAGAGAACTGGGAGGGAGCGAAGAGGGGGAGGGGAAAAAGGGGGCAGAATCAGGTACAGGAGGAGACAGGGAGATGTACAGATGGGTCAGGAATTTAACAGAGGTGTGTGGCAATGGGGGATGGGGATCTGAGAGTAGCCACCAGAAAGTCCCAGATACCAGGAGAACAAAAGGCTCCCAGGACCCAACTGGGATGACATTAGCTGAAATACCCAACAAATGGGAGAGAGAACCTGTCGAGACCATATCCAGAGGTTAGGTATGGCCACTGGTTGAAGGATGGAGCCACCCACCCATCTCAAAAATATTAGTCCAGAATTGCTCCTGCCAAAAGTAAATGCAGAGACAAAGCATGGAGTAGAAACTGAAGGAAAGGCCATCCAGAGACTGCCCTATCTGGGGATCCATCCCATATACAGTCACTAAACCTAGACACTATTGCTGATGCCAAGAAATGTTTCCTGCAGGAACCTGATATAGCTGGCTCCTGAGAGGCTCTGCTAGAGCGTTACCAATACAGATGTAGATGCTTGAGGCCAACCATGGGACTGATCATGGGGAACCCAATGTAGGAGTTAAGGGAAGGACTGAAAGAGTTGAAGGGGTTTGCAACCCCATAGGAAGAGCAACAATATCAACCAACTAGAACCCCCAGATCTCCTAGGGACAAAACTCCCAACCAAAGAATGCACATGGAGAGACCCATGGCTCCAGCTGTGTATGTAGCAGAGGATGGCCTTATCTGGCATCAGTGGGAGGAGAGGCCCTTGGTACTGTAGAGGTTCGATGACCCAGCATAGGGGCATGCTAGGACAGTGAGGTGGGAGTGGGTGGGTGTGTGGGTGGGGGAGCACCCTTATAGAGGCAAATGGGAGGGGGAGAGGAGGGATGGGATGTGGGGTTTGTGGAAGGGAAACTGGGAAGGGGGAGAACATTTGAAATGTAAATAAATAAAATAACCAATAAAAATTAAAAAAAATATAAAAACCTTAAAAGAAACCAACTCCACTTACACAGAAGCACAACTTAATGGGCAACAGTATGTATGTACATGCAACTATCTAATATCTGGGAATGCTGAAAATATTTCAGAAGTGAAAGTAAGTCTTTTGATTTCAATGTTGCCTATCTCAAATAGGTCTTTAGTAAGGACTCACTGAGTAAATTAGAAAGATATCATAGTGAATTTACTGTTTAAAGAGAAAATGTGGTTCTCCTATATGTCAATCAACAGATTGAATGAATGGAGAAAATGTGGTATTGTATGGAATGGGTTTTCTTCATCCATAAGGAAAAAGGAAACTATGCCATTTTTTAGGAAACTGTATGTAACTAGATTTCATTATGTTAAATTAAGTCTTAGTTAAGTCAGACTCAGTAAGACAAATATTACATGTTTTCTTGCTCAGTCTGAATATAGATTTTATATAGATAGTATTATTTGTATATGCGTGAAGTGAGAGCAAAAGTGAGGCTGAGGGAAGGCAGAAGACTAGAGGAAGGGAAAGGAGGGGAGAAAGTGAAAGACATGACAGAGGAAAGAATATGATATACATATTATGGTATGTGTGGTGTGGTTTGTGTGTGTGTGCATATAGCTGTTGTAAATGTCTTTATGGAATCTAGATCTATGTAGAATGAGTATATATCAATAAAGAAAGGAGCAAGCGTGGCTTTCTATAATCATTATATGTTGAATGGATTGCCTAGAGTCCCTTATCTGAATGGTTCTGTAGCACTGATGACAGCATCTGTCTGAATGGGATACTGCATACCATTTCTTTCAGGAGATCACTGCTGTGAAGCACGGGTGATATGATTAAGGTTTGAGATATCACACTTACATGATTTCTTATTTAAAAAAAAAGTATTGCTTTCATTGATGTGCACAGGAAAATTCAGTGAGCAAATTTAGTCTGCCTAACTATCTGCAGTACTGGCAGCTCAAGAAGTGGGAGGTATAAAAAGTCTGTGCCAGTTTTGTGAAGGCTGTTCATAATATGCACCAAAATCTTGCACCTTTGTCAAATGCCTTGTTCAAACAAGCTCAAACAAAAACTACAAGCCATGTGCCTAAGTTCCTCTCTGCCTGTTTGTAACATTCTGGAAACATTCCCCCTTTCTTCGTTTTAGCAGACACAGGCATCTCTTCAAATGATATCTTCTTTCTGTCTTCTTAGTAAGACAGAGAATTACTAGTAAGACAGTTAATTACTGCTAATTAACAGGAACAAGGAAGAATAGATATCCAACAACACTGACAAGAACGGCCTCATCATTGCCATCATAATTTATTTAGGATCAACTATTTAAAGACAAATAGGTTGGCCACAAAAAAGAAACAAAAGTGAAAAAAGAAAAAAGAATAGAGGTGTATCCTCGGGCTCAATAGCAAAAAATTCAATTGACAATAAGTGACATACCCCTCCCATTTGCTTCTGAGAGAGCAGCCTTGCCCCTCATATGCCCCCATCCTGTGGCAGGAAGTCTCTACAGGATTAGATGCATCCTCATCCCTTGAGGTCAGACATGGCAGCCCATGTATGCTCTTTGGTCGGTGCCTCAGTTTCTGGGAGCTCCCAGGGTTCCACGTTAGTTGACACTGTTGTTTTTCCTATGGGGTTGCCATCCCCCTCATCTCCTTCAGTCTTTCCCCTAACTCTTTCTTAGGGTTTTTCAATCTCTGTCCAATATATAGCTGTGAGTATCTACATCTGTCTCAGTCAGCTTCTAGTAAGCTTCTCTGCAAGCACAATATAACATCAGTAACAGTACCAGAGATAAATTGTCCCTGACCATGAGATGGGTCTAAACATGGGCCTGTCACTGGTCAACTATTCCTTCAGTCTGTGTTCTATCTTTTTTTGTAGGTGGGTTGGTGACACCATCCTTCCACTGGTAACCTTCTCTGACTACTGGAGGTATAACTAGCCACTATATGATTAGATTTAAAGCCTGCTCTATAAGAAGGAAGTTGTGCCTGATCCACCTGGGTGGCAGAGAGCTTGAGCATAGATAGGCTATGGATGTAGGGCAAAACTAAATACTATTGTTCTAATAAAGCATCCTAGTAATAAAATGACTACTAATAACATTATTATATTCATAGATCATTGTCTAGCTCAGTCACTATCAGAGATGTTTCCTACTGCAGGAGATGGAAACAAATACAGACCTGCAAATGGACAATGTGTAGAGAGTGAGAGACCTTGAAACACTCAGTTCTAAGTGGTATGTTTTTATCAAACCTCTCCACTCAGGGCTTAGCTATCTATGTTGGAAATGAGGAATGCAGATTGTAAAATCAAGCAGGTATGGAAGACAACAATAAAATAGTGTCTTTCAGACACAACAGGAGTGAAACACATATGAACTCACATATGAATACACAGGGCCTACACAAGTCCAAGCTAGATGGGGTGCCAGCACTGAAAGGGGAAGTAGACATAAATACCCATCCCTAAGCCAGAAGCTAAGCTATCTACAATTGACAACTGCTTGAAAAGGAAAAAAAATAGTCTTCTCTAATGTTGTCGCACTGGTTATACAAACCACACTTAGGGAGGTACCATGCCCAGTAGTAGATGGCCAACACAAAACAAACAAAGTGGCATTTTTCGAGATGCTTTGTCTTATAATACCTTGGGCAATTTTTGCTATACTTGTCTTTTTATTATCTGTTATGGTTTCCAGATTTGTGTTTCTATGGTGTTTGTTTCTACGTGTGTGTGTGTGTGTGTGTGTGTGTGTGTGTGTGTTTGTGCGTGCGCGTGTGTGCATGGATGTTTGTGTTTCTCATGCTTTTTCTTTTCTGTGTGTTTGCTTCGTTTTATTCCTTTTTTATTATTTTTATATCTTTACAGTCCAGTAATTGCCTCCATCCATGTCTGCCCTCCCACAGTTCTTCATTCCATTCCTCCTCCCTTCTGTCTCCAAGAGGATGTCCCCTCCTCCACCAGGCCTCCCCACTCCCTGAGGCCTCAAGTCTCTTGAGGGTTAGGTGCTTCTTCTCCCACTGAAGCCAGACCAGGCAGCCCCCTGCTGTATATGTGTTAGGGGCCTCAGACCAGCTTATGTATGCTGCCCGGATGGTGGCTCAGTGTCTGAGAGATCTCAGGGGTCCGGGTTGGTTGAGAGTGCTGATCTTTTATTCTTTTTTCTAAAGAAAGATAGAAGGAAGGTGTGGGGTTTCCTGGGTGGGTAGGATCTAGGAAGAAAGAAAGGAGGGGAACCATGATCAGAATAAATTGTACTAAAAATATTAAAAAAAATAAAAAAGACAAGAGGATACACATTGTAAAATGACAGGAGTAATTCTAAGCATGTCCAAATTGCAATAAATAAGTTATAATAAGGCTGGCCTAGTATTACAAAAATGATCTAGAGTCTTAAAGAATAAGATTTTCCTGCCTATGGGATCATTCTAGGCCACAGGGAACCTCTATTTCCTCTAAGATTAATTTCTGTTTTGAAACTTCTCAGATGCCTTAGTATTTGATTTTTAAATGTTATACACTATTAACATTTAGGAATGGACAATTTTTTAGAAGCTGTTCTGTGCATCTAAAAATGTTTACTGTTCTCCTTATTCTCTATGAGTTACTACATTGGGAGATAGCAACTTCATCTTACTACCCCCAAATTGAAATTGTCATATGTTCTCCAAGGGACAAAAATCAATCCCACTCAATTGAAAAACAATTGCCTAAGCATGCTGTTGCTTTCCATTCATGTTGACATGATTTCAACCATCTGAATAATGGAAAGAAAAACAATGGCTGTGATTCAGGCCTCTTCCTTAAGACCCAGGCTCATAAAGTAGCACTATGGTTTTCTGTTTATAGTATATTGATGAACAGTTTGTTATATGGCTCATATAAGTGTAATGGAGGATGAAAGCACAAGTATGGCCCAGTCACAATCCCATGTGCTCAGTGACGGCTCCATTTCTATGAAGTAAAAAGGAAATTGATTTTGGTGGGCAGCCAGTGCCTTTTGTCACTGTGTGTGAAGCTATTAAAAAGACAGATGTCCTTACACTTATATGCCTAGTTAAAGTATAGATTTAAAAAAATGGAAAGATAAAAATTAGGGGATGGTTATACATTAATATATGGAAAAAACCTATAATAATAAACACCATATAGAATATAAGTCAAGACCAAATGTTGATATTGTAACTATCGTTAGTATCATAAGCCATTATTTATGGCAGAAATTATTTTAATAAATAAACAAACAATAGATAGATAAAATTACATTTCATGTTAATCTTACTTGCCAAAACAGTGTAGTAGTCATGAAAGTTTTAGACACAAAGTGTGAAATGAGTAAGACAAAACTGAACTTGTTCAGTAAAAAGGAAAAGGGAACAAATCACAAATCTTGGAGAGTAGGACACATTTCCCTAAAACTAAAAAATATACTAGACATGAATAAGAATATAGAAGATTTGAAAAGCATAAGTAATTTGCATTATCTTCATTTCTGCATCATTTCAGCAGCCAGAAGAGACTGTTGAACACAGTTGGTGCCCACCAAATGTTTCATGATTTAAATAGACAAGGTTTATACTCCAGTAGTATTTTTGGAGACTCAAATAAGGCTATTAAAAGCTATCTAAATTTATATGGAAATTCAAGGAATGGAGAAGAGCCCAAACAATCTTGTAGGAAGGTCCACGAAGAACAGTTAAGCATTACAGGACATCCACCATGTCTATTATAGTGGCTATAATATAAAATAGGTAATTACAGCTATTTCTGAGGATGTGAAAAAATAAAATTCTCATTCATGCCTGGGTTAACTTTGAAACATGCTACATAAAAGATACTAGTCAAAGAACACCATAGGTTGTATAATACCATTTATATAAAATGTCTGGAATAGAAAAGTCTGTAAAGGATGGATGTATGGTATTTTAGAGATAACTTAACCTTTAGGAGCACTGGCTACTCTTCCAGATGACCTGGGTTCAATTTCTAACATCCATATGGTAGCTTATAGGCACCTGTAACTACAGTTCTAGAGAATGCAATGGCTCCTTCTTGTTTCTATGGGCACAAGGCACACATGCAGTGCATAGATATACATGGAGGCAAAACACACCTGGACATAAATACTTTTGTAAAAAAAAGAAGTAATAAAAATTTATGGTTGTCATGGTTGGGGTGCATGTTGAATATACTGTGGGTCACAGGGAAGGAATGAAACTTTTCTTTCTGTGGTGGTGAAAATATTCTAATGTTGATAGTGGTATTACTGCCACAACCATGTGAATACTAAACATTGTTGAATTGTATACTTTAAAGGCATTTGTTCTGTAGTATGCAAATTATGTATTGCTAAAGCATTTTTAAAAATAGCATTCCATTGTTACAGTGAATAAATTTAGGAAAATAAAAGCAAAATCAACATGTATGTTTCTATAATAGTGAACTATTTAAAAAATATAAGGAAGATATTCTCATTTGTAATAGGTAAAAGACTAAAATACATAAGAATAAATTTAATTCAATGAGTGGAATGTTGGTATACTGAAAACTCATATACTGATGAGAGAAATTCAAGAATATACTCAAATGGAGAGATAGTTCATGACAGAATTAATATGCCTAAAGGGTATGTAGTACTCTAAGTAAAATACAGATTTACTGCTGCTTTATTGAGAGTTCTAATGTAATGTGCCACCATTTCTGGCCTTGGACATTTTGTTAAATTGTGAATAGCTCTTTGGGGTAAACACCATCAGCCCATTTGGTACAGTTCCATTAAAAAAAAAATATATATATATACATACATACACGCATAGGGATTATATATGTATTTTAAAACCTATATTTATGAATATATTGAGTCACAAATATATTAATATAATTAATTCATGAATAATTACTAATAAAAATAATTAAATAAATACTATATTAATATTTTCCTCTGGGTTTTTTAGACATCCTTAGGGATATTTATCTCTCTTTTCTTCCTCTGTCCCATGCTACCCTCCTTCTTCCATCCGCAGTTAAAATTGTCTCATATTCTTCCTGTAATGCAGCATATCACATTAATTAACTGTCACATGCTGAAATATCTTTGCATTTCAGGTATGAATTATACTTGGTCATGGTGTATTGTCTTTTTATGATGCTGTTGAATTTGCTTTACTTGTATTTTTCGAGAGATGTTTTTGTATATAAGTCCATCGAAGGTGTTAACATGTAATTTTCTTTTCTTCTCCTAATTTTGCCTGGTGTTGGTGCCGGGGTGATGAGTGCCTCACAAACACGTTTAGAATATCTTCCTATTGATGCTAATTCGTTAGAAGCTTGGTCAAATGTAGTACTCCAACCATGTGGTCCTGGAGTCAGAGGTAGAGTTAGTCTTCAGGGAACAGGCTTCCAGATCAGCTTCCTCTTGACTCTTCTAGGTCCCATGTCCAAACAATATGGTATCTTCAGCAACAAGGTCTTACCTTCAAGTTCTGGGAGGCAAAAAGGCAATGATAATAGCCCATATTGTTTTAGGAGACTCTTAACCCTATGTGAACACCTTGATTGTCAAACTATTCTTTTATAACATGGTGTCTTAGTCATACTAATCACCTCCATGGGTTGGGGAGAGAGATGGGGGAAGGAGGAGGCATGGGCTTCTGAAACCTCAAAGCCCACTCCCAGTGACACACTTCCTCTAGTAAGACCACACCTACTCCAAGGCCACACTTCGTAATCATCATCAAATAGTGCCACTATCTGATGACTAAGCATTCACATATATGAGCTTATGGGGATAATTCTTATTCAAACGGCCACAGATGAAATATGCCTCTTCAGTAGAGCACTATTACCCAACATGTCACAACTCCATTAAAAACTACACACACACACACACACACACACACACACACACACACACACACACACACACACACACACACAATGTGTGGCTATGTATTTTGAAATAATATATTTCCTCATGGTTTTTCAAATATCCTTATTGTTATTTATTTGTCCTTTCTCCTTTCCCATCTGTATTAGCTTCCCCAGCTAAAGGTCCCAACCCACTTTGATTCTTTCCCCTTCCATAGAACCTACCTACTCTCCCCCCTCTTGAGAGCTCCTGCTCTTGTCTCTATCCTCCTTGGTTCCTTGTCACTTTCCTGGATTCTGTAACTATTTTAGGTTATATACTAAAATATAATGATTCAGAGGTAGGATCTCCAAATAAGAGACAACATGTAGAAACTGTCTTTTTCTATGTGGGTCATCTCACTTGGTATATTTTCCAGTTCTATCGTTAACCCAAAAATTTCATTATTTTATCTTTTTTTTTTTTTTTTTTACAGCTGAATAGAATTTAATTGTCCATTCATCAGTTGAAAGACCTACCGGTTATTTCTGTTTTCCCATTATTGTGACTAAAGCAGCAATGAATGTGGCCTGGAAATTATGTCTGTCCTAGGATATTGAGTCCTTTGGGTATATTCCAAGGAGTACTTTATCTGGGACATATGATAGACCTAATATTTAGCTTTATTTTCCATGCTGATATCCATAGTGGCTAAAGCAATTTTCAATCTTACCATCAGCAAATGAGGATCCTCTTTCCTCACATCCTTCTAGTATTTTACTGTTAGCTATTTTCTTGATCTTAGCCATTCTGAATGGGATAAACATGAAATGTTAAAATGTTTAATTTGCAATTTTCTGATTGCTAAGCATGTTGAGCACTTCTAAAGACATTTCTTACTTATTTTTTTTTTTTAAATTCTCTGTTCAAACCCATGGCTCTTTTTTGTTCACTTGTTTTCTTGGTTCTTTTCTTTTAAGTTTTATTATTAGTATTACTTTCTGGATACTATTATTCTATCAGGTGAATGTCTATCAAAGATTCTTTCCACCTGTGTGCTTCGTCGTCTTCTTCTTTTTAAATTAAAAACAATATAACACAAGAAACATTTAATTGGGACAGTACCCATGTTATTTTGAAAATATTATCAGCTAAAATTTTTTATTTCTTAATTGAGCTCTGAGAATGGACACTTTAGTACAGCTATAGAATAGTTTACATTGCAGCCCATGCCTGTATTAAAAGACATGCATCAGCCACTATTGTCCTAATAGTGCTTATTAGAATTTGAACAATGTGTGCGTCTTCTTTACTTAGTTAATTGTTTCCATTGTTCTGTACAAGCCTTTTAACTTTACAAGGTTCTATTTGTCAACTGTACTTAATTATTGAGTACATGGAGTCCTATTTAGAAGGTCACTTCCTATACCCATCTCTTTTAGTGTATTACCTGTTCTCTCCAGGAAACCTTAGCATTGTTTCACATTGAGGTCTTTGATCCATTTGGCGTTGATTTTGTACAGGTAACAATTCTGGGTCTAATATTCTTTTACATGTGGAGATCCTGTTTCCCAACACCATTATGCCATCCTCTGATGTATACTTTTGGTATTTTCATCAAATATGAGACAGCTATAATGAAATGTGATTTAGTTTGGGTCTTTTGTTTTGTGCCATTGATCTACATGCTTGCTTTTGTATCAGTGTCATTCTGTTTTTATAACTATGGCTCAGTCACATAATTTAAAATAATACATCATGGTTCATTATGCTCAGGATTACCTTGGCTATCCAGGCTATTTGTGCTTCCATAAATTGTAGAAGTTTTCCCTATTTGTGGCACCAATATCATGGGGATTTTGATAGTGATGGCTTTGAATATTTTGTTAGAATGGTCATTTTCTTTTATTTTAAATTTTTTTCTTCTTTCATACAATAGATCCTGACTGCAGCCTTCCTTCTCTCCCATCTTCCCTGTTCTCCTGCCACCTCCCTCCCCTCTCTCCTGGATGCACTCTTCTTACATTTCTGTTCACAAAGGAGCAGGCCTCCCAATGATATTTAGTGCAGAGTACTTATAGATGATGTTAATTTCACAGTATTAGTTCTGCCAGTTTATGAGCATGGGAGGTCTTTAATTCTTATACTTGAATCTCTGTCAAAGATGTAAAATCTTTAATGTAGAAAGGTTCTCATCTCCTTAGTAAGGCTCAGTCCTAAAGAGTTTTTCATATTTGCTTGTTTGTTTTTTTTTTAGGCTAGTGTGAATATTTCCATGATCACTTTCTCAGCATGTTTATTAGTGGTATGTTCAAAGGCTGCTGATTTTTATAAATTGATTTTTTTTATCTTGATACTTTGCTGACATTGTTGACAATTTCTAGATGTTTTATGGTGGGATTTTTAGCTATCATTTTTTTTTTTTTTTTAGAGACAGGATTTCTTTGTGTAACCCTGGCTTTCCTGGACCTCATTCTGAATATCAGGCTGGCCTAGAACTCAGAGATCTGCCTGTTTCTGCCTCCTGAATGCTGGGATTAAAGATGTGCTCCACCAATGCCCAGTTTAGGTTTCTCATGCATAATATATCATCTGCAGATAGGAATGATTTGATTTTTATTTGGATCTGTTTAATGGCATGTATTTCCTGTCCTATTGTTCTAGTTAGCACTTCAAACACTACGTTGGAAAGTAACAGTATTTTTTTTGGAGGGGTCTTTTTATTTTATTTTATTTATTTATTTATTTATTTTCTCTATTGATCTCCACTTTATTGTTTGAGACAGTCATTACAGGACCCAGAGCTCACTGCTGAGTTAGATTGGCACCCAACAAGCGTCACAGACTCTTCCATCTCTACCATCCCTTCTCCCTAGTGCTGGAAATCATGGGTCCATGGCACTCTACCCAGTTTTTTTTTCTTTTTCTTTTTTTGTGGTTTGTGGGTTGTTCTTCCTGTATTCCAAACTTCTGGGCTAATAACAAGTTATCAGAGAGTACATACCATGTGTGTTCTTTTGTGATTGGGTTATTGATTGGGAATTGATTTTTATTTGAATCTGTTTAATGGCATGTATTTCCTGTCCTATTGTTCTAGTTAGCACTTCAAACACTACGTCGGAAAGTAGCAGTATTTTTTTTTTAAATCTCCATTAGTTCATACAATTATTTAGTGATTCTTTTGCTGTAGATTTTGAGTTTATTACATCATGATAAGGTAGGCTACATAGAATTATCCTAAATTTTTCTTTTTTTGTTAAGATTCATTTTATGTCCCAGTATGTGGTGTATTTTAGAGAAAATTCTATGGGCTGCTATATATTTTTGGTGTTTGGGCAGAATATTCTGCAGGTTTCTGTGAGGGCTATTTGATATATGATATCATTTAATTCCAACATTTCTCTATTTTTGTCTCGATGACCTGTCTATTGAAGAAAGTGGTATTGAAATCACCTATTATTATTGAGCTGGAGATTAATCTGTGTCTTGAACTCCAGTGATTGCTTTTTAAAATTGAATTGTGTTGGATTTGGTGAGAATATGTTTAGGACTGCAATGTTTTCTTTGTTAATTATTTTCTTGATCAGAATGAAATGTCTTTATCTCGTCTCATATTTTTCACTTTGAATTTGACTTTTTCAAATATTAGGATAGCATTGTCTGCTTTTTTTTTCTGTCCCATTTTCTTGAAATAGTTTCCCCCATCTTTTCCCTCGTTTTTGTTTGCTTTTACTTTAATCCATTCAACTAACATATTTCTTTTGATTGTGGAGTTGATGCCATTAATATTTAAAATTAATATTGAAATATATATATATATATGTGTGTGTGTGTGTGTGTGTGTGTGTGTGTGTCATTTTGGCTTTTTTAAATGCTTGTTTTCTTAGTCCCATTTTCTGTTTCAGTAATTATAGCTTCATTTTTTGTTCCTGTAACTTCTTAGTTATGCTTATGTGTAGTATTAACTATTAGTTATGTCTGGCACTGGGTTGCTTTCCGCCTCAATGGTTTATGTTCCTAAATGAAAGACACAAACATAGCCTTTATATTTTAATATGCCCTAAGCAGCACAACAGTTGGGTGACTGTTCAACCTCTGTGCTGCTAGAACCCACCTTCCACTGATAATTCTGAGTTACTACTTACAAATTTCTATGTTCCGTCTTAGCCTCTCTGGACCCAATGGTGCAGCACTGTGGGCTGTGCTTTCTCGGCCCAGAGCCCAGGGTTCTCTCCTTGCTTCTCTACACCATGGTGGCCTCTGTGTCTCTCCTCTCTCCACACTCTCCTAAAGCATGACAGATTCCTTTTTCTGTTCCTCTTTCTAGTCCCAAGCCTGGGAATCCTAAAATCCCTCCTTTGTTCTCCCCAGCTATTGCCTTCTGTCATCTTTATTTACCAATCAGAATCAAAAGGTGGCAGGTTCCCAGAAGCAATGTACAGACCCTCACATGGAATCAGTTTTTTGGGGGAACATAATTAACATTTGTAATCCATGCAGCTACATTTATGTCTCTCTATACTCTAAGCATTGCTTCCAGTATTCTCTGTAAATCTTATATGGTCAACATTAACTCTTTTAGCCATTTTAGGTAAAATAGACTGGCTTGGTATCTGTTATCCTTAATAATTTGGACTACACTAATCTAGGCTTTTCTAGAACTTAAAATTCCCATTGAGAAGTCAGTTGGTATTCTGATTTGTTTGCTTTTTATATGTGACTTGTGGCCTTTTGAAGATTTCGTTATGCTTTGTTATTTGTTTTTAGTACTTTACCTATAATAGATGTCTTAGGCAGGGTTTCTATTCCTGCACACAACATCATGACCAAGAAGCAAGTTGGGGAGGAAAGGGTTTATTCAGCTTACTTCCACACTGCTGTTCATCACCAAAGGAAGTCAGGACAGGAACTCACACAGGGCAGGAACCTGGAAGCAGGAGCTGATGCAGAGGCCATGTTGGGGTGCTGCTTACTGGCTTGCTTCCCCTGGTTTGCTCAGTTTGCTTTCTTATAGAACCCAAGACTACCAGCCCAGGGATGGCACCACCCACCATGGGATGGGCCCCTTCCCCTTGATCACTACTTGAGAAAATGCCTTACAGCTTGATCTTATGGAAGCATTTCCTCAACTGAAGCTTTTTTCTCTGTGATAACCTCAGCTTGTGTCAAGTTGACAAGCAAAACCAGCCAGTACAATAGGCCTTAGACAATATTTTCTTGTCCTGTGTATTTGTTGTTCTGTGTTGATTGTATCTCTATGGGTATGCCTTTTCTTACTTTGGAGATCTTTTATGATCTTCTTGAAGATTGGTCTATGCTATTGACCTGGGAGTCTTCATCGTCTATGCATACAATGCATATATTTGTTCTTTTCACAGCATTTCAAAGTGCCTGTATATTCCTTTTTTAAAAGTAGAATTTCCGAGCTTCCGAGTGACAGAGGGGGTTCAGCGTCCTCCTCTGCCCCTTCCCTGCAAGTGGATCGCCT
>NC_045030.1:63372451-63375164 GCF_008632895.1 Mastomys coucha | reverse complement strand
AAAAAAAAAAAAGGAAAAAAAAAAGTAGAATTTCCTTTGATTTAAAGGTCCAGTTCCTGCATTTTATTTCCAGGTTCTGATATTCTGTCTTCTATTGATACATTCTATTAGAACGATTTCCTTCCCCCAGAGTCTTCTTTCTCCACTTAGTTTTGAGCTTTCTTTAATATTTCTATTTCTTTATTGAATCTATTTTCAAATTGTGTACTGTTTTTGTAGTTTATTTTAGCCCTTTGTGTGTTCTTAGACTTCTATTAGACATTTAATTATTTCCTTTGTAAGTTTGTTCAGATGTTTGCTTGTATCTGTCTTGAATTCCTTATTCCTTGATCATGTTCATAATTTTATTTTTAAATTTAGTGTCCTGAGTTTCATGTTCCTATTGGAGTACATTTCTATATGACCAGTCATCTTTGGGAGGGATATATTGTAATGGTTTTTCAATGGGTCCTGGACATGTGGATTTATTTCATTCATGTATCTATAATGGAAATCTACCTTGCCTATGTAGAATAAAAGTTTGGCTCTGTTTTTGCTGTTACCAGACCTTGATTGATTTCATATTAAGTATGTGGAGTTTTTCAGATGCTAACCATTAATTATTGATCAAAGGAGATTAGGATGATCTCAATTCAGTGGTAACTGATCTGGTACTGGGTTCTTATAAGTTAAGAGAGATTGCTTAACTTATAAGGAAGTCCCCAGGTATTGCTACCAGCTCATGTTGGTAATGGAAAGACAATGGGCAAGAGACTAGGAAGAGTTTTTGGGATTCATGTTGTCTTAGTCAGGGTTTCTATTCCTGCACAAACATCATGACCAAGAAGCAAGTTGGGGAGGAATGGGTTTATTTAGCTTACTTCCACATTGCTGTTGATCACCAAAGGAAATCAGGACTGGAACTCAAGCAGGTCAGGAAGCAGGAGCTGACGCAGAGGCCATGGAGAGATGTTCCTTGCTGGCTTGCTTCCCCTGGCTTGCTCAACCTGCTCTTTTATAGAACCCAGGACTTCCAGCCCAGGGATGGCACCACCCACAAGGGGCCCTACCCCCTTGATCACTAATTGAGAAAATGCCCCACAGCTGGATCTCATGGAGGCACTTCCCTAACTGAAAGTCACTTCTCTGTGATAACTCCAACCTGTGTCAAGTTGGCACACAAAACCAGCCAGTACAATGTGGATATGGCTCCCAGCTAGGTCTGAGCCTGGAGGACAGAACAGCCCAGCCTAGGTCTGGGCTCAGAGCGGGAAGATGAGAGTGGAAGAGTGAAGGCATAGGGAAACGTCAGTCCTGGGTCAGATTCAGCAAGGGAACCAACAGGTATGGATCTCTGCTGGTCTGGGCCAACGGAACTCAAATATGTGGCTCTGGCCTGGATTTGGAAATGCAGCCTGTGTAGGCTACATGGGGTGAGGTTCCTGTGTCAGACCAGGGAAGAGAGAACATAGATGTGACTCCTGCCTGGGTCTGGCATTAGAGGGAGATGGTGAGATGTGGGAGAGTGGAAACACAGGGAAAGCTCAGTCCTGGATCAGATTCAGTAATAAGCTGTATGGACACAGCTCCTAGCTGGGCCTACCTGGAGGAGTACAGAATAAAAGTTTTGGTAGTGGGGAAAGTAGAAAAGATTATGTTTTGCTAAAGAGATTTTCAAGAGCAGAAATGTGCACGATTAAATCAGAGTCATGGTAAATAGATTGAGAAAATCCTAAAGTGTATTTCCAACCAGCCATGGTGACCTGATAAATCAGTCTTTTACCCTGTAGGGATAGTTCCACCTGCCAAGCCATATGGATGCTTAAGTGAAGATTTTGTAAACATTCAACCTCATTGATTAGATTAAGAGGGTTTGAGGCTAAAACTGAAAACAAGGGAGAAAAACACCATGGATAGCTTTGGTACTACTATGGAAAACAGGATGAAGCAAACTGTGTCATATGGAGCTTTATGACTTTGAAAACAGACCTCTGAGACTAACACAGATGGCAGAGAAGTGGGAGAAAAAAAACTGGTCAGATCTCTTTCACTGCTAAATCAGAGCTCCATGATTTTATCTAGTCATCTTTGGAGATTCTTCTTAAGACTTCAACGAAAAAAAAATTATGCTTTTAAAAAGATTTAAAAACCTGGCGAAGAAAAACAGAAATGGAAGACGGTGCCCAGTAATTCACAAGGTAAAAGTCTAAGGGCAATTTTCTTGGCTTCAGGTATTAGTTTCAAATATATAGAGATGAGATCATAACTAAAGAGAGCCTAAGTATTTCATACATTAACTTATAATGATTCCTTCAGATATGCTGACTCATGTAGAATGGCCTTCATGACTGGAATACTAAAACACGTGTATATACCTTATCTAAAACATCTGAGAGAAATTAAAAGCTTCAGCACTCAATGGTTTAAATCCACAGGTGATGAAATGAGGTGAGTGGCAGTGTTATTGGGAGTATACTGACAGCTTCTTGAACAGTTATCTGCTTTGGATGATTTGTTTTCAATAAAAATAGAAGGAAAGATAGATAAAACAGTCATGACATATTTCTACTACACTGGTAATAATGAACATTCTTGTTACTACCCCTGCAGCATCTGGAAGTTTCTTGATTCACCTTGTAGACACTTTCAACTTTTCCACAGAGGTTTTATGTGATTTAGTATGTATGTGTAAGGCATAGGCATTCTCTCTCTCTCTCTCCCTCTCCCTCTCTCT
>NC_045030.1:63370974-63372379 GCF_008632895.1 Mastomys coucha | reverse complement strand
TCTCTCTCTTTTCATTTTTCTCTTACATATTACATTCCTCCTCCACCACCTCGCCTTCCTGCAGCTCTACCCCATTCCTCTACCTTGCCTCAGAAAAGAGCAGACCATCCAGGGTTATCAACCAAATATGGCATAACAAACTACAATAAAATCAGGAACATACCATCAAATCAAGGTTGGACAAGGCAACCCAGTAGGAGGAAAAGAGTCCCATGAGTAGGCAAGAGTCAGGAACAGTCGCTGTTCCCACTGTTAGGCATCTCACAAGAAGACCAAGCTACACAACCATAACATATATGCAGAGGGCCTAGATCAGACCCATAACATTCTCTGATTATTGGTTCAGTCTCTGTGAGCCCTTGTGAGCCCAGGATAGTTGATTCTGTGGGCTGTGTTCTTGTGGTATCCTCAATCTTTCTGGCTCCTGCAATCTGCAGGATTCCCGGAGCCCTTCCTAATATTTTATTGTGCATCTGCCACCATTAGTTGTTGGATGAAGTCTCTCTGATGACGACTATAGTAGGCTCCAGCTTAGCACATCATACAGACATGACAAACTGTAAGTCAGAGATTTTTGTGGCTGGATTGGTGTTTCAATCCCTTTTCCACTTGAGACCTTGCCTGGAAACCAGCTTTCTTTTTAATTCTTTAAATATACTGGATTGCATGAGACCATTTTCACACAAGTATATATATATAATATACTTTGAGCCTATCTCTCCAACCCTGCTACTTAACATTTCCTCTTCCTTCTCTCACATTAGTCCCCTTGATACTCTAGATAGTTTAACTTCTATTTCTATATGATTTTATGTATCAAAAAATATCAACAAACGAGAGAAAACACATGGTCATGATTCTCTGAGACTAACTTAATCCATTTACTATAATTGTCTCCAGTTGCATCCATTTTCCTGAAAGTGGCATTACTTCATTTTTATCACTAAAAATTATTTTGTTTGTATATACAACATTTTTGACACCCATTCCTATGTTGATGGATACTTATTTCCATAACATAGTTAAGTGAATATCAGTTCAGTGAGCATTGTTGTGCAAGTATCTTTGTGATATGTTTACTTAAAGTCATTAAAGTAAATACCCAGGAACGAGTGATAGAGCTGCTCAAACCGTAGATCTGTCCTTAGTTTTGCAGAGTACCCCAATACCAGTTTCTATACTGACTGGACAAGTGTACATTCCCACCAGCATTGTATAAGACAAACCAAACATTCTTGATTCTGGTACACAGTTGCAAAGAACATATAAAAACATTACCCTGTTCAAAAGATGGTATTGGAAAAAACAGAAAAATGAAAATATTATCTCAAAACAGACCTAAATCTATGGTCTAAAACACAAAACTTTTAGGAGAAAGCACAGAGAAACTATTTCATGACACTTT
>NC_045030.1:63363004-63370689 GCF_008632895.1 Mastomys coucha | reverse complement strand
GATTTGTTTTCTCAGATATAACATTAAAAACCAAAACAATAAAGATAAAAATAGATATATTGTATTCCATCAAGCTGAAAACCTAAACCAGGAGTTTTGGGAAACATTTGCAATCCCAGCACTTTTGGAGCTGCTGCAGGGTAATCACAAGTTGGGAAATCTGAGATATATAGTCCATAGAGAGACTTTACTAAAAAGAATTTTAAAAAGAAGAAAGCAATGATGGGAACATGGGAGTGCTTGGAGGGAGGAAAGTTAAAGGGGGAAATGATGTAATTATAATATCAAAAATAAAAGAAATAATAAAAATTAAACCCATGACATAAAGAATGCAATAGGAATGAAAAGGAAAAATATGGATTGGAGAAAATATTTGCAAATAGTAATAATATTAAGTATAAAAGACATATAACAGAAGGACAAAATATTCTATATAAAATCCAGGCAAAAGAACTTAAGTAGCTATCTCTTTAAAGATATACGTTTGGCCAAGAAGCAGATGACAAGAAGATTAGCATCCCTGATCATTGGGGAAATGTAAATGGTAAGTGCAGTGAGCTACCATTGCATACATGCTGAGATGACATCTATACAAAGAAAAATATCCTGGAGATTTTTAGGTATTCACAGGAAGATGGTTGAAATTATGTGTACTGTTATTGAAATGCAACATGGTGCAGTATGAAAAGTCAAAATCAAACTATCACATAATCTAGTCACTATACCAGAAGAACCGAAATGAGGGTCTGTGGTATAGGCATATACACCCATGTTCATAGGATTTTTCAAGACAGCCAAACAATAGAAATAAACATATATTCAAAGGCAGATGAACTGAGAAATACGATAGATACATACCATGAAATAGTAGTCAGACTTTGAAAGCAAGGACATTTTGACCTACATTATGAGTGAACCCAGAGAACAGTATGCCAAATCGAATAAGCCAATAACAAAAAGACAATGTCTGAGCTCATTTATACAATGTATGGAGAGCAGTCACAGTCATAGGCAGAGACAATAGAATGGCGGGAGGCAGGGGATGGACAGATAGGGGGAAGGACAGTTTTTAAGTGGATCTAGAGCTTTTGCTTCAACAAATGAAAGGTTTTTAGAAAGTTGCTCCACAATATGCAATTCATAACACAATTATGCACTTAAGTGGTTAGAATAGAAATTTTGTTATGCATATTTAACCACAATCAAAACTAAAAATATCTGGGACTGGGGAGATGGTCCAGTGCTTAAGAGAGCTTAGTGATCTTGCAGAAGATCCAGGTTGGGGTACCAGTCTCTATGATTTGTGGCTGGATCACAACTGCCCATAACTACAGCTTCAAGGAATCCAATACCTTCTGGCCTCCATGAGCAAATGCGCTCCTGGGTACATAGCCCTATACAAACACATACATATTCAAAATATTAAAAAATATTTGAATGAGGCCATGAAATAAACTTACTGGTTGCTCCTGAAGAAAGTACCTAACCATGTTGAGTGCTGTCAGGAGGGAGTTGAGAAAGGACTGTCAGGAGAACAGAGCTCAGATTAAAGAGAGGGTATCAAAAAAGACAGGATGATAAAAGTGCCTCCCTCACTAAACCACCAACCATAGAATACACATGGAGGGACCCATGGCTCCAGTTGCACATGTTACAGAGGATGGCCTTATCTGGCATCAATGGGGGGAGAGGCCCTTGGTCCTTTGGATGCTTGATGCCCCAGAGTGGGGAGATGCTAGGGCATGGAGGCAGGAGTGGGTGGATGTGTGGGTTAACACCCTCATAGAAGCAGGAGGAGGGAAGATGGGGTAGGGTTTTCTCAGAGGGGAACAGGAAAGGAGGATAACATTTGAAATATAAATAAATAAAATAACCAATAAAAAAATAAAAGTGCCTCCCTCACACAGTTTCTTGTAGAAATTTTTAATCCCAATCCAGAATTTCTATGCCACCTTTGATCATTCAGTTCCTGGATAAAAGACACACAATTTTTTTCTTATTTAGAATAAGATTTAATCAGCACTAGAGCTGGACAGTTATCTACCCTCTTTGCTATTAGAATCTATTTTTTTATCAATAACCTCAAATTATTATTTACTAGTTACTATGTTTCATCTGGGCTGCTCTTAACTCCAATTGGCCAGCCCTCAGGGCCACATTTTCTTTTTCTTTTTTTATTATATATTTTCTTTATTTACATGTAAATTTCTCCATTCCCAGTTTCCCCTCCAAAAAACAAAGAAACAAACAAAAACAACAAGAACAAAGCCCTGTTGCCTCCCCCTTCCCCATGCCTGTCACCCCACCCTCTCCCACTTACTGGCCCTGGCATTCCCCTACACTGGGACACAGAATCTTCACAGGGCCAAGGACCTCTCCTCCCACTGATGCGACTTTGCAATCCTCCACTATACACATGCTGCCAGAACAATGTCAGGGCCACATTTTCATGACTCACCTAACCCATGTTGGCTTCCCCTTCCTCCTCCAGCTTCTTCCTCTTTCTCCTCTTGTCTCTCCATCCCCAATCAGGTCACTCCAATCTCACCCACCTCTAATCCCTCCAGTAATTGGCTGTAATCATATAAAATAACCATAGTCTGAGTCTCATTTATTTGTAAACTAATCTGGAATAAGTTAAATTGGTTGTACTACATTTTGATGCCTAACTCAACCATGAGGGGAAATGGACAATGAGCACAGGGCCAGGAGAAACAGTAAGTATCAACTGTATATCACTGGGGAGGTAGCCAGGCAAGCAGTTATAAGACAATTATTAAGGGTTACCCCCTAGTAATTGTCAAAACCAAATAAAATAACCATAGTCTGAGTCTCATTTACTTGTAAGCTAGTTGGGGATAGGCTTAAATTGGTTGTACTGCACAGCTGTTCTTTGCTTTAATTGCAGGTCCAATGACTTGTAAGAAAGTTTGTCTTCAGAGTGCTAGGCTGGATTGCTAAAGACTGAAATCTGCCACCTAAGCAGTCTTTGGATGATTCATTTTATTGCTACCTAAGTGCAGAAGGGTGCCAGCTTAGTTAAACTACAGCAAAGACTGGCAAATGCACAAAGCCCTTCTTGTGCAAATTTATCCCATGAAGACTTAATTGAATTCAAAAATTATTGATGGCCCTCTTTACATTTGTCTACATTCTTTGGCATACCAGAGGATCTGGCAAGTTGTGTACTTCACAGATGGCCTTTACTTTAAGGAAACCTAATAAAAGAAAGAAGAACCATCTGAAATTATAAAAAAACAAATCAGAGAATAATGTCCTCCTCTTTGGGAATTGTGGAATTACATGAAAGTACAAGATTATCTTTGGGTGCCTTGTAAAACCTCAAGCATTCTCCCATTCTTTCCTCCTTTACTTACTCCTTAAATATTCAGCTACTAAGCTACATAGAATCTTAAGGAGAAGCATGTATACAACCTTGAGAGGTAGGAGGGGGGACCCTCTAGAATGCACCAGAGACCTGGGAGGTAAGAGACTCTCAGGATTCAAAGAGGGGGGCATTAGATGAAATACCTTACAATGGGGAGAGGGAACTTGTAGAGTCCTCATCCAATAGAAAGACAGGGCATCAAGTGGAAAGATATGGTTGCCATCCCATAGTCAAAAACTAACCCAGAATTGATCCAGTTTGAAAGAACTGCAGGAATAAAAATGGAGAAGAGCCCGAGGAAAAGGAGGCCCAGTGACAGGCTCGCATTGGGATCCAGCTCACAGGGAGGCCTCAAGGTTTGGCTCTATTACTGATGCCATAGTGTTGACACTCAGGGGCCTAGCATGACTGCCCTCCGAAAGGCCCAACAAGCAGCTGAAAGAGAGTCAGATGCAGATATTTACACCAAACAATTGGACAGAAGCTGTTGACCCCTGTGCTTTAATTAGGGAAAAGCTGGAAGAAAGTGATGATGAGGGTGACCCTATAGGAAGACCAGCAGCGTCAACTAACCTGCCCTCACCATCTTTCAGACACCAACCAGTCAGCATACACTAGGTGATATGAAGCCCCCAGCACATATACAGCAGAGGACTGCCGAGTGTGGACTCAGTCAGAGAAGATGCACCTAACCCTTGAGAGAGTTGAGGCTCCAGAGAGTGGGGAGGTCTGGTGGGGTGGAGGTCTGGGGACATCCTCTTGGAGATGGGGTTGGTGGGGGTGAGGTGTGGAAGGTGGAACAGTCGGAGAGTGGATTGGAACTGGGATTAAAGTCTGGAGTGTAAAAAAGGATTAAAGAATAAATAAAAAAAAAACCACACAAGATCTTGAAAAATATCTGATGTATTTGCTTTATCAAACTTTGGTTTATAGAGTTACTTGTCAGTGATACCACAGGGAAAATAATTGTTCTGCTTACTGGGAAGAAACAACTCCCTTTACAGTAACTCGTTTTGCACTCATCAGCACATATCTTGCCTAATATAAGGGATGTATGGGAATATGGTAGTCACTCCAAAGTCTCCAAAGTCTTTGTTTTTCTAGTCAATGTCATTTACTTGCCTTTGTCAGAGAAAGTGTGGGCTCTGCGAGTTATATCGTAGAGAACAATGAATGAATGCGCAAGGGAGATTTCTAAGAAAAGGTCCATGGGTACACACATTAGCTCTCTCTTACCTACACCAATTTTTTGTCCACAAAACACAATAGAACCAGTGGCTGTTGTTACTTCATTGTCTCCATAAAAATAAAGCCAAGGGCAGTTTCTAGAAAAAGGAGAGAGGAGGGGGAGGCAACAAAAGGCTTCTTGATTCTTAGGAGATGACCATCTGGATACTAGATAAGATAGCAAAAAACAAACTAAGAATATAGCCTGCTTGAATGTTGTTGAGTTCCTTCAGAAAAACAAGAGCTCAGTCTCTTCTCAATGTGTATGACAGTCCATTATATATCCAGACAAATTAAATAAAGTAACAAAAATGAGATCTTTTCCATAAATGTTATTGGAATCATTTAATATTACTGTTAAAATTAATGTTTATATCCATGCACTATATCATCAATAGCCAAAATTAACCTGAGTTATATTCGCAGCACAAGAGGTTATGGCTCATACCTTCTGTCACTCTATCTTTAGGGGATTCAATACCTTTGTCCTGTATGGGAACCCCTATGAATGTGTACATAACTCCCCTGTATATAAACAATACACATAATTAATTATAAAGTTAAATAACACAAAAACTTTAAAGTATTAAAAATTGGGGCTTGAGGCCAGAGATATGGCTGATGGATTAAGAGCAGAGGATCTGACTTTCTAACAATCACATTGGTGGCTCACAACTGCCTTTAATTCTAGCTTCAGAAGACCCAATACTCTCTTCTTTCTTCCATTGACACTTGCACACATGTAGCGTACACTATATTCACATGTGTAATTAAAAACTATTAAAATTAATGCTAGATGTTAAAAAACAGGATAAAATAGAAAACGTATTCAATCTATGATAGTAATATTTAATTAAAAGGTGAAGCTACATTACAAAGAAAAAACCAGGTAACATTATATAATAAACCAATACATCTAATATGCACAAAAAATCAGGAAACCAGTTAATTGATAAAATAGAGAAGTCTATTTCATACCTTGGATTCTAGATGGATTTTAAGACACATTGAGAGTTTGTAGAAGTTTATATAAATTTCCTGGGTGGTGATTGAAGAATATGAAGAATCACTGTGTAATCTGAAACACAATTACTATATTAACACTGGAAATTGTTCATTCTTGCCAACAATAAATGAAGCACAAATTAAAACATTGATGCCATGTCACATTATACCACTGAAAGTTGCAACAATAAAGGTACAATATTAAAACCAGTGATGAGACTTTTGGGAAAATCGAAACATTTATACATTTCTAGTGGCATTGTAAATGATTTCAGTCAATTTGATGAACACTCTGGAACTTTTTAGCAAGAGCCATAAAAATGTTCATACTTTTTCACTAAATAATCTCATACTTTGGCACTTGTTTTAAAGCTATAAATCAGGAGAAGGAAAGCAATACGTGCAATTTATTATAATGGAAATCTGGATATAACCCCAATAGGAGTTATAGGAATGCTATGAACTTAGGGTATTTAAAAATTAATAGAATTACATGAAACCAATAAAAATAATTAATATAAAATTAATGTGATATATAAGAAAGTATATTCAAAATATCAAATTAAATAGATTATCTGAGTTTATGTTAAGAAGATCTAATGTGAGGATGCAGATGTAATTAAGGGATGGAGTATTTGACTAGTGTGCACAAGGTCCTAGGTTCCATCCTCAGCAACACATACACAGAGACACACACAGACACAGACACCCCCACACACACACACATGCACAAGTACACACAAACATGTACAAAGGAGGGAAGGAAGGATGGAAGGAGGAAGACACACACACACACACACACACACACAGAGAGAGAGAGAGAGAGAGACAGAGAGAGAGAGAGAGAGAGAGAGAGAGAGAGAGAGAGAGAGAGAGAGAGAGAGAGAGAGAGAGAGAGAGAGAGAGAGAGAGAATGTAAATCCCTAGGAGCTGGAGTTCACCAAGATACTCCTATTATGAAGTCCCACATTGAAAAGAATTCTTGGCAGTTGAGTAGGATTAAAAATGGTAGAAATAATAAGCCAAATGTAAAGAAAAAGACAGATTTCAAGTTAAAGAAATATGCATGTATAGAATCTCTAATGAATGTTTTCATATTGATTAACATTGCACAAAGGTAACAGAAGAGAATCTGTAGAGTTGGAATAGCTGTGAGAATCATGTCTCTGGCTCAACATAAAAAATTAGAGGGGGGAGGCAGAGCAATAAGTTCAGCAGTTAATAGCAATTGGAGCTCTTACAGAGAACCCAAGTTTGTTTATATATAAAAGTTACTAATTGTAAGCACTATTTAGGGACAAGACTATTATTTGTACTTAAAGGAAAATGAATTATACACAATAAAAAAATGTTAAGTGATTCTTGACAAATACAAACCTAAAAATGGCTGTGGTCAACATAAAGTATGCAGTTACTCTAATAGTAAGTCCAAATTGAGAGTGAATACAAAAGACTATAGTATGGATATGACAGGTGAAGCAGCCACTTCACATGGTCTGGACACAATCTGAGCCTAACTAGTGATACACTTAACTTGTGTCATTCAGTATTCCAGTGGATGTGACACTTGTACTACCAGAGTGATGTGGAAGCCTTCCTCACAATTTATTAGGCCACACCTAGAGGATGCAGCACTCGTATATACTGATAGAGATTGGAGTAATACTGCTTTGTAAGTATTATTGTATTGTGTCTTATTTTTCCATTTTATTTTTTGAGAAATTTATGATGAGTACTGTATTTATATAAGTGTACCCTATACTGTCCTGTCTTGTCTCCAACCCTTTTTGTGTCCCTTCCACTCCTTCTTAAATTCATGACTTCCTTTTCTTTAGTATTGTTGCATATATATACATATATACATATATATATATATATATATATTTCTGAGTCCATTTAATGTTGTTCCTAGGCATAAGTGTTTAGGGCTGACCACTTGGGATTTGATAACCAATGAGGAAGCTTGGCCCTGGAGAAGACTGATTCTCTCTCTCATAGCAACTGTTAATTACCTGTAGCTCTTCATTTAAGGGTAGGGCCTTGTAAGCTTTTTTTTTTTCCTTTT
>NC_045030.1:63361346-63362929 GCF_008632895.1 Mastomys coucha | reverse complement strand
TCCATAATTCTGTTATTAAAGGCATGTACCACCATCTCTGACATTAATTTTTCTTATATAGAAAAAGCAATTGAGTAATTGCAGAATCTTCCAGGTCATGTGTTCTAAATGGGGCTAGCACCTATAAAACAGCAAAACAAGACTCTTGAGAAACATTGTTATTTCCATTTCAGTGAAAAAGTCAAGATTCTCAGTATTAAAGAAAGGAGATACAAATGGAATATGTAAGTTATTAAACTGTCTAGTCCTGAAACTAAAATAAAAAAATATCACTATGTAAACGAGTTATTTTATCTTTACATGTATTTTCTCTCCGTTGGTCTACTGAGACAGCCCAGAGGCAACAGTGAATCTATTACCAGTGAGCAGCCTTAGTATTCTGATTTTAGCTTTGTAATATTTCATAAAAAGAAACCAAGGCTCTTGGAAAATGGTTGATTCATGGTTGGAGGCAAGAAATGAACAATCTGAAACATCTGAAAATGCATCTGAAACATCTTAATATCCTAGATTCTGGGACTATCATAGTCATTTGACTTCTGTTAAAATGACTTAGGAGTCAACTTAAAGAAGCACCACTGGAAGAAGGAGAAATTTAAGTATAATAATTATAAAAAAATTAATAGATTGAAATGCATTGTATAATTCAATCAATGTTTGCAATAGCTTTTTAAAATAACTGAGTTTCCAACACTCCTCTATCTACAAACCCACAAGCCTAGTTGAAGGACAACGGCTCATGGACCCCCTCTGTGTGTGAGGCACTTGTCCTGGGTAAGTCTAGCTCCTACTCTTCATCATAGAAACCTCTCTGCACAGAAAACCACAACTGGAAACGATGCAGAGATCAAGAGATTGTGGGTACCTCAGTTCTAATGGATACATCTATACCACAGTTCCTGCAGAGAACATTACAAGTGATGGGATGGAAAGATCGTAAGATTCAGAATACCTGGAAGTGCACTGTGGAACAGTCTCTCCTAGAAATGGCTGTATAAACAAGATCAGAAGAATGTACATATTGGTGAACATGTTAACAAGTTCAGGGAAAATCTCAGAGGGTACCTCCTCTAGACCAAGAGCTATAGGTAAGTATTGTCTGCTGGAAGAAGGAGAATTAGCCTTTTCCAAAGATGAGCCATCATTGTTGATTATCCAATGCAAACCATATACACAAGAACAAAAGCAGACTCAGGATATCTACCTACCTATCTGTCTGTCTGTCTGTCTGTCTATCTATCTATCTATCTATCTATCTATCTATCTATCTATCTATCTATCTATCTATCTATCTATGAAGGGCTTGGGGGAGGAAGGGAGAGAAAAATTGGATACAATTCTATTCCAATTGAAACATATTAAAAATAATATTTTAAAATAATAACTGATGACTTTCCAAGGATGGTAGGGTATAAAAACATAGAAGAAAATACTAGCAACTTTCTATTTTTTACAGTATAATGTGAAAGAATTTTAAAAAGAAAATAATTTCCCTAATTATATCTCTGATAACTTCTTCATCTAAAAATGTACTAAGAAAAAGGGGGGGGAGTAGAGGGGGAGAATTGCCACGCCCACTTGTC
>NC_045030.1:63360800-63361335 GCF_008632895.1 Mastomys coucha | reverse complement strand
AGGATTAGAGGCAATAAGGATCCTAAAGGAGTTCTGTGCCTCCTGGATATTCAGACAGTCACTGGTATGTCCTAACTCAGATGTGTTCCAGATCAGTCTTTCCAATCATCAACACGCCCTCTTATTTAGGCATAAAGGTACCCCAAGAAATGATTCATAAATGGCTAAGATTGGGCATCATTTCCTGGCCAGCACAATGTTTCCAACCTATCCTAATCCAATTCCTAGCTGTCCTTAGCTTGGAATTTCTCTCAAGGAATCTGCTTTGCCAGACAGGTTTTTCTCAGAGTTAGCAACAGAGGTCAGGCACCATTGCTTACTGTTAACACAGTTAGAAAGGCACCATTGCTTACTATTAACATAGTTAGAATTTTCAGGGCAGTCCCACAATAGTTAGAAATGTTTTACATACTAGAGAATAATCGAAAGACTTCCCTCACTCAAAGACATTAACTAGAAGTGTTAGGTTGGTCTCTGCTCCATAGTTAATCTCTGCAACTCCTTCCGTGGGTATTTGGTTCCCCCTTTTAAGAAG
>NC_045030.1:63357966-63360344 GCF_008632895.1 Mastomys coucha | reverse complement strand
AATTAGCAGGAAATGCTAGATCAGAACCTCCTAGTTCTTGCCTCCAGCAGAACCAGAGAATTAGCATAGGAATACCAAAATAGCCTCAGTGGGGAGGGTTCCACTGCTCTTCTGCCTGCTTCACACCTGGCTACCAGACCCCACTGACCTTGATGTGGTGGTCACTTGTCTATGTGACCTCAGTCTTGTGCCCCTTGCTGTAACCTCCTGCCCACCTATGTGACTCTTTTCATCTGCCCTGCTTGCTGTATGCTACTCAAGCCTGAATTTCACCTTGTACAAATACATTCAGATTCACCACACCCTTGAGTGTGGTGTTTGTCTGTTTGTCAGCCGCCCACTTATTACCCACTTGACCAGAATTCTCATCCTGTGAAAATTGGGGTCCCCACAACGAACCTGGTCCATGGCAGAGAATAAAATATTTTAGGAATCTGGAAATTGACAATAGGCTAGTAGAATTTTGGCAAGATTTTATTTAGGAAAATGGCTCTATCCCAATAAGACTTGTAAGCTTTGGAGCCTTTTCCTACCATTTCCCTATCTCTTTATCTCCATGGCAGCCAGTCTTAGAAACAAACAACTTGAATCCTCATTAAAGTATCCCAGCATCTTAGCAGCCACTACATAAGGTCAGATGTTATAGAAGAACTTTTTAAACCTTACCTCCAAAGAACTGTGGTGATTTAATATGCCTGATGGTTTTCTGGAAGGATCTGGGTTTTGCAGGCTGTCTTGATTGCATTTAGCACATAGATGAGCTGGTATAAAAGAACTTTTCCTGCTCCTTTTCCTCCTTTCCCTCAGAGGATTATCTGCCTTCCAGATTAACCTCATCTCACTCAAGGGCCCACTCTGCTTCATCAAGGTCCTTGAGTGATTTGTTTCTGTCTTTGCTTTTGCCATCTGTGGTGGATTTAAGGGCAAAATAGAAACTCAAGTGAGTTGACCATACTATAAGATGGTTACAGCTACTGTTGGTTATCCACTCAGGTTGAATCAGGCATCATTTCATGCACCTCTAAATGCCAATGTGTGTGATGTGACATGGAAAAACCATGGTCTCACAGGTAATCTTCTGTACAGTTCTAAGTTACATTTGCAGTCTTTTTGTTCTTGTACCATATTGCTGCCCTATGTTGGTTAAGCAAACCTCTACATGGATAGCCATAAACTTCCCAAGATTGGCTTTATTATTACTGTTGTTGTTACTTTTCTGTGGTTGGTCAAGTGCCTCGGCCTTGGCTAAAGCTCTTACAGATATTAAAATAACTACCAGGCACAATATTGTTAAGGAGCTTGAGCCTCGTAACTCAGGAATGTCATGTCAATTTGTCTCTGTGACTAGTATTGGATCCCTAAAAGTATCTGTGATCTTTGTCTTTCTGAATATGATACTTTGGGGATGGAATGCTTGGTTTGTGTACAAGGAGACCTGCTTACGTAGTCCATCAAATATGCCAGTTTCCCACAGCCAGGAAGGTGTCCCATCCACTTCTGGATATAATTAAAGGGAGAAATAGTCTGTATGAAATGCAAGCTATATTATATCTTGCTGCCAACATTTTCAGAAACATTATTGTTCCTAATAAAAAGTAATGACATTTTCAGCAAATTGGTGTGTTTTAAAAGTTGCTGCCTTTCTACATAAAATGGGCTTTTTCTAGAAATTTAAGATGTAAAGGTATTTTTACATGTAAGTTTGAAAATCAGGAGCCTGTTATGGTGCTTATAATTAAGTGAACAATAATTTCACTAAGCTGCCTTCTGAAGTGTTTATATCATAAACCTTAACATAAACCTTCATTCAGAAACCCTTATGTCATATCATAATAAACGAAAAATGTGTATGGGATATAACCTGGTGTTTGATTGTACACGTTGTATTCCTATGGCCTGTCTTAGTTAAGAAAACCTTGACAGTCTCTCCAGGCCAGTGCCCTGAGCAGAACTTGGGTGCAAACTCTGCAGCCAGTCCCATAACACCCAGAGGAAGCCCCACTCCCAGGTGCTCTAACAAGCCCAGGATCCCAGGATCCCAGAACCACAAGATCACAGAGACAGCTTGACTCTGAGGAGTTCTAACACAACCAGGATCACAGGAAGAACAGGCTTCAGTCAGATTTAGCAAGGGCAGGTAGTACTAGAGATAACCAGATGGCAGGGGGTAAGTATAGTAAGCAACATGAAACAAGGTTCCTTCGCATCATCGGAACCCAATTCTCCCACCATAGCAAGTCCTGGACACACCATCACACCGGAAAAGCAAGATTCAGATGCAAAATCACTTAGTAAGATTGTTTATTTGAAGTTTTTACACTATACTATGGTTTTCAGAACAGTTTACATATTTCAAAAGTATTTATACAGCCAAAAGA
>NC_045030.1:63356154-63356623 GCF_008632895.1 Mastomys coucha | reverse complement strand
AAAAAAGAAATATCTAGTGCTTACAGAAATTCACGCATAACACATAAACACAAGACTTGCTAGATCTTACCTAACAAAGAAGATGCACTTGCTGGGAATGCTGTGTGATGACATAGGGACGTTAGAACACGTGCTGCAACCGTCAGACACAGCTTTCTGCTGTGAACGCGTGCTCCAAGGGTCAGAGGCGATGAACTCTGGGTAGGAGAGCTCGTTTATTCCTGATGAAGACACGCTTTAAAAAATTTACAGAAGACAGGACTCCTGAGGATGCTACACTTAACTGTAGCCAGAGACCTGTAGGAGATGCCCTGAACCTTTGTGAAGAGAGTGTGGAAGGTGGACTGCCTTCATGCCGTTCCGGGGATATCCCTGTCCGTAAGACAGAGGTCAGCACCACAGCTGCCTCTAGGAAAAGGAAGCCCATTTCCAGGGCTTCCAAGCAGCCCCGTGGGCAGTTAAGGTCCTG
>NC_045030.1:63333604-63338612 GCF_008632895.1 Mastomys coucha | reverse complement strand
TGGGGAACAACCATACCAGGCTCCTGTCAGCAAGCACTTCTTGGCATCAGCAATAGTGTCTGGGTTTGGTGTGTGCACATGGGATGGATCTCAAGGTAGGGCGGTCTCTGGATCTTGAGATAGTAGATAACAAATGGGGTAATTAGTTGGCTGCCTAGGAATATTAAGGGAAAGGATATGGTGAAGAGGTATCAGAAATTTCGTAAGTTCCACCTTACTCCTGATAATACAGAATACACATATTTTTGGCTTAACCCAACATAAACATGAAAAGTGCTATACTGTTTACTTTCAGTTGGCAGTCATTTTCTGTGCAAAAAGAATAGTTTACACTGTTACGTGTTGAAAGAATGTCCTAACATGCCCCGCCCCCAGCCATATACGCATGCACATGCATACACTTGATAAAGTCTGAAGCTTATTTTTATTAATATAACTTCTAATAATTAATTGACAACATAAGAAACTTTAGTGATGAACACATACAATAAAAATTCAGCATTACCAGAACAATATTGATAATTATAAGATTTTGTATGTACACTAAATATCATAGAATCACACACATTATATTTGTTTATTATATAGCATACAAACTATCTTAAAAAATAAAATTTCATCTAACAAGTGAAAATAAAATGATCAAGCATAGTTGTTTTATTATTGATCACTAGCTGGAATAGTAATATAAAAGTGAAAACCTGAAATTGAACAGGACATTGTTCCACCAGGAAATACTGATCTTTATGTTGAATTGTACCATGACTAAGCAATCAGCAACATGCATACCATGGAGAAAATATCATGGACACTTTAGAACATTGACTGTAAGGAACAGGACTAGAACACCTAAAGATAAATACATATATTTATACTTATTTTATGCATTTGCCTACATATTTATATATGCTTCTCATGCATGTCTGATAACTGTGGAGTTACAAATGTTGTGAGACTCTGCATAAATTCTAGGACTTGAATACATATCCACTGGAAGATCAGCAAATTCTTTTAACCATTGAGCCAACTCTTTAACCCCATAGTGAGTTCTTTAACAAAAGTTAATGATGCCATATTTTATATTGTCTAACAATTCACTTTTGGATAACATCATAGGAATGGCAGAAAATGGTTAATATGAAATTCATGATAGTAATCATATATGAAGAGAGAAAGAAGGGGGAGCTTTATTTGAGATTAGGCATTTGAAAACATATTTGAGGTGAATGAGCAATCTTTTTAATTCAGTAGAGTATTTAAGATTACTATTTGTATAATAATTTACTAGGCTTTATATTTTGTGTGGCTATCCTTTTTCTCTGTCTTACAAGTTTAAAGAAGTTTTAAAACTACCCCAAATAATACTAATAGTTGGAAAGAATCATAATAAAAATAGAGGCTATAAACACATTACTTCAAGAAACAGTAAAAATGGTGAGAAAGGATAATGATTAGGAGCTTATTTTCTTTCTCATAAAGGAAGAATCCTTAAGGAAATTATTTCACACTATATAGAATGTAGTATTTCAATGGACTTCTTTAAGTGGGCCACTGTACACCAAGGATATCTATCTTAAAGCCATTGAATAACTGTCTAAAAATATTTGAGTCAGGGCCTATAGTCATTTTTCAAAAACCATAAACAATGGGACCTTTAATTGAGAATGGCATTCAGGATCCTTGATGCAGGATTTCAACCAGTTTAACACTCAAGGGAGTTTCCGATGTCAGCTCTTAAAAACAATGTTTAATAACATTTGTGTGTGTGTGCGTGTGTGTGTGTGTGTGTACTATACAGGGGACACTAATGCCACTGTATATATGTGAGGTTAGAGAACAACTTATCAGAGTTGGCTCTCTCTTTTCACCACTGGAATCCTAAGGATTGAACTTGGGCCATCCAGCTTGGCAGCAAGTGCCTTGATAGCCTACGACTACAGCTCTTTTAGCTCTCTGCTAAGCTCTTTACTCATTCATCCCTGACTTAGCATATGCTTTTTCATGCTTTTATGAGACTGGCTCCCTTTTTAATTGTCTTCTTGCTTCTACTTATCTCTGCTTTGGTATATATTGCTTCAGTCTTTTCTTCAGTCTGAGAAATAACAAGACCTGCTGCCCCTCTTGAACCTGGCCCTTTGCCTCTGCGGCTATTTCCATATTCTGTTGGGCAGTCCAGTTTTGCCTCACTGCCACAGATGAATCCCTAAGGTAATCCAGAAGACTGGAAGATTCTTTTGTGTGGCCAGTAATGCTGAAGATATTTATAAGGAAGATGTTGGTTTAAGAAAATGATGAGTTACATTTTGGATGTGATCCACTTGGAAGAGTAGGGAAACTAACCTAGTGAAAGTCAATGGCCTATGGCCTTTCTGTTATTAACCTACCACTTTTGGGGTAGTTTTTTTGGCTGTTTAAAATATTTACTGTTCACTTAGTGAGTGGAAAATAATAAACTGGGTGATGAAAATGTGGATGAGTTATGTGTGAGACATTATTCTTGCCTTCAAGGAACTAAAAGTATCTATTTTAATATGAGTAGTATTATACAATATAGTAGATAAAGGTAAGGATGGATGAGTGTCAGGATCTGTATGAAGAAACAGAATGCTGGGTGGTTGGTAAAAAGGGAACAAATACTCAGAAGTCTTTCATTTTGGAAGTTCTGGAGTACATATATAACACTAGAGAAAGTCACAATTTAATGAGCGTTATAGAAGTAGCTATTAGCATGCTCAGTGACAGTCTCTAGCTCAAGAACTCAGTGTGTAAGGGGGGCATATACAACCAGTTTGTATAGACCCATTAGTACTGACTCTTCAGGCTTGGAATTGTCTATCTTCTTATAGTCACTGTCTAAATTGTATCAAAATTATTTCTCATGTAAATTCTGAGGAATCTAATAGTATGCATGAAATTCTGGTCCTACCTACATAACTTAGAGCTGCTTGACTTGATGAAATGTTTGGCTTTCTTTCCTTCATTCTGGTAGATAATATTTTTAAGCTAAAAAAAAAATGACATCAAAGGCACCGAAGGTTTGGTAACATTCATGGCAGGCACTGTTTGCCCTGAATGTAACTTTTAGTGAGCATCTCCAAAATGTAATTGATAGATTGCAATTAATAGATTATACTCATATGAAATTTCTCAGTAAAAAAAGAATGTAAATGTCTCTTATCTTTTGTTTCTTATTGAGAGTATGACTAAATAAAGGGACACTTGGAAGTCTTTCAGTCACCTAAAGGAAGATTGATCTTGGTTGTCTAGACAGTAAAAGAACAATGATAATTTGGGTAAACGACCTTCAAATGCAGGTATGGATTTTAGACAAGTGACATTTAATCAGTCAGTAAGCAGCCATGGTGGAAAATATCCAAATAACAGATGTGCCTTACTCATGTGTGTTTTCTCCTGTAAGGTCTCAACACTGTGTAACTGCAACAGGGCTAGGAGTGTTCCTCCATATTCACTACTGAAATGAGACCACATTGTTTGGCTTTGAGTCCTGATTTGTCACTTTACGATCCCTGGGGCCTTAGAAAAATCCTTTCTGTTTTCAGGACCTTAGTCAGCTTATTGGAAAAAAATGATTTTTGAAGTTCTTGTGTCTTCAGTTCCTACATCTTATGCAAGAAGTATGGTTCATTATAATGACTCTATGGAAGATTTTCTGATTCAATTAACCTCATATATGACAAAAAAGAGGGCAGAGGATCATACTATCTTAGACTGACAATACATGAGCATGAATTAATATTTATACCTCTAAAAGCCTTTGTGAATTTTGTTGTCCTGCATTTGAATAGTGGTTATGTATTTATTAGGAAAAAAGCATGGCCTCCTGAAAACCCCTTCTTACTGCACGACATCTCAGCCACAAGACAGGCAGGCATTTACCTAAGAGGCCATGGCATTGAGAGATTGCATCAATGCAGTGTTCTGTCCTTGGCATAAAGCATGTTCTAAGTGGTAATTAGGACAGAGGCTCCTAAATATTACAACTGTTCAGTGTTAGCCTCACGGGGCTACTAACTAATGTTAGGAATATTCTTACTGCTTTTAATCAAGATCTAGGCAATACAGGCTGTCTATTCAGCAAAGAATGAAGAATGCAAATATTATCACTTTAATAGGTTCTTCAGCTTCAAAACACATCCTATGAGCTTTGTCCCCAAAGGCCTACAGCACACAGCACCAAATTGTTTGTTATGTTGGTTCATGTGTTTTTCAGTCTTACCTAATTGGTGTTCAAACCTGGTACTACCTCTTTTCCCCCTTAGATCTTCGATTCTTGATGAGAGGAAAAGAGGGTCACTCTACCCTTGTCCCTAAATACAATTGCACATACCTGGTCACATACAAACATAGCTCTCTCATCCATCTCATATGATCCCTTCACATATTCTGGGTCTGAGAATGTAATTGTTTTAGATATGGAACAGTGTAGAAATGTCCTCTGGGTCAACTTCCTCATTTTGTAAGTGTGAATGCTCAGGTCGAGAGAAAGTGTACCCACAGCACTTGCGGTACAACAAGCTGGCTGTCAGCACTAACACTAAGTGTGTGTCTCCCCAATGTGAACTTGAGGTCTCAATGATATGTAACAACCGTTCAAGTCAGAATATATAGCTTTCAGTTTCTTTGTATATGAAACATCAGGCCAACCCCCCCAGAAGCATTTCACAGAGAAAGGAAATAGAATCTTGACCTTGTGGGAAGTAAGTTTATAAGTATGCAAATATTTTCAGTATGACTGGATTGCTTGGTGTTTTATAGAGACACCAAATTATTTATAAATTCATAATATATTTGTTTGGAACAAATTATCGATTTTAGTACCTCTTCTGGGTTTTGTGGAGAGGCTCCCATGATGCAGGAGCCTGATATAGCTGTCTCCTGAGAAGCTCTGACAGTGCCTGACTAATACAGAAGTAGAGGCTCACAACCATCTATTGGACTAAGTACAGGGTCCCCAATGAAGGAGCTAGAGAAAGGACCCAAGGAGCTG
>NC_045030.1:63327405-63332056 GCF_008632895.1 Mastomys coucha | reverse complement strand
TTTTTTTCCAGAGGGGAAACCAGGAAAAGGGATAAAATTTGAAAGGTAAATAAATAAGATATCTAATAAAAAAGATGTAAAGATTATATTAAAGTCTTAGCATTCGCATTGTTCCTTCTGTATTTTTTAAAAGAGCAATCATAAGTGCACCTGAAATTCTCAGTATATGCTATATTTTGCTTCTTATAACATGAAAAAGTAGTATGTACCTTGGGTTAAGGGGGCAGAAAATAGAAATATGCATACATCCCTGCCGATAATTATGTTTGTATATCCTGTTTAGGGAAAATATGTACCAATATGGATATTTTGAAAAAAATATATATTTGTGAACCAATATATTTTAGTTATAGATATATTTCTTAAAGGAGTGTCTGTTAGTTTGTATACTGAGTGTGTAAACAATGAGCATAAATACCTTTCATACAACTAAGTGGGAAAAAGCAATAGGCAAGACAATGTGTTCTGTTAAAATTTTATTTTATATCATTCATGAGTCAAGTGTATGCTCATCTTTTTCTTACTAGAGATTAAACCCTGAAGTCAGGAACAAATAGCACATTTAAATACGCATGCTATACTAGGGATGCTAATTCTATGGTGGAACTCATGCTTAGAGTGCACAAGGTTCTGGATTTCATTACTGGTAGTGAAACAAAGATACATAGCAGAACATATGTACAATCAAAGTCTAAAACCATACAAATGATTTGAGTTTGCTTAGAAAGGTGATTAAAAAGCAAAATAGGAATCAAGTAATATTTCTCATATAATAGACAATAAACATCAAAACACATTAAATTCACTTCTTTCTCTTTCACCAGCTTGATATTCCTCTATTATATGCCCCCTTCTTTGTAACCCTTTTAACTTCTTTCCCACTTTCTCAAGTTGATATAATCTACCCTTCTTCCTTCTATGCCAATACCATCATAAAGCCTTTTTGTATTCTTTAGCCTAGTGTATCCAATAAAATTTTCTATAATGATTAAGATATTTGGTAAACTGCTCTGTCCAATCTAGGAACCATTAGCCACATGTGGCTATTGATTAGAGAATAGTTGGTTCAACTGGGAAAATGTAATTTTGATTGCATTTACTTTTGTGGTTTAATCAAGTTTATTTTTAGACTATAGAAGTAAAAATGTATGTGTATTGATTTGGTTTATTATTATTTTTTGCGTGGTGGAGAGAACTGTATTGCATCAATGAAAAGTGTAAATTTATCCAGCCACTGTGGTCGTTACTATGGACGGCCCATCCTATGGGAAAGCACCATTCCCTGATACTATTAGTGATACTCTGTTATGTTTGCAGATAGCATGGCTGTCTTCTGAGAGATTCTATCCAGCAGCTGACCGAAACAGATCCAAAGACTCATAGTCAGTGAGTGGATAGAGCTTGGAGAATCTTATGGAAGAGCTGAGGGTAAGGACTCCACAGGAAAACCAACAGAGTTAACTACCCTGGACCCTTAGGGCTCTCAAAGACTGAACCACCAACCAAAGAGCATACAAGGGCTTACCCTAGACCTCCCCACATATATTTAGCAGATGTATAGATTGGTTTTCTTGTGCATCCCTGACAACTAGAACAGGAGTTATCCCAAAAGTTGTTACCTGTGTGTGGAATCCAGTCCTCTAACTGGGCTGTCTTGTTTAGTCTCCGTAGGAAAAGAAGTGCCTAGGCCTGCAGGGTCTTGATTTGCCAGGATTTGAGGTGAGGGTTACCTAGGGGGTCCTCTATTCTCTCAGAGGAGAAATGGAGAGAGGAATGTGAGGAGGGGACCAGGAAGGGGAACAGTGATTAGGATATAAAGTGAATAAATAAAAAAGTAATAAAAGTAACATAAAATAAAACCAAAACCAAGACCAAAGCAAAACAAAACAAAAACCTGAAAATAGAATGATCATACAATCCAGTTATACCAACCAAAGGAATATCCAAAGGAACTGAAGTCAGTGTATATATCAAAGATACTTGCACACCCATGTCTGTTGAAGCATTACTCATACATGCCTCTGTGCCCATCAGTGAATGAGGGGAGGAAAAATGTGCACACATATACATTATGAGTGCATGCTATTTGTGAGCAAAATAGATGGAATTGAAGATCATTATATTTAGACAAGTATGGTATGTTTTCTTTCATGCATAGAATCTAAGGTGTGGTGGGGACATGAAAGCAGAGGGGGAACTATTAGAAAAACAGAAAAGGATCTGAGTGGGACTTAAAATGAGAAACTGTGGAGGGAGTATAATGAAAGTAGATTATATGAGTCTGTAAAAGTATCAATAAAACCTACCACTTTATAACTCTCAATTACCATAGATGGAGAAACCAAGATATTCCATGACAAAAACAAATTTACACAATATCTTTCCACAAATCCAGCCTTACAAAGGATAATAGATGGAAAACTCCAAAACAAGGATGGAAACTACACCCCAGAAAAAGTGAGAAAATAAACTTCCTTTAACAAACCAAAAAGAAGATAGCCATATAAACACAATTCCACCTCTAACAACAAAATAACAGGAAGCAACAATCACTTTACCTTAATATCTCTTAATATCAATGGACTAAATTGCCCAATAAAAAGACATAGTCTAACAGACTGGATATGTAAACAGGACCCAACATTTTGCTGCATACAGGAAACGTACATCAGTGACAAAAGTAGACACTATCTCACAGTAAAAGGCTGGAAAACAATTCTCCAAGCAAATTGTTACAAGAAAAAAGCTGGAGTAGCTGTTCTAATATCGAATAAAATTGACTTTCAACCTAAAGTTATCAAAAAAAAGATAAGGAAGGACACTTCATACTCATCAAAGGAAAAATCTACCAAAAAGAACTCTCAATTCTGAACATCTATGCTCTAAATTCAAGGGCACCCACATTCATAAAAGAAATTTTACTAAAGCTCAAAGCACATATTTCAACTCACACAATAATACTGGGAGACTTCGACACTTCACTCTCAGCAATGGACAGATCATGGAAACAGAAACTAAACAAGGACACAGTGAAACTAACAGAAGTTATGAACCAAATGGATTTAGCAGATATCTATATAACATTTTGTCCTAAAACAAAAGAATATACCTTCTCAACACCTCGTGGTACCTTTTCCAAAATCAACCATATGTTTGGTCACAAAACAAACCTCAACAGATAAAAAGAGATTGAAATAATCCCATGCATCCTATCAGATCACCATGGACTAAGGCTGGTCTTCAATAACAATATAAACAAAAGAAAGCCCACATACACGTGGAAGCTTAACAACACTCTACTCAATGATAACTTGGTCAAGGAAGGAATAAAGAAATTAAAGACTTTTTAGAGTTTGATGAAAATGAAGCCACAACATACCTAAACTTATGGAACACAATGAAAACAGTGCTACGAGGAAAACTCTTAGGTGTGAGTGCCTCCAAAAGAAACTAGAGAGAGCATATGCTAGTAGCATGACAGCATATCTGAAAGATCTAGAAAAAAAAAAAGAAGCAAATAGACAAAAGATGGCAGGAAATAATCAAACTCAGGGCTGAAATCAACCAAGTAAAAACAAAAAGAAAAATTCAAAGACTCAACTAAACCAGGAGCTGGTTCTTTGAGAAAATCAACAAGATAGATAAACCCTTAGCCAGACTAAGTAGACGAAGTAGAGGGCCCAGAGACAGTAACCAAATTAACAAAATCAGAAATGAAAAGGGAGACATAACAACAGAAACTGAGGAAATAAAAAATTATCAGATCCTACTACAAAAGTTTATACTCAACAAAACTGGAAATTCTGAATGAAATGGACAATTTTCTAGACAGATACCAGGTACCAAATTTAAATCAGTATCAGATAAACCATATAAACAGTGCCATAACACCTACAGAACTAGAAGTAGTCATTAAAAGTCTCCCAATGAAAAAAAGCCCAGGACCAGATGGATTTAGTGCAGAGTTTTATTAGACATTCAAAGAAGACCTAATGCCAATATTTTTCAAGTTATTCCTCAAAATAGAAACAGAAGGTACTCTAACCAATTCATTCTATGGAGCCACAATTACTCTGATACCTAAACCACTCAAAGACCTAACAAAGAAAGAAAACCTCAGACCAATTTCCCTTATGAATATCAATGTAAAAATACTCAATAAAATTCTTGCAAATCGAATCCAAGAACACATCAAAACAATCATCCATCATGACCAAGTAGGCTTCATCCCAGGGATGCAGGGATGGTTTAATATCTGGAAATACATCAATGTAATCCACTATATAAACAACCTCAAAGAAAATATATGAACATATCATTAAATGCTGAGAAAGCATTTGACAAAATCCAACACTCTTTCATAATAAAAGTCCTGGAAAGATCATGAATTCAAGGCCCATACCTAAACATAGTAAAAGCAATATACAGCAAAACATTACCCAACATCAAACTGAATGGAGAGAAACTTGAAGCTCATCCACTAAAATCAGGGACTAGACAAGGTTGCCCACTCTCTCCCTACCTATTCAATATTGAACTTGAATTCCTAGCCAGAACAATTAGACAACAAAAGGAGATCAAATGGATACGAATTGGAAAGGAAGAAGTCAAAATATCACTATTTGCAGATGATATGATAGTATACTTAAGT
>NC_045030.1:63288121-63326650 GCF_008632895.1 Mastomys coucha | reverse complement strand
AACTAATAGAAAAGAAAGTGGGGAAGAACCTTGAGCACATGGGCACAGGGGAAAATTTCCTGAACAGAGCACCAATAGCTTATGTTCTAAGGTCAAGAATTGACAAATAAGACCTCATAAAGCTGTAAAGTTTCTGTAAGGGAAAAGATACTGTCAATAGGACAAAATGGTAACCAACAAATTGGGAAAAGATCTTTACCAATCCTATATCTGAAAGAGGGCTAATATCTAATATATACAAAGAACTCAAGAAGTTAGACTCCAAAGAACCAAATAATCCTATTAAAAATGGGGTACAGAGCTAAAAAAGAATTCTCAACTGACAAATATCGAATGGCTGCGAAGCACCTAAAGAAATGTTCAACATTCTTAGTCATCAGGGAAATGCAAATCAAAACAACCCTGAAATTCCACCTCACACCAGTCACAATGGCTAGGATGAAAAACCTCAGGTGACAGCAGATACTGGAGAGGTTGTGGAGAAAGAGAAACACTCCTTCATTGCTGGTGGGATTGCAAGCTGGTACAACCACTTTGGAAATCAGTCTTGTGGTCCCTCCGGAAATTGGACATAGATCTACCAGAAGACGCTGCTATACCACTCCTAGGCATATATCCAGAAGATGCTCCAACATGTAATAAGAACACATGCTCCATTATGTTCATAGTAGCCTTATTTATAATAGCCAGAAACTGGAAAGAACCCAGATGTCCCTCATCAGAGGAATGGATACAGAAAATATGGTACATCTACACAATGGAGTACTACTCAGCTATTAAAAACAATGAATTTATGAAATTCTTCGGGAAATGGATGGATCTGGACAATATCATTCTGAGTGAGGTAACCCAATCACAATAAACTCACATGGTATGCACTCTCTGATAAGTGGACATTAGCCCAGAATATCGGAATACACAAAGTACAATCCACAAACCACAAGAAACTCAAGTAGAAGGAAGACCAAAATGTGGATACTTCATTCTTTCTTGAAAGGGGGAAAATATCCATAGAAGGAGTTGCAGAGACTAACTATGGAGCAGAGACTGAAGGAAGGACAATCCAGCCTGATATAGCTGTCTCCTGAGGGGCTCTGACAGTACCCCACAAATACAGAAGTAGAGGCTCACAGCCATCCATTGAAATCAGTACAGGGTCCCCAATGAAGGAGCTAGAGAAAGGACCCATGGAGCTGAAGGGTTTACAGCCCCTTAGGACGAACAACAATATGAACTAGTACCCTCAGACCTCCCAGGGACTAAACCACCAACCAAAGAGTACACATGTTGGGACTAATGGCTCCAGCAGTGTATGTATAGCATAGGATGGCCAAGTCGGTCATCAATGGGAGGAGAGGCCCTTGGCCCTGTGAAGGTTCTATGGACCAGTGTAGGGGAATGCCAGGGCAAGTAAGGGGGAGAGGGTAGGGTGGCAACAGGGGGAGTGGGGTGGGAACAGGTGTTTGTTCTTGTTTTTTGTTTTCTTCGAAGGGGAAAGTGGGAAAGGAGATATTATATGACATGTAAATAAAGAAGATATCTAATAAAAAATAACCACAAACAATAAATACAAATTTCTAGAAGATAGGTATCAAACTGAGCACTTATTGAAACAATAGTAGACTTTTGACCTACATGTCTCTGCGTTTTTGATCTATCATGTATTCATTTCTGTGGTACAGGCCTGAAATCCATGTACTAAAATGTGATTGTTTACCTCCATAATAGTCATGTGATTGAATATATCTTGAATAGCAGGTCAGTATTATATCACTCAGACATTAATGCCTTTTCTGACTTAGAAGAATGTTTGGATGTGAGGAAAGCAGAATTTGTTACACCACTGGTTGGAGTGTAAAGTGGTGCAGCCACTTTGGAAGTCAGTTTGGAGGTTACCTTTAAAACTAGAAATAGCACTTTCATACGACCCTGCTATTCCACTCACAGGCACATACTTAAAGGACATTATATTCCACTACCACATTACTTGCAAATCTATGTTTAGTAGTATTCCATTACACACACACACACACACACACACACACACACACACACACACACACACACACACTCACATGCATGTATATATGTATATAAGCTAAGGAATAGATGCATCCTAGAAGTCTAATGACGTGATTAAACAAGAAGTAATGATGCATGTAAGTAATGGAATTTTGTTTAACTCTGAAGAAAACTGAAATCATAAAATTTGCAAGAAAATGGATGGAATTGGAAAAATATTATACTGAGTGTGGTAATTCAGGCTCAGGAAGACAAGTGCCAAATGTTTTACCATATAATTATTTGAGTTTTGAGTCTTTTGTTTTGTGTATTTAGAGTATATGTACTCCAAATGTACTTAGAATATATGTAGAAACCATGAACTCTGGAAATAGGCCATCACAGGATGTATATTATGAGAACAGGGATAATAGAATATAAGTAAAATGAAAGGAGAAAGGGAGGCTACTGCTTGAAACAGTTCAAGCATGGAGGAGGCTGGAGACATAGGTGAAGTGTTAGCCAAAATGATGTGTATATAAAAAGATTATATGGAAACCTATCGTCTCACAACTCAAGTGAAAAAAATTAGAGGGATTATTGAGACATATATAAATAAGAGAACAGGGAATTACTGTGGTTTAATGGTTCAATTAAGGATGAGGGCAGGGGATATGGGAGAAGTGGGGGTAATGGAAAGTTAACCCGAGTTAAGGATATAGGAAAGTCCACTAGTTAGTAAGTGGACCGCCTGGTTTTGTGTGCCAACTTGACACAGGCTGGAGTTATCACAGAGAAGGACGCTTCAGTTGGGGAAGTGCCTCCATGAAATCCAGCTGTGGGGCATTTTCTCAATTAGTGACCAAAGGGGTAGGGCCCCTTGTGGGTGGTGCCATCCCTGGGCTGGAAGTCTTGTGTTCTGTAAGAGAGCAGGCTGAGCAAGCCTGGGGAAACAAGCCAGTAAAGAACATCCCTCCATGGCCTCTGCATCAGCTCCTGCTTCCTGACCTGCTTGAGTTTCAGTCCTGACTTCCTCTGGTGATGAACAGCAATGTGGAAGTAAGCTAAATAAACCCTTTCCTCCCCAACTTGCTTCTTGGTCATGATGTTTGTGCAGGAATAGAAACCCTGACTAAGACAGTAAGCTAATTTCAATGTTGCTCACAGAAGACAGGAACTAGTAAACAAAAATCATACCACCAGGCATGGGGTACCTCCCTACAAGTTATTGATAGAGGTGGATGCAGAATCCCCTCAAACAAGCTGCTACTACAGCTCTTGGTTACTTACCAGAACTAAGTGGTTAGAACCTATTGGTGATGACACCATACACTGGTTTCAGAACACAAGGAATCAATCTCAAACTGACCACAAATTTCCCTTCGCGCTAGCCTGCTTTTATACTAATGAAATTTATTTTTAAATTGTCTTTACTTGTCAAGAATGCCTCAATCCCATTTGGGAGAGAGAAGAAAGACATCACAAGTGGGGCGGGTGGGAAAGAAGTCAGGTTTGGGGGGAGTGGGGCGGACAGGGGAACCTGATCTGGTATTGGGTGAGGGAAAAGGACTGCAACTATGAGGACCAGGAGAAAGAATGGAAACAGGCGACCTCAGGAGGTAGAAGGTTGTGGGAACCTGCCAGAATGCACCAGAGACTTAGAAGTTTAGAGACTCTCAAGAGTCAAAGGGAGGGACCTTAGATGAAATGCCCGACACTAGGGAGAGGGAACTTGTAGAGCCCACCTCCAGCAGCAAGACAGGGCATCAAGTGAGGGAGGGGGTTGTCATCCCACAGTCACATCTCTGACCCATAATTGTTCCTGTTTAAAAGAATTACAGGGATGGAATTGGAGAGGAGCCTGAGGAAAAGAAGGCCCAGCGACAGGCTCAAGTGGGATCCAACTCAATGGGAGGTACCCAACTTACCTTACTTACTGAGGCTATGGAGCGCTCACAAAAAGGGACCTATCATGACTGTCCTCCAAAACACCCAACATGCAGCTGACTCAGATGCAGATATTTGCACTCAACTAATGGACAGAAGCAGCTGACCCCTGTGGTTGAATGAAGGAAAGCTGAAAGAAGCTGAGGAGTAGGGCTGCCCTGCAGGAGGACCAGCAGTCTTAATTAATCTGGACCCCCGAGATCTCTCAGACACTGGACCACCAAACAGACAGCATACACCAGCTGATATGAAGCCCCCAACACACATACAGTAGAGGACTGCCGTGTTTGTGTTCATTCAGAGATGATGCACCTATCCTCCAAGAGAATGGAGGCCCCAGGGAGTTCAGAGGTCAGGTGGGGTGGGGGTTGGAGGGTGGGGAGGAGGTGTGGGATGTGGAGCAGTCGGAGGGTGGATGAGGGGGTGGAGAATGGGATATGGAGTGTAAAAAATAAATTAATTTATAGAATAAAAAATAAATTTAAAAAAATAAAAATTTTAAAAAAAATAAATAAAAAGACCTGTGGGTTTTTTTTTTTTAAAAGAATGTACATCAAATTACTTACATGTGGCTTATGATCACCAAATTGGACAGCATAGTTCTAAGTGAAAACTAGGTCTGTTTTAATTTTTTACCTTTGTGTTGTTATGTACAAAGATATTGGGGTGGGGATGGTTTAGTGATGTCTTCTCAAGATTCACTTAGAAAACATTGACAAAGATGGGAGGATTACCTGGCACTAAACATTTATTTTGTTCCAGTATGAGTAGAAACAGAAATAAATAAAAACAACAAATACAATTTATGAGTAGTGGGGTTATGTATTCTTACTTTTCTCCCATTTCCCAAGTGATCTCGAGTAGGGAGTTATAACCTTTGTATTTAGAGAATGATATAGTAAATATGATTAAGTGTTCCCTCAGGTATGATTTTTCTAAAAAGGCAAAACAAGGAAGGCATCTTTTCCAAGGAATCTGTAAGCAGCTTCCAGAACACTCACTAACTTGGCAAATAGGGAAAAGCCCAATGGCAGACCCCTCTGGAGTATGGCCCAGGCATTGCATGTGTAGATGCTCTCCCAGCTGCTTCTTCACATCAAATAGCTAACAACCCAGAGCTCCAAAGCCAAGTCATTTCCTGCTGTCATCATTGATGAAGCCTGTACACAGATGGAGAAGTAAATAAAGGGGAGAATTGGTGAGTTTCTATATTTGACCCAGTTACTATTTTTGCCAAATAAGGAGGAAAAGCTTAGAATTTCAAGCATGAGGAAATAGATTCTGATGTTGTGAGAAAAATATTGCTGCTCTTTTTTAGCCCTTTCTAGATGTATACTTCCTTCTTGGAAATCAGGGCAGAATTTGACTCTCTCTCTCTCTCTCTCTCTCTCTCTATATATATATATATATATATATAGACTGAGTTGTAACATTACAATACAACCTAGTAAAGAGGGGCTGTTTGAGACAGTGAACAACACACAAGCACACAACACACAGTGTGTGTTCTTGTCTGTGTGTGTGTGTGTGTGTGTGTGTGTGTGTGTGCGTTTTAATTTGACTTATCTGAGAACTCACTGGGTAGGCACAAGGCCAAAACTTTATAGCAATCATTTCTGAGCTTTCAAATTTGGACTCTGAGGCAATTTAAGGAAGGAGGCTTCCAATGAAAATGGTAAACACTACTAGTGACAGTGGAGTGTTTCATGCAGTCTTAGTTCTGGCTCATCCACAACCAGATTAACTATGTGTTTGGCATTGTCTTACTCCTCCTCTCAGTTTCTGCCAACCATATAATACAGCACCAGTGGATCATTTGTGCATCAAATTTTCCTTTCTAGTGTATGGTGTTCATTGTCCTTTGATGCCTTCCAGGGTTTCTTATGTTTATTCCTTAGAGGGTTATAAAAAGCTGGGAAGCTTTATGGAACAATGAAGGTATTCAGACATGTAAAGGTGGGGTTGCTAAGAGAAATATGGCATACATGGTCCTTCAAGACCTATTGCCATCAAACAAGCAGATATTTTGCATTGCCTTGGATTGCTGAATGAGTCTTCAGAGACAAGTTTTTACTTCAATACAGCTGAAGGGAGGTCCCTTCTAGGTTCTAGGCCTAGTTGTATAACAACAAAGCATAAATTATGTCTTGCCTTTCAATTTTGTAATTATTTTCAATGTTTATTTTTAGTTAGACCAAGTCTAGGAATATTTAAAAAATACTTCTTGAAATGCTTTTCTTTCCAGAAATTGGAAAAACTAAAATGCTTTCAAGTTAGTAATCATTATATTGATAGTTATAAGATGTTCTTTTTCTTAAACACCCAGAGATTAAGTGAGCAGGAAATAGACCCTCTGGAGGCCTGAGGCTTTTTAATGACTATACTCAGCTTGATTATGTTGGCCTTGAGTACTGCCTGTTAGTCAACTTTCCGTTACTATAATAAACACTTAACATAACTAACTTATAAAAGGTTAGGAGTTATTTTGGTTCTTAGCTTTGCAAGTTCTGGTCCGTGTTTAATTGCTTTCATTTCTTCATTCTCTAATTTCTCATTTGGGCCTGCAAGAAGGAAGCACATCATGGCAAGAGTCTATCACAAAGCGAAAGTCCACAGCCACAGGACAGGAAAATAAGCAGACAATGAGGACCAGGCCAGAGTCCCATAATCTCCTTCATGTTGCCCTTAAGTCTTCTCACTAAATCCCACCTCTGAAAGTTTTAAATACTCACTTCCTGGGGACCAAAGCTTCTAAAATATTGGTCTATGGGTGATGCATATGGTTCATAGTATAGACTACAACTTCATGGACTCAAAAAGTTTATATTGATCTTAAAATGTAAAGGACATTCCATTAATACTCAAGAAGACTCATAGTGTTAACTCAAGCACTGCTCAAAACTCTAAGTTCAAATTATCTTCTGAGATATAAGGTTCATGAAGCATGAGCCACTGTAAAATAGAACGATATAATGGTGACATGAGCACAGGGTAAACATTCTCATTTCAAAGAAAGGAATAGGGAAATAGCAGGTCAGTGCAAAGCATGACTAATACCTAGCAAGTAAGCATTAAATCCTAAATCTCTGTATACAGCATCTAATACACAATGGTAGGATGTATACTCCCAAAGGATTTCAGCTATTCTAGCCATACATCATGGCTGGCTCTGATCACTGGCAAAGAATCAGTTAGCAAACATTGCTCATTGTAGGTTCCCAGACCTTCTTGGGATCTCACTGCTATTTTGGCTTACTTCTTTCAGCTCCATATATTACCCTGTGGGGAAATACCTACATGGCCTTGGATCCTATAATATACTGCATAGCCACCCAGGCTTTCTTTTGAACTATTACTCTATCCCTCACAACTCCTGTATACTGCAGGTAAATCCTGTGGATCATGCCAAGGTCTACTGCCAGCAGGAACTGTTCCTCAGCCCACTTGAACCATGGCTGCTGTAGATTCGGATTGTCTTGGAAGATGATCATAAGGAAATGAATTCCTAGGCAAGTTTTGGTACCCAGGGCCACTCTTTCTTTCTTCAGAAACTCAGATGTCCTGGAAAGCCTTTAAAACAAATGTAGACTTCATTTCTCACTTCTACAACAGTCATTGTACATTCCTTAGAGGCTACCAAGGAAGACATTGGCCTTGTGTAAAGGGCTTGCGTTATTTTAGTAGGCCACTAACAATATTATTGTCTCTGGTCACACTACTGCAGTGGTCCTTTTGTGGCCATACTATAGATTTTTTAAAACATTTCTTCTCTGGCCTCCTTTGTAACTGATTCTGACAATAAGTTTGGCTAGAAGCAGCTAGTGATGTACACGTTGTTTCCGGAACTGTTTTACTATGTTGAAATTTCCACTGCCAAGTAAATTAGTCAAGTACTAATAACCTTGGCCTCCTATAAAGTCTTGGGGACTGCCTTTATATTCTTTGCCATAGTGTAAGTCTATTAATACACTTCCCCATATAACCTTCAGTTGCATTAGAACCCTCATTAGTATGGTCTTTCCACATTTTATCATCAGTCTGGTCTTATTAGGCCCTACTAGAATAATGCACTGAGCTCTGCTCATAACATTCTAGGCCTTTTCTATCTTGCTTGCTCTCCATAAAGACTTTCATAAAGCAGTTGCAAGACACCTCCACCTTGAAGTGTATATAGTAGTAATGCCAAAGATTCCACTTCTCAGAAACAATTTTTATTTTTATTAATAAATAATTTTTTTCAATTTATTAGTTTTTTCATTAGTTTTAATAGGTACCTGAGGCAAGAGACCTAGAAAGAAAATTGTATTTGGGGATCACAGTTTTACAGCTTCTAGTTCATGTTCAGGTGGTTCCACTTCATCTGGCATGCAGTAGTTCTGGAAAGCAATAGTAAGGAGCACATGGCCAACTGAAACTCCTTAATTTAGGACCAGACATTAAAGCAGAAAAAGAGTAAGAGACTGGGGTCTCAGACTATGATCTGAATATGTTTCACTGGACACCAACTTTTAAAAATGAACTTCCTTTCCATAGCACCTGCATGGAAACTGAGTTTCCAACACATAGACATTTAGGAGACAAAATTATTGCCCAGAACATGAAACGGTTTCTATAAAACATCATTCTGCCAGTGTAAAGTAGCTCTAAAGTAGTAGCTGCTCCTTATTTATTTTATATGCAACATAGATACCAATGGACTTGGTAACATCAATTTTAGAGGAGATTTTCTTACTCTAATATAGAAGTGCCTCAAGGGTATTATTTATAGCAAATCCACACTAGAATAATCAGCTCTCTGTTGTCTAGGAACCAGCTCAAATTATGCCAAGGTCACGGGTGGAATCTCAAATGACCCATTTAGCTTTTGATAGATGCTAGAAGCTCCTCTGGTGTTTGCTATGTTGCAAATGCACTGTGCTCATAAAAATACTGGATCTTGGTGTCTAGCCTATCTGAGGTTTTATGCAAGAATTTTATAGTAGGAAAGCAAGGACCTGATGAGTGTTGAGAGCTCTAGACCATAGTAGAAAAAGAAAACTAAGAAGGCAATGAATCCAAATACTATGGCTTTTACTTGTGACTTTATTAATATCAGATGTCCTAGTCATGTTATATTGATACTTTAAGCCTTAGTTTCATTATCCGTTAATTGGGCATGATAACACATAGTTCATAGTATTGGTAAGAGTGGGAGAAAAGTCATTAAACACACTGAAGCATAGCATGGTGTTTAAGACATAGTGAGTGACCACATGGATATCTAGAGGTTGTCTATGTGAAATTCCCTTACTGTCTCTTGACAGTGAAGTTTGTGATGTTGGAGGAGATGGAAGACTTTCATGTTTCATTTTATTACATGATCCTGATTTAAAATTCATTAATGACATAGCTTACTTTGGTAGTGTCTATACACAGCAAAAGTCACAAAAAATAAAGGAAGTCAATTGCTATGGTATGGTCCTAGTTAGTGTCCAAGTAGGCAATAAGATCAGAGGTCACCTAGATTGTTCCCAATGACTATAAGGATAAGAATGTTTACTATCACAGTATGAGGGCTCTTCAGGTCTCTTTACCTATTTTCCAGGGCAGAATTTCATGTTTGGGCTGTTTTTATTTTCATGCATTCAAAATACAAAATTTTTCTTTGAATGTTGAGCCCAAATCTGCCTGCTTATGATACCCTTCTGTTGGGACTGCTTAATTTCTTTCATGGAGCCACCCACAGTAAGCTTATTGGATTCTACTGTATCTGATGCCTTATCACAAGTTTTTATATATTTTAAAAAGAGATATGATGTCATTTTGAAATTACATATTTTTGAGACTCTCCAAATGTTTCTGTATTCATAGTTTCTTCCTACTGTCACAGATTGTGTTCATTGATGTTGAAAGGACCTTGGAGGTACAAGATATTTATTATTTATCAGTATTTGTAAGGGAATGGGGGTGAAAGTAAAGGTTGGAAAAGGAAGACATTGAACTGTGATTCGAGTTTGACATAAATCTCAGCTAATTAATTCTAAAGAAAGTATTGCCTGTGAATGCTGCTCATTGGTAGGCTGAAATAGCCATCCATCATATCCAGCCTCTGTCTATAACCAGATGTTGAGAAAGATGTCACACTGGGTGAGACAGAAGTCTATATCTTAGTCTTTCTATTGACTGCTTCATCTAGGCACCACATACTTCATTGGAGACAGACCTTAGTGAAGACATCCATATGTGTACCTTTTTTGTCTACTGTTCACTGTGCCAGGTAGTTTCACACACATTCTGCACATAGTTCTTAGAGGAAGCAAGGGAGTCACTGGCCCTCTATTCCTTACAACATAGAAATGGCAGGTGAGAGATGTTGATTGAATGAATTTCAGCTCTGTTACAACAGCTTCCTTCAGAATCTCAATAGATACCTTGTCCTTCTTTCCTTTCTGTTATATAATCCCATCACCAGTTACTTCCTCTGTGATTCTTATCTCTGAAGGTTTGACATATCTTCAGGCAACCACTTGATTTATAGTCATACTTGGGTAAAGGACTGCAAAGAGATGTTCTAATACATTACTTAGATTCCATACCATTGCTTAATGGTAGTTCTATTTTTGCCTCAAGTTGGATTTTTTTCCAGATGAAACTTTTCTTGCTTGTCATGAGAAATAAGAAGCTCTCAGTACCTAAGTTGCAACTATCCTTTATAAGTCAATGCCCTTTTTGTCTCTTGGGGTATGTTTTCCCACTTGGACAATCATACCATCTGAGTTAACAAAGCTCAGTTTTTCAGGGATAGTAAGTTCAAAATACCTCAATAAGGTGAGCGGCTTGTATTGGCTCGTTTTATGTCAACTTGACAGAAGCTATAGGTATCTGATAGCAGGGAATCTCAATTGAGAAAAATTACTCCATAGGATTGGGCTGTAGGCAAACCTGTAGGGTATTTTCATGATTGGTAATTGATATGGTAGTACCTAGTCCATTTTGAGTGATGCAATTTTTGGTCTTGTGGTCTTGGGTCTCTTAAGAAATGAAGACTGAGCAAGCCAGTAAGCAGAAGTCCTCTATGGCCTCTGCTTCAGTCCTTGACTCCACAGTTCCTGCCTTGAGTTCCTTTCCTGATTTCCCTTAGTGAATGTACTGAGAGCTGTAAGAAGAAATAGACCATTTTTTTCCCTAAGTTGCTTTCAGTTATGATGTTTTAGCACAACTATAGAAACAGTTCAGATTTCTGGATGGTAACATCAGTTAAAAACCACGGTCCTGGAGTTTTCAAGTGTCTGCATTTTTCCTTTTCCAACTGTACCATTATTTATGAATGGTTATAAGAATCTTTGGGAAAGGATTTAGGGAAATCGTTGTGATGTACAATTGATTTTTGCAGACCTTCTTTCTGTGACTCATTCTCTTTTATTCAGTGGATTTAGGTCATAAAACTAACAGGTTTATGAATAGGTCCAGGAATTATACCATTTTTATTGAGGTAACTTGCATTAGTCTCACAGTAATTAGATGTCATTTTTTATTTGTACAAAACCAAGTAGCACCCTTCGTCACTACCAGTCACTTTGCCTGTAAAGATTTCACTAACAATTTTACATTCTAGTAACCATCTTTCTAACACTCTTGTGGATCAGAGCTTATTGATTGCCATGCTGACCTTGCTAGTCATTAAACTCCACAGTTTTGTTTCTATAGTTTTGGCATTTTGACACCACTCAGCTAGATTTGATGACTGATTCTCTTACATCAACCCTAGCATACACAGTAGATAGACCGCTTAAGATTCTAGTGATGTTGCTACTTCTATGATCAGAATCCTTCCCTTAGTATTGACACATAATGTGCCTCCATGTCCATTGCTTGGATCATAATCACATAATGAGTTTTTTCCTATGTTATAAAATAGATCTAACCTACCATGACTATTTTTCTGAGCCTTTAAATATTTCTTCCACCATCTACCTTAGCATTTCCACTTATTCACTATGGGCCATTATCTTTTCTACATTATTTGGAGTTCACACCATTTTCTGGGTTCCTCATCATGGTGTAAATTCCTCCAACTTTGGATAACACTTGTAAATCAACAGATTCTTTCACATTCAATTTGCCTTGTCTTTATAAGTCACCAAGACAAATCAGTTCTATGTGTTACTCTCTGGGTTCCTACTGGTAAATACTAGCTCATTCCTGTGGCTGCTTTGCAGTAGAATTCCTCTCTTTCTTTATCAGGTTCAGTAATTTTTAAAAGTCAGGGTTATGCTTCATTGTAATCTGAGTGACAGAAGTGTTTATGGATAGAGAATTAATTCTTACCAGGTTGAAAGAACACTTCAGTAAACAGGATTCAGAGGTATTTGAGTATCACCATTAACTCTTGTTTTAAAATAATTAATTTAATTTAATTTTATGTGTATTGGTGTGAGGGTATCATATTCCTTGGGATTGGAGTCACTGTTATATTCCCTTAGGAAAACACTAGCATTTGGTTCTACTCTAGATCCCTGACCTATCTAGTCTCAGGTTCTTGGCCACACAGGGAGCTTTAGGTATGGGTTTTGTCTCATGGAGTAGGCTTTAAATCAAAACAGATCTTTGTTGGTTATTCCTTCAATAACCAACACTGTGTCACTATGACAGCAATGTGCCTTATGAGAAGGTCACCACAGTAGGATCTAAGGTTTTGTAGCTGAGTTGGTTTTTACCTTTCTCTTTCAGTAGCATGCAGAATGATTTCCAGTATCATGAACACTAAGGCTTTGCTGTTAGTTTGTGGAGAGAAAGCAACAGCCTTGGCAACAGCCTGGGTTGTTTGGGGGTTCCCATGGTACCCTTTTTACTAATAACTTGATTAGATGTAACCTATTACCAGAACTAAGCTTTATTTGGGGCTCTGTCTCCCCATTATTTGAAGATTTTATTTAGATCACTTTCACATATGTATATATTTTAGGAAGTGTTCACCATTTTAGATTACTATACTGCTCCTCAAATGGTCTTTCTGTCCCTCCCTACATCCCCTTCCTTATCTCTTTCCTTCCTGCCTCTTTTGATTTTCCTGTTCCAGTCTCCATTCCTTATCCACCCCAAATTATCTCTTCTACTTCTCCTTCCTAGGGATATCCATCCTTCTCCTCTAGTCCCTTGCTCTACACCTAACTTCTGTAATTAACTTAGTAATCATTGACTTAACAGTTAACATCCACATATAATCATATATAATATAATATATTATATAAAACACTATATATTATATTATATTACACCATATTTCTCTTTTTGAGCTTCAGTTAACCTCACTCAACATGAGTTTTTCTATTTCTATCCATGTACCTGTGAATTTCACAATCTTTTTGAACAGATGAGTAAAATTTCATTGTGTAAATGTACTACATTTTTTATCCATTCATCTCTTTGTGGGTATTTAAGTTCTTTTCAATTTTTAGCTATTGTGAGTAGAGCAGCTATGAACATGGTTGATCACGTGTCCATGTGGGAGGATGAGGCATCCTTAGGGTATATGCCCAAGAGTGCTATAGCTGGATCAATTCCCATCTTCTTGAGGAAACACCACACTGATTTCTACAGTGGTTGCACATGTTTGCACTCCTATTAGCAATGAATATCTGTTTCTCTTACTCTACATCCTTGCTAGCATGAGTTGTCATTTGTTTTATTGATCTTGGCCACTATGACTCCTGTAAGATGAAATCTCAAAATAGTTTTGATTTGCATTTCCCTGATGACTAAGGCTATTAACATTTCTCTAAGAGCTTCTCAGCCAGTTAAGTTTCATCTTTGGAGAATTCTCTGTTTAGACCTGTACTACATTTTTAATATATTATTTATTACCCTTTTCTTATAAATTACATCCTGACCACAGTGTCCCCTCTCTCCATTCCTCCCAGTCAGTCCCCTCCAGCCTTGCCCATCCTCTCTTTAAGATCCACAATTCCTCCATTTCCCTTCAGAAAAAGGCAGGTGTCCCAGGGATATCACTGAACATGGATGGCATAACAAGTTACAATAAGACTAGGCACAAACCCTCATAACAAGGCAACCTCATACTCCATTTTAAAATTAGGTTATTTGCTTTCTTGATATCTTGTTTTTTTTTGTGATCTTTATATATTTTTAATATTAGCCCTCTGTCAGATATGGAGTTGGTAATAATCTTCCCCATTCTGCAGACTACTACTTTGTCTGAATTGCAGTGTCCTTTGACATGCACAAACTTTTCTGTTTCATGAGGTCCCATTTATTAATTGTTGATCTTAGTGCCTGTTCTATCAGTGTTCTGATATGAAAGCCTTTTCCTTTGCCAGTAAGTTCAAGAACTTTCCTCACTTTCTCTTCTATTAGAATCAGAGTATTTGGCCTTATAGATTCATACTTATCATCCAGCAAAAACCAACTCCAAAGGAGCAATGTAGATTGTAGGGCCTTGGGCAACCTTGTGGAGAACTCAGGAACAAGAGTTTCTTGTCATAGTTGCCCCAACTGAGCTGAAATAGCCAGAATCTTTTACCCTCTCAATGAGTTTGCTCAATCACCACTTGATGGCAGCCTTGGGAAGATCATTCTTTTGGAATTGTTCCCTATAGTGGTGATCTCACATCAGGTAGCTCTTCTCAGGTGAGGAACTCTAAAGAGGGTATCTAAGAGATAGCCAGAGGGTATGTGTCAACCATACTCTCTGCCTATATTCTAGAAGACTTCGTGAATAATGGTTGTAGTTAGCAAACATTTAACAATTGAATGGTCCAAAGCCGAATTCAATGTTGACTCTGAGACTCTAGCATAAAGTGCCCTGGGACTATCATCACTTTGAGAAAGGATCCAGCACATGGTCTACATCCTCAACATAGAATTTTCTTATTTAAAACTCATATTATGCAAATAAGCAAGACTACTATGGACTCATCCATTATACATGAAATCATAATCATAAATATTTACTACACATGCTTTTTCTAAGAATGAAACAAAATAATATAATCATGAACACTTGGTCATTGCTTCATACCCATCCCCAAGGACAACTGGCTCATGGATAGCATTCAGATACTGAAATGAATGAGTGCATGAATTAATCAATAAATGTGGTATTCTATAAATGCTAGTTTTTTTAAAAAATCAAAATGCACTAGGTAGTTTTCATATATTAACATATGTAAGCTTTGAAATTCCCCTATGATAACTGTGGCTTTGTAACTTTTAGATGAGAAACTGGTAAGATCATATTGCCTATAATCAGATGGACTGGGATGAGAGCTCAGAGTTTTGTTTTTCTCCTATACCAATTGCTTTTCCAGCTATCTGTGCAATCATACTGTGTAAATTTTCTGCCAGGCCAACCTCTTGAGAATAAGGCATTCTCATTTTCTATAGCTGAGAATGGTGACAATTTGATATTTATTAATAGTCTGTGTAAAAATAGATGTTCTTGGTCCAATACTCTATCCACTCTCCCAACATTTTCCTTCATAGTGACTTTTGACAATGGAATATGCATTAGAGGGCTGAGAAAGAAGATTCATCCACTTATGAAAGTTTGATACCATCAATAAGACTGATAAAATCAGTATCATACAACATACTTTTATAGGGACACTTTCTTCTGCTGCTATAAGTGTCTCTTTATTACTTTTCCATCATCTTCTACTAATGTTTACTGGTATCTAGTGCTGATGAATTTAAGCATGACTCTTTCAAATAGAATCATCTTAGATCTATCAATCAGTATACGCCATTCATGAAGCTCAAGTTCATTAAATGCCTTTGTAAGATACCCATTCATTTCAAGATACCCACAAAGCCAGTTGGGTGCTCTTTGTTTTTTATTGCCCTTGTGTCCTTTTAAGAATAAACCCCCAAGAATGTTTCTCTTCTTGACAAGGTAAAACTAGTCTATGGTTAGCCTTGGTCTGGACTCTTGGATGCACAGCCAGCTTCAGACCATCATCTCATACCTGCATGATCAGGATCTTGAGTGCTTAAATCTAGGCTGGTAAATGAATCTTTCACACCTCAAGGCTAAGATAACCAAGTATCAAGATTCTTGAATGAGCAGCAGTGTAATAACACACATACTTGTAAAGTGTGGGGAACTTCAAAAATAGGCAATTTTTATTTTAGTTTAAGGCACCACTTAAGAAATAATGAGAACAAGATTGATTTTAAGAGTAGGTAATTATGACCTGGGAATCCTCGGGAGTACTCATCAGGCTCTTCATTTTCTCACGAGTGATAATTTTTTTCTACCCAGCCAATATCGGATCATTACCTGACTGTTCTTGTTTCTTGTTATTGTGATAAAATACTATGATAAAAGCAGCTTATGGGGAAAAGGAGATTATTATGGGTCACAGTTCAAGAGTACATTCCATCATGATGGGAAGTCACAGTACCAGTAAGGAAGAAAAGAATGACAAATACTCAGCCTCAGCTTTCTTTCTCCTTTTTATACAATTGATGCAATCAAGAAAAACTTCCCACAGGCATGCCCAACGGTCCATCTTCCAGAAGGTTCTATATTCTGCCAAGGCAACAGCACTACTAAGTGCAATGACAATCATAAAATTATCCATCATTGGCACCATCATGGACAACTCCAAGATCATTGCATATGTGTGTGTGTATATATATATATATATATATATATATATATATATATACACATATATATACATATATGTGTATATATATATATATATATATATAAAATTCCAACATGTGATAATAGTTCTAATAGTTCTTCTTGAATATCCCCCAAGTTTGTTTTCTACAGGATCCCTCAGCTAGACTATTTCTGAACTGTTCATGCTGGCAGTTAACTTCCATCATTCATTAGAAATAATTGCTAATGTGTTCTTTAGATATAGTGTATGACTACTTTCTTCAGTTTTGATTCTCACAAAAGTGTGTTTATATAATAGTCACCACAAATCTAATTGCCTCTATATTGAAGATAAATCTTGAGTATGATTATGTATATGAATATGCTTATATATTCACAGATTGCTTTGTATATCTAATCCATAAGTTGGACTTTAGTCCTAGCTCCTAGACTCCTCTGCTCAGTTTATGTGGTCACTTTGTTTCCTACCAAAATGAAAGGAGCTCATGTCACTCTCTTGCTCCAAATCCTTCTTACTACATACAAAGCAAAGCCTGGATTGCTTGCTGTGCCTAAGAAGCTCTACTTGAACTGGGTCCTGAATTTTAAGGTTTACCTTTGCTTACTCAAAAGACAGAGAGAAAAGCCCAGTGACTCTTTATGAAAACCAAAAGAGATTTGCAAAGAAATCTTAACAATGTTTGCAGTTCTCATTATGTCCATTAAGTAGATGTTAAAACAAGGCACATAAAGATTATGAAGGTCATGGATTTAGGTCTATAATGCAATCAGAAATACCAGAAAAATTCAGTCACTTTGATTTACTGGGCCTATCTCCCAAATTCTCTCATTAACTGGAGCACAAGACTTGGGAACATTATTACTGGGAAAAATAGAATAATGAAACTTCTTAGAGAATAATGTCTATATCTTACAGCTGCATCTGATACAATTACATCTGTGGCCATCAGCTCAGTAAACAGTGCCAGGTTCTTTTGAGTAATTGTAGCCAATAATAGGGGAGCTGGCAGCTATGGTTCCTGATGCAGAGATGCAGATACTGGATATATGTGATTAATAAGACAGTAAAATTAATTAATAGATTGCAAAAGCCATTTATGACCTAAATATTTTGATTAGACTCCAAGTAATGAGAAATATAAGTGCATTGAATATTATAAGTATAAATATTGTTCCACCAAATCACTCTCATGTATTTCTGTGTATACATATTCTCATATATCTCATGCACATAAATATACATAAGACATGTACACATGCACATTTGCACATGAAAGCATGTAGATTTATGGATATAAATATGTGCATATGATAATGCACTAATTATAAAAAATACATGTGCTTACAATACATACATATATTCCCAGCTATGCAAACATATACACATGGAGACATATGCAAGAAACACATAGACTCATATATATATATATATATATATATATATATATATATATATACATACATACAGACATATGCATATATGGGGAGCACTTCCAGAGTTAACTTTTACTTACTTCTTGCTTGTGATTAGTCATGAATGAGTCTGCTGACATCTGTCTTTGTTTTTAATTAAAATGTGCATTATAACCTCACAAGTTCCTCTACTTATGTATATGTCCCCGAGAGACTGTCCTAGCCTGAAGGAAATGGCCTTAGTCAAACGTAGATATTGTGTACCATAAACTTGTGCAAATGCTTAATATGCTTCACTAAAATAGAGAAAATGTAAACAGTGCTAAGCATATAAACATGATTTATTTTGCTTAACAAATGAGTATATAGCACTAATTTTATTAGGCATTATGATTTATAAGTATTAAATTGTTCAGTTTTCTCCACAATATCAGGATTGAGACTTAATTATTGTCCCCACTTTACATAGGAAGAAACTGAGGCACAGAAAGCTTAAGCTTGCCCAAGGTCTCTGAGATAATCTGTGAAAGGACAGAAATAATCTTAGGCAATTTAATAGTCCATGCTTTTATCTGTATCAGATTGCTCTCCTAAATGAATTAACTGGGGTTTTTCCCCTACACTTTTTTATGTATCCATCATCCTCAAAAGTGAAATTTCTTGCCCGCACAATATACTTAGGACAATGTTATTGCTTCCAGAAGGACACAGCTTCCCACCTCTGAACTCTTGTGAGTTAAAAAGTCAAGTAGTGCATGATTCCATTTTGAGGTTAGCGTGTGTGTGTGTGTGTGTGTGTGTGTGTGTCTGTGAGTGTGTGTGTCCATGGATGGAGGCAGCAAGCCCCACAGAACTGAATTCCTTGTGAGAACTAATAGGATCATAACACACAGTGGTATGATTGCAAATAGAAAGACTGTTCTGTTCAAACAAATCTGTTTCTCTCTTCATGCCAAGAGCTGAGTGGGTAAACTTGCATTCAAATTGGCCTTGGTGCATAGAACATCATTTCTTCTGTGACAAACCTTGGCTATGGACAGCTCTTGTTAGTCCACAGTCCCTCCTAGTCTGCAAGCTCTGTAGGCAAATGTGGCCATACTCCATGAGTTGTCCGGGGCATACCATGTCTATGGGTGAGAAGATGAGAGAGAGGCAAATATCTCACCATAATAGATCATTTATTGTCTTCACTGAAGGACTCACTCTTCTATAACCACTTCTTTATTCCTTGCTTATAAGTGCTTGTGGCAATTCAACTCTTTCTCTCCACATTTTTGTCCTCCAGGTTAAACTCATCACCACATGAATTAAGTCCATGATTGAAGCATTCCTTCTCCCATCTTTCTATCACATCATTAAACCCCAAGAAACACACTGTTTTTGCATAATTATATAAATAAAAACTTACAGAAACCTAGGATACTAGAGTTTCTAGACTCTTAACATGGTCTTTCTTTCACCATATACAAATAAGAAGATGGAAAGGCATAGTGGAGGATGAATGCTTGAAAAATGTGTGCTTGAATGTGAAGGTTAGTAAAACTACCATTGAGACTCAATGGTAAATTTTGTGGCAATGAGCTTCATTTACCTGAGCTAAATGCTGGTGTGTGTGTGTGTATGTAGTAGACATTTAGGAAGTTAGATGATTTTTGGTCAAAGGTTCATGTAACTTAATGAGTGTTCTGGACTGACAGGAAAATGATGCATAACCTATTCTTACTCTCCCATTGTATTATGTTCTTATAGGCTCCAGCTTTGTGGAAAACAAGAGTTAATTAACAGAACTACATTATTTCAATTTTGTTTCACTCTAATTATTGAGTGCAGAGATTTTTGCTTGCTTGCTCTCACTCCTTGTTGGCAAATCTGCCTATTCCGTTGCTCCAGTGTTCCTTAAAAGATAGAATTAAGACCATCAGGATTACAACATAAACTGAAGACCAGAAGTTATTCAGGAATCACTCAGGTCTTCAATGCCAGGTTGGAACTCCTGAGAAATCCAGCCTGATGGATGGAATAATAATTATCAGATTCTCAACCTTTTTAGTGTGAGGTAGCCTCTGTTGAATTAGCTGGACCACATCCTGTAAGTCAATCTTTTGTTTGTTTGTTTTGTTTTGTTTTGTTTTGTTTTTGTTTGTTTGTTTTTTGAGACAGGGTTTCTCTGTGTAGCCCCGGCTGTCCTGGGACTCAATCTACAGACCAGGCTGGCCTCGAACCCAGAAATCCACCTACCTCTGCCTCCCAAGTGCTGGGATTAAAGGTGTGTGCCACCACTGTCCTGTCAAACACCTTTTTAATATAGTATTCATTAAATCAATTCTGTTCCTTTAGAGAACTCTGTATGACACACAATTATTTTAAAGATGAGTAAAATGAGACACAGAGGTATGTAACTTGCCTGGAGTCACCTAGCTTACGTGTTCTAGCTTTGTTTGGCCATACAGTTCATTTATCAAACACTGAAATGATTTGTACATGCTACTTGGGCACAGTATGACTCTCAGATCTAACTAGTTTACTTGGACTTGCCTTTTCAGCATTTTGATTGCTGCCTGCCTGTTTTCTTTGGGAGACTCAGTCAGTAGCAACCAAGAACAATGTTTTGGCTGGCAATCAGATGTAGATTCAGTGAAGTGGCAGGAGGTTTGGTTCTTACATCAGCTGCAGCCTGCCTTTTCAAGCCTATTGTCCTATAGTAACTCATAATTTCCCCTCAGGTCAACAGTTAGTAGGGAGTCAGATGAAATTGCCTTACAAATCCTCTGTACTGTACTGCCTTCATACAAAGGTACTGGAAATTTTATGCATTTGGTTTCTGAGGAACTGTTGCAATTCAAAAAAAAAAGAGAAGCAGTTGATTTGCATTTTCATTTAATTCCAAAATGAGTGTAGGCAAATCTTGGACAGATGGCTGGCTCATTAATGGCAAAACCTGAAGCATGCATGGTGCCTTTGAGGGACTGTGGGTAGGAGTGTAGAGGTGGAATAAAACCTCAGCGGTATGAAGCTTTGACTCTTATTCATACTATGTAGGATCCACTTCCTTTTTACTCTTTTAACCAGGTAAAAGAAGAGAGAAAAAAAGGTTTTATGCATCCTTACTATATGTATTGCATATTGGGCATTTTCCACTAGACATTTGTTTGGAGCTGTTGCAAGTGATTTGTCTAACCATCATGTTGCTGAGTTATTATAACGACCTTCAGAGTTGTAGGCATATTTTTATTGTCACGATTCCCATTTTATACATTTAGAGACAACCCCAGACCAATAACGCAACTTTCTCAGATCACACAATTAGGAGAACTATGGCTGTAGCACATAACTCAGAAGAACATTTGACCTCAGAAAGAAGCTGGGTTTGTTGCCAAATTGTGACCCTTTGGAGTCTTCATAGGACAGACTAGCTGTACTTTAACCTGGTTACTACACTTGAAAGACTGGAATGTGGTATATGAATTTCATGCTATATGTGGGGTTGTCTGTCTGCTATTATTGCACATTGTAACCTCAACACAACTGCATCCTAGAGGTATCAAGAGCAAGAATGTTGAACATGCAGAAAAGAAATATTTTTGATTTGTGACTTTTCTCTAGCAAAATTTAAAATTGATCATTTTTGTAGTCAAATGTTTCTTCCTTTGTCAATTCTTGTGTGGATCACATAACCCATTTGTTTAAATGAAAGAAAGCTAATACAGCACTTGACTTATGCAATATTCTTTAAAGGATGTGAACACACTTTCATAAGAGTCCCTGACTTCCATCCAATGATTGGTTGTGCATCTCTCCCTCTATTTCAGTCAGCTTCTGGGTGGAGACTCTCAGAGGACAGTTATGCTAGGCTCCTGTCCACAAGTATAACAGAATATCATTAATAGTGTCAGGGATTGGTGCTTGCCCATGGGATGGGTCTCAAGTTTGGACAGTTATTGGTTAGCCATTCCTTCAGTCTTTGCTTTCTTTGTCATGTACATTTCCTTTAGATAGGACAATTTTTAGATCGAAAGTTTTGTAGGTGGGTTGGTGTCTTTATCCTTCTACTGGGGATTCTGCATGGCTACAAGGGGTAGCCTTTTCAGGTTCTATGAGGATAGGAACTCCACAGGAAGACCAACAGAGTCAACTAACCTGGATCTCTGGGAGCTCTCAGAGATTGAGGCACCAACCAAAAAGCATATGTGAAGTGGACCAAGGCCCCTGGCACATATGTTTCAGATGTGCAGCTCAGTCTTGATATGGGTCCCCCAACAACTGGAGCAGGGGCTGTCCCTAAAGCTGACCTTTACCTGACTATGTTATCTGTTCTTCAATAGAGCTGCCTTGTCTGGCCTCAGTGGAAGAGGATTCAGAGATTTGATGTGCTAGTGTGGGGGGATAATTAGGAGGTCCCCACCCTCTCAGAGGAGAAGAGAAGGGGAATAGTGGAGGGACTCTGTGACAGGGAGACCAGGACAGGGTAGCATTTGGGATGTAAATAAATAAACAAATAAATTTAATAAAATAAAAAAGGATGTGAACAGGCTTATTTGTCAGTAGTATGTATGTAGTATAATGAAATGCTTTCTGAGCCAGTTTCAAGGTAATGTTAATGTGTAAAAGTATATGAACCTATAGGCCAAGATCCAGAATTCTATATATTCATACCAACTGATAGAATGACTTCAATGAAACCCCAATAATTTTATACACCTCTAGCTGAAATTTCACTGGGAAGGAAAAGCAGGTGGCAAGAAAAATTTTGTTTCCCTACATTATGAGGAAAAGGTTCAGAAGTGGTTTTAAATATTACAAATCTGTTATTTTTAGAAGCATCCAAACTCTTATTCATTCTTAGTTTAGCAGGCTGATCAAAATAAATTAAATAAATAAATTGCAGTGGTTTCTGCTTAAATTAGGTCTTTCTCTGTTTCCATGGCATCCAATCTGTTAGCACCAACATTCTATCCAGGAGCTACAGTCAGCCTTTAGGATGGCAACATTTGCTTTAAGGTTTATAGGGCATATCGGAACTCAATGAATTTCTTATGCTCAGGAAAAGCAAGGATTTGTGGGACCTCATCAGTGATGCTGATTTGATTTCTGGATTCATTGTTGTCATGCCTTTCCATGACTTTGTAGCTAACTTAGGCTTGGTATGGACATTCATCTCTAACTATGCATTCTAATAGGCTGACCTTCAAAAAATGTCACCTGGTGAAGCCATGCCAAAGTAAAAAAATGTAGAAACAATTTACACAATTCAGAATCCCCCAATTTGTACTTCTGGCAGCATCTGGGAGACTCATGGATCTCTCCCCACCCAAAACAAGTTTTCTGTGTTTTAACCAAGTTGTAATTGGAAATCCTTCAGGAGTTAAATTTTGATAGGTCTTTTTGCTCAATGTCCCTGTATTTGTTTGTTTGTTGTGTTTGCCTTTAAGACATGGCCTTCTTTTATAGATAGCCCTGGCTGGTCTCAAACTCACTATGTAGACCTTGAATTTAGAGGGATCATTCTGCCTCTGCCTTCTACGTACTGGGATTATGGACAATCCTACCTTTATGATTAATGTTGAAGAGCTCAGTGCAGTCTGAGGATGCTGCCTGGCCTGGTCTGGTGGTCCTAGGGGTTGTAAGAAAGAAAATATCACACACCATGAGGATGAGCCCTACCTTTAGCTCAGCTTCCTTGTCTTTACATGGAAAAGGCTGTATAAGAATACAGCACCTTAATCTGAGCTTTGTGGGTGGGTTTTATCTTAGGGTCTCTATTGCTGTGGTAAAACAAACTTTTAAACAAAAGCAACTGTGGAGGAAAGGATTATTTCAGCTCATAATTCTCTGTCACAGTCCACAGTCCATCACTGAAGGAAGTCAGGGTAAGAACTCACAGAGGAACAGTGGAAGTAGGACCTGATGCAGAGGCCATGGAAGAGTGCTGTCCACTGGCTTCACCCTCATGGTGTGCGATCTTTTCTTTCTTACAATACCTAGGACCACCAGGCCAGGCCAGGCAGCATCCTCAGAGCACACTGAGCTCTTCAACATTAATCATCAATCAAGATGATGCAACATAAAATTGCCCACAGGCCAGTCTGGTAGAAAATTTTTCTTTTCTTGAAGTTCTTTCTTACAAAATGATTTTAGTTTGTGTCAAGTTGACATAAATCTAGCCAGCAGTATTCAAGAAGGATGAATATTTAATCCCTCAGAAGCTATGTAAAATATGTATAAATATAAATGTGATTTGTTCTGAAAAAGAAATGTATTGTTTTTATGAGTTGCTCAAATGTTCATGTAGCCACTAAAAATGAAAATATTCATTTCATGTGCATTTGAAATTTCCACATAACTCCAAGTTCACAATGATTTACTAGGAAGTATTATTATAGCTTTTCCTTGCTTGACAGGTAGAGAACTCAACAGGTAGCCCAGTGATGACTGTATTCTATTTGCAACTATTAAGTGTAATTGAATATCTAGCTATGGAATGAAATAAGTTAATGTGTGATTTTTAAGTTAGTCACAGCAATAGTAATACAGAGCAGCAATCAATAAGCCTGAATAATTTTGTGTCAGGTTAGAAATACTTCTTTAAGAACAATTTGTTGCCAGTATTGTTATTGTACTACTCATCCATTTATTATTCTTGCATAACTATTTGTCCCATGAGCTTTCAGAGAAGTTACCCAAGTAGAGAACAAACATGTGAGGGAGACAAAATGAGAATGGAACTGTCTATGATTGCAACTAGGGCAAATCTATTAATATGTGATATTTATGTCTCTGCATGGCTGAAACTGCAAATCCTTTTGCATAACATTTTTTCCCACTTTGATAGAAAATTCCTCTCTTAAATAGTTCAAAACCATCATTTTAATTTTTATCACCCTGAAAATTTCATTTTTAAATAGAGTACAATGTTATCATGCCGAAATGGGATGCCACTAGATTATATCACTTTGCCTGGTGTGAAACTCTTCCCTTGGAGTTAATTTCACTGTTGCATATCAGAAGGTATTTTTGTGTGAACTTAGGGGATTAGAGGACAGAGCTAATGAGGACAAGGGCATGGGTTCAGTCTCTGTATGACTATTAACTTAGTTGCATTCTGTGGCTAAAGACTTTCTCCTAATCCCAGCAAGAAGATTCTTGAAGTCAAGGCAATAAACAAGAGAGAATGGAGCTGACTCAGTGTAAATCCATCAAGCCTTATGACTGGAGAGACAACTCAAGAATATTTATCATAGAATCTCCTAATGTAACTTTTGGAAAGAACCCCAGGATTCTTCTCATTTTTTGTTCATCTATTGGACTGTTTTTTGTCAGTGGACTAACGAGTCTTCTTTTGAATACTTCCCGAAACAGGGAACACATTGTCTCTTACTGCTACTACTGTTCTTTCTGGAACACTTCTATTAAAGTTTGAATAGATGAACTAGAATTGATCACTAATTTATAATGTGGTCCTAGCCTTTTCTTGTGGGAACCTGAGAATATGTAAACTCTTAACTGAAAATAGCAACTGGGGGCTAGAGAAATGCCTCAGTAGTTAACATCATGTACTGCTTTTGCAGAAGACCAAAGTTCAATTCCCAGATCCTAGCATCCATGTTTATTGGTTTACAATATCATGTAACTCTAGTTCCAAGGGGATCTGATATATCTGGTCTCTGCAGGTACCTGCATTTCTGTGAACATATGATCACATACAAACACACACACACACACACACACACACACAAAATTGAAAAACACAAACCTCTTTTTATGAACTAAAATAACAACTGGGATAAAATAAAAGCTTACAGTTTTACCTCTACTTGCCAACTCTTAATAAGCTTCTAAGCAGAAAGAATCCTTACTTAGAGATCACGGAAGCAACAATTTAATTAGAGGATATAATTACTTTTTCTTTAAAGTATGTGGAGTATAGCATTTCAGGAAAAGGCTTGAATTCCCTCCCAGTTATGGAAGCCTATTTTATGTATAACATATCTAGGAGAAAAAAACAGGACCACAAGAAGGTATCTATCAACCCACAGCCTGCAAAAATAATAAAATGGGGCATAGCCTGTAGGTTGAAAATGTAGTTATTGAGGATGTTCTTTGTGTTAGGTGTTAGGACAACAACGAGCTAAATAAATTAGGTTAACTGGTAGATGTAAACATTAAACAACCACACAAGTAACATATAGTTTCAAATCATCATTAATGATTCAAATCTAAAGTATATATTATTGGAAGGGGATTACAGTCTAGACCAGGGAAATAACATGCAGCAAGGCTCCATAAGCCAAATAAACATTTTCCTCCCTGTTTTCCTTAGGATTTTTATTGCTGTGATGAAACAAAATGACCAAAAGTAACTTGGGCAGAAAGGGTTTATTTCACTTATTTTTCCTTATCACAGTTCATCATTGAAGGCAGTGATGGTAGGTACTAAAACAGGGCCACAACCTGGAAGCAGAAGCTGATGAACAGGCCATAGAGGAATGCTGCTTACTGGCTTAGTGTCCATAGTTTGCTCAGCCTACATTGTTATAGATTCCAGGACCACTGGCCCAGGCCCAGGGATAGCACCATTCACAATGGACTAGTCCTCCCACATCAATCTCTAATTAAGAAAAGGCCATGCAGGCTTGTCTGTAGCCAGATTTTATTGAGGCAGTTTCTCCGATGACTGTAGCTTGTATAAAGTTGATATAAAACTAGTTGCTTTTGATCATAATATTTATTACATCACCAGAAAGCAAAATAGAACTGGCCCTGTTGGAAGGAAGTATGGGAGAAATGTCGAATATCCCAAAACCCAAAGAATCATTGTGTTTAACAGTCAGAAGCAAAGAGTGCTACGATACAAGACAAAGTGTGTCATAGGACTCATTCATGGAAGATCAGAAGTCTGTGGTCAAACCCATTGTCAGGTCCAAAAGAAACTCAGCACAAATGGCTAATTGTGGTGGTTCTTAAGCATACCAAAGTGTCTGCTTGTCTCCAGGCTGACTCAGTACCTGTGTCTCCTCTCAGCTCTTTTCACTAGACCCCCTTCCCTAAACACCTGCCCACGGACTTCCCTTCTCCCAGCTACTAATTCCTATCCCTGCATTTTGTCCATGTGTTCTCTTGATCTGCTTGTCCCCTCTCTCTTGGTCCTTTGTCTCTTCCTCCCCTCTCTTTGTCTCCTTTGTCCACACTTTTTTCTCTTCTTATTCTCATCTCCCTCCCTTCTCATAGTCTGCTTCATGTTTAATCTACCACTTTCTTTTCCTGCTCTTCTGGATGCATCTGGCTGTACTCTCCCTCATATCTACAATAAAAACCTTCTCCTCAAACATATGTTGGAGAGGTCATTTCCTCCTTTCATTTACTCATGTAACTTTGTGTTCTTCAGGGCCCATCTCCCCCTAAAATCTCTGTTTTTAACAATTGCCTAAATTATGCTACTCCTTCAGTTCTTGCAATGTTCCTACACCCACAAATGTCCTCCCTGCCCATTAAACATCTCATACACAATGTTTTTCTAATCATCTTGGAACTTTGGCTTCTAGGAAATGAGATTGAGAGGATTTTAATGTATGTAAAGCAAGTGCTAATTACCAAGAAAAGCATACATCTTTTCTATGTATGTTTGCTAACCCTTCATTGTGACATGTGAAGCAATGCCATTTCTATTGTCTTATAGAAGAAGCAATGTGGATTCAAACTTGCAGAATAATTGGACTAAGGTTGTGTAGTGAAATTTGTGAGTTTACACAGAATCTCAAGAGAAGATGATGCCAGAGAGTCTACTCATTTTTTCCATACAAGTTACTCCTTATCTTAGCGTTTCTGTTGCTGTGAAGAGACACCATGACCATGACAACTCTTACAAAAGAAAAAAATTAATAAACATGGGTCTAAACCAACCAAATCACAAGCTTAGCAAATGACCTTGCCTCTCAAATAAAACAGAGTGCTGGAGAAAGATGCCTGTCACCAATCTCTTCAGCTTTTTTGGCAATATCCTCATCATACTCCTTTTATTTAAAGCTGATCCTGTATGATCCACATGCTGATCACAAAGGACTGGAGTGAAGCATCTCATATGCTGATATCACTGGGAAGTAGACAAGATTGAGACCTCTGATACCATAATTTCATTGAGTGATGTGCAGGCCAGGAGACTCCTGCATGGAATAGCAGGAGTGAACAACAGGTATGATTAAATCTGAGGCGTTCTTTCTCCAATCCCCCAACCCCAGTGTGTGTGTGTGTGTGTGTATACATGTTCACAGATGCTATTCTCACCAGGTGAAAGGATAAGGCTGGAACCACTTCCACTGTTCTCAAGGTACAAGGGAGTAGGGTTAGAAACAATGACGCACCGATATCATGCACAGGTGATAGTGTAGTGACCAGGCAGGATTCCCATGTACACTGATCTCACTGGGTAATGGACAGAGCAACATGATTTAGTTGAAAGTATTTTGTATGATTTTAGAATGAAATTCTCCTTCTATGACCATGATTCTTAGGTTTAGTCTTCTTGAACATCTCTTTGTACATTTTTCCTCCTGTATATCTTAAAATTACCGCTTATTATTTATAGTTTGTCTTTGTTTGAGTGTTCTAGTTCCTCTACTGTGCCTTTACTCTCTAATAGATTGCCTTATCCTTGACCTATTGTGTTGGTGAGGCTTTTCATAGAGATTCTGAATTGACTTATCTTCATTTCCAGTATTTCCATTTTTTTTACCATTTGTATCTCTTTATTCAATTTCTTTTTTATATTCTGCCTTGACATTTTATTTAATTCAGTCTTTTATATTCTTTTGATATTTCTTCAAGAATTTGTGTCTTATTCAGTTTCTTTGAGCATAATTATAGTCATTCTTTTGTGTTCTTTGTCTGTAATTTTGTTTAATTCACTTCCAAAAGAGATAGTGGGAGATTAATTATTATTGGAGCATTTATGACACCTTGTTTTTTTTTTCAGGTAATTTGTGTTTTTTACAATGAGATTTGTACATATGGAGATAGGTTGTTTATTGAATTTAATATATTTAAAAATTTTAGATTACAGATATTCTATCAGAATGAGTTTTAGCAATGTTCAAGGGGGACTATGCTGTTGTAGGGTGAAGTGTTATTTCCATCTGTTAGATTGGTGACCTGGCCACCAGTCTTCTACTCTCCTGAAATTAGAATACATCCTTTAAGATCCATCACTATGAAAGGGTAGAAAGTACATTAAAGTACAGTAATAAATAGTCAAATAAATTAAAATAAAAATCTACCCTCAAGTGCCAGCCATTTTAGGAAGTAAAGGGTAATGATAGTACTATGTGCATGAATACATAGGTTGCTGTTTGTATGAAGGCAAAGGAAAACAAAAAAGGAAAGAAAAGGACTCAGGTTATTTTTACTGTTTAATATTGAGTTATTAGAGAAAATGGGGGAAAAGAAATGTATAAAGAGGGACCTATAAGAGCACAGGAGGGTTCAGTGAGGCCATTTTACCTGAAGGTGGACCAAAAGGAGAGATACAGAGTCAAGTAATGTAGTGCATTCTCAGTGACACTAAGTATCCTAAGTTAGTAAACTGAGAAAATCTTGACAGGCATAGGTGGTGGTGCATTATACAGCAGAAAAAGTGCCTGTCACAAAGAATTGTAAAAGGATGGCAAGATACCCAACATAAAATTTTGTTTATTTAAACATGCAAAAATACACATTAATCATTAACAGCTATGCAAGGCATGGGTTAAGATCACACATAATACCAGCTGCCCTAGTGGAGTTTGTATCAGAAATCTTCAGTGCAACAATGAACATAAATGTTATAATTTGATTGATATCATTAATGTTAATATTAAATGGAGCAATAGGATTGATGGTGATGTTTTCAGTGGCCAGAGAAGATGTATCTTAGGTAGTTAGATCTAGTGATTAGAAGGAAAGATTTAGTCTGCATTTCTGGCAAAGGAAAGAACAAATGCAAGATAACAGCTGAAGGCAGTGTTGTCCTGTTTGCTTTTCTATTGCAGTTAGAAAACACTATGCCAGAAACAAGTTGTGGAGGAAAGGGTTTCTTTCATCATACAGTTCACATTCTACTGTGAAGGAAAACTAAGGCAGTAACTCAAGCAGGACAGGACTCTGAAGGCAGAGGTCAGGAAGAGATGTTGCCTCCTGGCTTTCTCAGTTTGCTTTCTTCTGCAGCTCAGGACCATTTGCAGAAAGGTGGCACTTTTCACATCCACCATTTGTCAGGACATGCCCCACAGCCTACAATCTTAGGGAAGTATTTTTTCAGTTGAGGTTATTTCTTTCCAAATGACCTGAGCTTCTGTCAGGTTAACAAAATAACTAAGAAGCATAGGTATGTTTGTTTCAGGTGTGTAAAGGTTGGGATCCTGGTACTGCAGAATGGACCAATTGTGAAATAGTCATGAGAAGAGTAAGAAGAGGTGCACACTTGAAGAGGATAAAAGAGGTTAGGTCATGAGAGTCCCTCAGGTTACATTTAAGAATTAGGATTTTACAGTTTAGTCTATGAAATTCTACTAGTGTGTTTTAGAGCAGGAATATGATCTGGCCACTTCTTGAAGAAGGAAATATAGCAGATCAACAATGATATTGAAAACAGTAATAGGCTCTTATGAGTTACGTCAACATTTTTTGTTCTTCAAATTTTCTGCTCACAAAGCACCATTTGTCTTATAAACAACGTTTTTATGTGTCAATTAAAAGAAAAAGGCAACTACTGTGTCTTAGATAGGACCATCAGGGAACCGATCTCTTTTCATCTTGGCTGCTCATATTCTCACTGTATCCATCACTGAAACAGTTCTAGTAGGATGAAGCAAGCTACAAAACCAGCAATTTTGCTATTAGAGGTAGCTGAATTGATTAGGAGTGCATCAGAAAAAACTCTACACTCCTGAGAATAGGAGATAGAGCTGGTCTTGGTGACAAATGAGTGAAGGAAGGAAAACATCACAGTTTGCCTTTGTAATATTTGTTGATAAGCAATATTCTGGCAGATTGATCTCAAGTTAAACAGAAAATTCTGAAGCACAAGATGGCTGTGATAGGTCTTGATAAATATCTACATATTTCTGGAGGCCAAGGTTGTGCATTGCTGCAGGTATGCTAAGAAGAGACAAAAGAAGGTCTTAGCTGCCTACAGAACTCTTGCACATAGCATGGAGAACATGGTGAGGACAAGTAGAAAGTTAAAGCTGGAACCCAGCAGCAAATGGAAACAGAAGCAGATACCCAAAGCCAAACATTAGATGGAGCTTGGGGAGTCTTATCGAAGAGTTGGGGGAAGGATTTAGGAAGTTGAAGAGGACAGGGACTCTACAGGAAGAACAGAGAGTCAATTAACTTGACCCTCAGGGCTTCCCAGAGACTGAACTACCAACCAAAGAGCAAGCAAGGGCTAGAGTTAGTCCTCCTCACACATATGTAGCAGATGTGCAGCTTGTTCTTCATTCTGGTCCCCCAGCAACTGGGAGGTGGGGCTGTCTGTGACTCTGTTGCCTGCCTGTGGATCCTGTTCCCCTAACTGGGCTCCCTTGTCTGGCCTCACTGTGAGAAGATGTGCCTAGTGCTTCAGTGATTTGATGTGCCAGTGTGGGTTGGAACCCAGGGGACCTCCCACTTCTCAGAGTAGAAGGGGAAGGGGATGAAGAAGCAGGACTTGGAGGAGGGCTGCTGCAATAGGAATATAAAGTGAATAAATAAATAAATAGAAAAAAAGAAGTGAAGTGTGTGGAAATATTCTAAAACTAGACTCTCTTTACATTTACACAAGTCTATACCTTTACTAAAATCATTTTTAATTCTAACATGGGTGAATTATTTATTAGTTTTATTGTATTTCAATAAATATATTAAAATAAATATTTTATGGGTTGTCCAAGGCCCAGTATTCAAGATCCAGACTTCATCTTTGTTCACATGAACAAAACACTATCCGCCCTTACTGAGTGACATCAAAAAAGGCAAAAAAAAAAGAGAAGCTGTTCAATAGTAAGCAGCTAGATATCGGATATCTCTTATTCTCCTAGTTAAGATAGACTTTACTCCTACCAAGAGCAATTTGAAACATCTCTAGAGGGCTCTCTACGGGACTTCCCCTAACTAGAACACTTTGCATCCTAACAATGACATTTCCAAGTTCCATCAATGCTAGAAATAATTAAAGGGGGAGCACATAGTACCAGTCAAAAGATGCTAGCCAGAATAACAACATTAAGTCTCTGAAAACAAACTGCATTGCAATTATAGTCCACAAAATGGCACATCTACATCACATCTCTATTTTGAAGGCTCAGGAGTCTATGTGGACAAGAAAGAGAAATATATTAAGAGCCAGAGAGAGAATGACTTCAAGGAAACTGTTTTCCAAAAACAAAAAGACAGATGCACAAATGGGCCCATAGCAATTGTGACAGCATCCATAAGACCTGTGCAAGATAAAGCCAGACAAAATCCTAGCATGGAAGAGAGGAAGTAGGTACTAACTATCACAACTAGACAAGAGGCCACTAACAATTGATTACTGCTGGTGAGTCATTTTGTTTAATGTTATGACACATTGTATATTATTAACCAGTCTCCAAGAGTAGTTGGCCAAACCAAAAAAGACTTGATTGTTTTGTTTGTTTTAAAGTAAGAGTAAGTATATGAAGTTGCTTAGGTAGGGATGTGTAGGGAAATTGGTTGAGTTAGGAGAGGAGGTGAAATATGATCAAATATATTGAATAAAATTCTCAAAGAAAAAATAATGCTATTGATAAAAATGTAGGTCAAGACCTGCATGCTAGACAAAAAGAGTATGAAAGCTTGTTGGAAAAAATACAGCCTTCTGAGTGTCCTAACATATGGACACAATGTTCAAGATAAATTTAAAAGCCATCATAACAAGAAAATTATAACTTGAATGAATAAAAAAATCAATTGATACTGACACTGAAATAAATGTGATGTTGAAATTATCTGACAAGGATTTAAAAGCATTTATCACAATGATGCTTCTGCAATCAACTATATATTCTCTTGAAATAATTGAAAAAAATAGAATACAGGAAAACCAGTCACAAACAGAACCAAATGAAAATTATACAATTGAAAAATACAATAGAAGTAAATCACTTTCTAAATGAGCTTAATAGGAGAGTGGAGATGACAGGGGACATAAATTTGAGGACAGAATAGTAAAACCCTTCACAGTTTAAACTACAGTCTGAGAACAAGCTGAAGAGAAATAGAGCATGAGTGACCTATAGAATAATTACAAAATATTTCAACATTTGTATAACCAGTTTTCAGAAGGATAGAACTTTGAGTACAGGAGACTCATTGAACCAGGATTTGGAGTATAAAGCCTTTAGGGCCAAGAATTTGAGCCCAAGACAAATGACATCATAGAACACATTATAATTCTGTAAAACTGAAGATGAAGGAAAAACTCTTGAAAGCTGCCTGAGAAATATGACACTACCACATATTCATGAAATCAATTTGAAATTTTCATTAAGCAAACAAAGGGAAAATTACATCAGAAATGTACAGATTGTCTATTGTTGAGCGAAATCTGTCAGCTAAAATTTGTATATCTATTAAAAATTAAGAAAAATAAAAATCTTTTAAAATTTTTTATGTATATAAGTGGTTTTCCTGCACAAGTGCATCATGTGTGTGTAGAGCCCTAGGAGGACAGAGGGGAGCATGAGATGTCCTAGGACTGGAGTTACAAATGGGTATGAGTCTCTATGTGGATGCTATGTCTTCTGGGAGAGAAATTGGTGATCTGAACTACTGAGCCATATTTCTATACCCCAAAGCCTTATTTTGATATAAAAAATTAAAAAGAATTTATTATTAACAGACTTATCATCACATGCAGGTTAAGAGTTCTTTAAATAAAAGGGTAAGAGAGTGACTGGTCATTTTTTAATGAATTTTATAAAGCAGATGTTAATAAAACCAAAATTTATAGCATCATTTAATACTTGACAATGAGATTTAAAACTTAGGAAGGTGAAGATATTTAAATGCATGTGCTTTCCTCCTTTAATATGGTAAAAATGTCGATAAGAGGAATCATATTTTCTCATTTAAAATTATACTACAAATATTCCATAATTAAATTAGTATGAATGTGGCATAAAAATGGAAACAGAGTTCAATGGACTCTGATAAATATTTCAAGTTGTATAGTCAATATAGAGGCATAGGCAATGAACAATTTTCATCAATTTCACCAAAAGGACATGATGACCTAAGGATAGTGTCTTCAGAAACTTGGATTTTATTATATAAGGGAGTAAAACTAGAAGTGGAAATTCTGTTATTATACCAAAAGTTGAGGTTCTAAACCAAAAACAAATAAAATAAGGTTGGGAGGAAAGACTGGTGGAGGGTATGGGAGAGGAGTGTAGAGAATGGTAGTGGATTTTATTTTTAAAAACCCATCATGTTCATGTATGAAATTCATACACAAGAAAATAAGTTTGCATGAAATTAAAAAGATTACTTCTCCATAGGAAAAGAATTACTCAAAATGAAAATGCAGTGGACACACAGGCAAGCAACTTACAGAAAGAAAGAAACAAAGAAAGCCTTCAGAACTTATAGTATGAAAAGAAATAACCTCAGTTTTATTTTTTAATACACAAAGAACATGGATAGACATTTTTTCCAAAGATAGGAAAATAGCAGAAAGCTTGTGTAAAAAGATAGTCTCCTTGAAATTTTCATAGGGACAATTAGAGACTTTCAGAAACTTGTAAGAAATAATAAGAGAGATCTTTTTTATTTTGTGAAGTTAACAAGCTCTTAACATTTATAATCTGTTCTAAAAATCTGTAGAAAAGATGAGGAAATTGGACTTTACAGTAATGAAGTTCTTTTCTACTTAATGGGGAAAATGTGTTTGCCTAGTGTGGTCCAGGTTATGATTTAAAAGGATGTATATGTAAAGAACTGTATCTTCGTGTGGAAATTTGCTGGAAGGAGATTTAAGAAAATATTAAAGTAATGACCTTTGGGAAGTCAAGGGTGGAGTAGGTACTTTAAAAATATGCTCTTTCGTAACACCTTTAAAAAATCACATGGATGTATCAGTACAATGACAGGCAGGTGGATCAGTGGAATAGAATTGATGATCTAGAAATGAACCCACACACTTACGGTCACTTGATCTTTGACAAAGGAGCTAAAACCATCCAGTGGAATAAAGACAGCATTTTCAACATATGGTGCTGGCTCAACTGGCGGTTAACATGTAGAAGAATGCAAATCGATCCATTCCTTTCTCCTTGTACAAAGCTCAAATCCAAGTGGATCAATGACCTCCACATAAAACCAGATACAGTGAAACTAATAGAAAAGAAAGTGGGGAAGAGCCTCGAGCACATGGGCACAGGGGGAAATTTCCTGAACAGAACACCAATAGCTTATGCTCTAAGATCAAGAATCGACAAATGGAACCTCATAAAATTACAAAGCTTCTGTAAGGCAAAGGACACTGTCAATAGGACCAAATGGCAACCAACAGATTGGGAAATGATCTTTACCAATCCTATGTCCCAATAGAGGGCTAATATCAAATATATACAAAGAACTCAAGAAGTGAGACTCCAGAAAAAGAAATAACCCAATTAAAAATGGGGAACTGAGCTAAACAAAGAATTCTCAACTGAGGAATAATGAATGGCTGAGAAGCAACTAAAGAAATGTTCAACATCCTTAGTCATCAGGGAAATGCAAATCAAAACAACTCTGTGATTCCACCTCACACCAGTCAGAATGGCTAGGATAAAAAACTCAGGTGACAGCAGATGCTGGAGAGGTTGTGGAGAAAGAGGAACACTCTGTCATTGCTGGTGGGACTGCAAGCTGGTACAACCACTCTGGAAATCAGTTTGGCAGTTCATCAGAAGACCCAGCTATACCACTCCTGGACATATACCCAGATGCTCCAAAATGTAATAAGGACACATGCACCACTATATTCATAGCAGCCTTATGTATAATAGCCAGAAACTGGAAAAAACCCAGATTTCCTTCAACAGAGTAATGGAAGCAGAAAATGTGGTACATCTACACAATGGAGTATACTCAGTTATTTAAAAAAAATGAATTTATGACATTCTCTTAGGGAAATGGATGGATGTGGAGAATATCATCCTGAGTGAGGTAAACCAATCACAAAAGAACACACATGGTATGCATTCTCTGATAAGTGGATATTAGCCCAGAAGCTCAGAATACCCAAAGTACAATCCACAATCCACAAGAAACTCAAGAAGGAAGACCAAAGTGTGGATACTTCATTCCTTCTCAGAAGAGGGAAAAAAATACCCATGGAAGGAGTTGCAGAGACAAAGTGTGGAGCAGAGACTGAAGGAAGGACAATCCAGAGACTGCTCTACCTGGGAATCCTTCCCATATTCAATCATCAAATCCAGACACTATTGGGGATGCCAGCAAGTGCTGACTTATGGGAGTCTGATAAAACTGTCTCCTGAGAGGCTCTGACAGTGGCCTACTAATATAGAAGTGGATGCTTACAGTCATCCATTGGACTGAGCACAGGATCCCCAAAGAAGGAGCTAGAGAAAGAACCCAAGGAGCTGAAGGGTTTGCAGCCCCTTGGGACAAACAACAATATGAATTAACTAGTACCCTCAGAGCTCCTAGGGACTAAACCACAAACCAAAGAGTACACATGGTGGGACTTATGGTTCCAGCAGCATGTGTATAGTAGAGGATGGCCAAGTCGGTCATCAATGGGAGGAGAGGCCCTTGGCCCTATGAAGGTTCTGTGCTCTGTGTAGGGGAATGCCAGGGCCAGGAAGCAGGAGAGGGTAGGTTGGTGAGCAGTGGGAGGGGGGAGGGAACAGGGTTTTTTGTTGTCTTTTTTGGGAGGGGAACCTGGAAGAGGAGATATCATTTGAAATGTAAATAAAGAAAATATTTAATCAAAAAGGAATAAGCATAAAAAATCACATGCATATTTTATTTGTATTCAAAAACCATATACAAGTATCTTAGGCAATATAGAGTTTAAAACACAAAGTTTTGTGTTTAATGCCATTGTAATTACCACAAGAAGTCAAATCTTACTGATGAACACACCTTGCAGAGTTCACACAGTCTTTCTGGTTTCCTTGAAGGAGGAAATTTTCATTGGAAAGTGTTTCACACCCTGGAGATTCTCTCCTGCATGCTTGTTCTCAGGAAGAGTAGTCAATTTTCTCCATCTGTGGTCCCTCACCTAGTTGTGTGCCAGCATGCCATTAAAAGATTAGATGAGCATGAACCTGAGCTCCCTGAGGCCTCAGAGCTGTGTTCTGCATTCTGAACGGCAGGCTGACAAAAATGATTACTTTAAGTTGGATAATGCTGGAAATGAGCACCAGTTGCCAGTAAGAAGGTCAGTTTAGGGGCTAGAGCAAAAGGATAATTTGCATAGCATTAAGGCAGAGGCAATGAATTAGGAAGGTGATCCCGTAAAAGCAACAGTATGGCACTGTACTGGCTGGTTTTGCTTATCAACTTGACACAAGCTGGAGTTATCACAGAGAAAGGAGCTTCAAGTGAGGAAGTGCCTCCATGAGATCCAGCTGTAAGGCATTTTTTCATTTAGTGATCAAGGGGGTAGGGCCCCTTGTGGGTGGTGCCATCCCTGGGGTGGTAGTCTTGGGTTCTATAAGAGAGCAGGCTGAGCAAGGCAGAGGAAGCAAGGCAGGAAGGCATCCTTCCATGGCCTCTGCATCAGCTCCAGCTTCTTGACCTGCTTGAGTTCCAGTCCTGACTTCCTCTGGTGATCAACAGCAATGTGGAAGTAAGCTGAATAAACCCTTTCCTCCCCAACTTGCTTCTTGGTCATGATGTTTGTGTAAGAATAGAAACCCTGAGTAAGACAAATAGATTGGTACCAGCATAGTGGGGTATGCCTGTGAAAGCCTGACCATGTTTTGGAGAGGACTGTGGAAGGACTTTGGAAGTTTAGGCTAGAAGATCCATTCGGTGTTAAGAGCTCTATGGGTTGTTGTGTAGGAGCTTGGAAGATAATGTTGAGAACAGTGAAGAAGATGGAGGCCTGGCTTTTGAAATTTCAGAGGGAAGATTAAAGACTCTTATCAGGGCCATGTTGTTTTGATTGTGAAGATTCTGTAGTTCTGGTTAGCTGGAACTGAAGTATCAGCTGTGATTAACAAGATACCAGAACTACTAAAGTAAAAACTTTGCATTACTGGGACTATTGATGCTGGTTAGCTGGAGCTAAGAAATTAGCGGTGATTAAGAAGAGACCAGAATCATTGAGATGACATCTTCTGGGAAGTGTTTTCTGAGAGCACAAAGAGGCTGTGTTCCAGAGATAGCCAAGGTTGTACCTTGTGCTGCAGCAGAATTTGGTAATGTGTAAGAGTCACCCAGGTCGTACTGGTTTTGACAGCATGAAGGGGTCATGAAGAGCAGCTAAGGCTTGGCATTGTGAGAGGCCAAGGAAGGACATTGGTAAAAGTGCAGCCTCAGTTGCAATC
>NC_045030.1:63282135-63287608 GCF_008632895.1 Mastomys coucha | reverse complement strand
AGGAGTTGAGGCTTGGCACCATGAAGAGAGCCTATGAGAGGCTATTGGTGAAGCCTAGTTATAGCAGAAGACAGTGTTTTGGAGATACCAGTACCATGAGATGACTACCAAGAACAGCAGCAGCTGTGGAGTACATGCATCTGGAGCCTAGAAGACAAGATGTGTGCTACAAGGGGCAGAGCTGGAGAGATGACTCAAGCCCTTGGAAGAATCCAGAAGATCGTGAGTGGATCCCAGATATTGGACAGTTGGAGTTTGATTTTGCTTTTGATTGTGACTATGCCCTGATATTTTTCCCTCTTGAAGAAAGTATTTTTGTGGAGCCCACAGTTAAGAGACTTTGAATTTTTAAAAGACTGAATTTTAAAAGATATTGGATATTTTAAAGGATTGAACTTTTAATATGTAAAAACTGTGGGACTTTTAAAATTATTTAGACCTTGGGGGTGAATAAGAAAGTAAGGGTTGAGGCTTAATAATAATGTGTTTGTGTGTCAAGTTGACAAGGGATCAATTGTACTGGCTGGTTTTGTGTGCCAACTTGACACAAGCTGGAGTTATCACAGAGAAAGTAACCTCCCTTGAGGAAATGCCTCCTCCATGAGATCCAGCTGTACGGTGTTTTCTCAATTAGTGATCAAGTGGGGAGAGCCTACTGTAGGTGGTACCATCCCTTGGGCTGGTGGTCTTGGGTTCTATAAGAAAGCAAGCTAAGCAAGCCAGTAAGTAACATCCCTCCATAGCCTCTGCATCAGCTCCTGCTTCCTGACCTGTTTGAGTTTCAGTGTTGAGTTCCTTTGGTGATCAACAGCATTATGGAAGTGTAAGCTCAATAAACCCTTTCCTCCCCAACTTGCTTCTTGGTCATGGTGTTTTGTGCAGGAATAAAAACCCTGACTAAGACAGGCACCTTTGTAAAAGTCTGTACAATCAGTGGTTTCCCTTGGGAGTTTGACATTATACCACGTATGACCTTTAGTGTGGCTCATGGCCTGTGGAGAGTAGTGAGCAGCACTTAGCTGTGCAGTGAGAAGATTCAGAAATGAAGAAAAGGAGGATATATAACTCTTAGGCATATTTGAAAAGTGATTGCTCCCCCAAATGGCAAGATACCACAATGGAAACAAAAAGGGAAGCTTGAGGCTAACAAAGATGATGATGTCAATGTTGGAGATGGTAAGAATGATGGAGTGGAGAAGGAGGAATCCAAAGTTGTAGTGAAGGAATCTATATGACATATTCCAGCCAAAATGCACAATAGTTAAGTCATCATGTGAAATCTCACAACCAGCAGGACCATGGTCAAGAGTCATTCTCTAAGCACCAAAGGACCTAGTTTTTCAGAACACAATGAAGTAAAATGCTAAGTATAGAAAAAGTTGATGTTAGGTAAAATGTTTCTAGGTGACTGACCAGGGGGACACTATGCAGCATCTATGACAGTGGAAAAAATAGTTCAGGAAAATAGTTTAAAAGATGTGTGAACTTTTTTTGTCATATTTTATTTTTGTAACAGTCAATACCAGGCTCTTCTTTCATATCCAAAATGAGAAATTTCTCTACTGTGTTTGATAAATATTGGTCAGGTTCCCTTGCCAAGAATGTGTTGAATAAAATGCCTGTTCAGCTTTAAAAGATAAAATTTTACTTTGTAAAGGAAATATAGAATATGGAATGCTACAACAGAACATTGTGTTAGTGTTGGCCAGATATGGAGACTGTGTGAATCAAAAACATGTATGACAAACAAACAGCATTTAGTAAACAAAGAAAAAGAATAGAAAAACTGATTCCCATTGTTTTAATATCCTTATTCCTTTAGACTGGGGACCATGACTAATGATGTGTGTGTGTGTGTGTGTGTGTGTGTGTGTGTGTGTGTGTGTATGTATGTATGTATGTATGTATGTATGTATGTATGTATGTGTATTACACTTAAGTACACCTAGGAATCAAGGACTCTTTTACTGTGAAACTACCATTCAAACTGAGAATTAAAGGGGATTATTGGAGCTAGAGGGATGGCTCAGAAGTTAAAAGCACTTGCTGCTCATGCACAGGACCAGTTTGTTCCATTCTCATCACTCACAAGAAAACTCACAACTAACTGTGGCACTGGTTCTTGTGGCCTCTGTGGGCACCAAGCACACACCTATATACAGACATTCCCACTTCCCACACACTGATATATACAGACATTCCCACTTCCCAGGACCTTGCGTTTTGATGCTGAACTCTATGGAAGATACAGATTCTTTGTGCTTGTGTTTTGTCGTTTTCGCTGTTTTGCCCATCTAATTTTAGGTCTGTTAATAAAAATAGCAAACATAATTTAAAAGTTCAGAACCTCTTCCTGCTTGATGGTAAATATCAATAATATTGACATCACTTGGTAGCATTTCCTAGAGCCTACCAGTAGGGAAGAAAACTGATGATCAGAATCTAGAAATCAGCCAGCTGGGATTTGATGAGCAAAAGAACTCCCAAAAAGATTTGATTTTTTTTTCTGAGTAAATGAGAAAAGGCTAGCAAATAGGTTTTCAGGATAATTTAACTGATAACTTTTCTAAGGCTTTTAAAGTTAAATGTAAGCCTGGTCAAACAGCAAATGTGGTAAGTAACACATAGGTTGCCTAGGGCCAATATAATTTTGGAAATGTTTGGTTTTTCATATTAATGGGAGATATCTGATATATTACTACTCATAGCAATGTTTTCATTCCTCTAATTTTATTCTCATGTTTTGCTTAATATTTCGGAAAGGACAAAAGTTGTCTTTCTTTTTTCTTTCACTTTACATTCTGACCACAGCCCCCTTCCTCCTCTTCCCAGTCCTACATTTACAAATACTTCCCACATGGCCCCCACCTCTTCTCCTCAGAGAAGGGGATCATACCCTGGGTACCACTTAGTCCCAGCAGGTGTAGGCAAATCCTCTCTCACTGAGGCCTATCCAGGCAGTCCAAGTATGAGGAAAGGGGATCCAGTGTCAGGGAATAGAAACTGACACAGCTCCCACTCCAGTTGTTAGGGGGACCATATGAACATTAAGCTACACATTTGCTACAGAGGTTTCGGAGAGCCTGGGTCCATCTCCTGCATGCTCTCAGGTTCTGTGAGCCCCCATGGCCCCACGTTAGGTGACCCTGTGGGCATTTTTGTGCTACTTTTGACTCCTCCATCTTGCTCACTTCTATCCCCAACTCTTCCACAAGACTCTCAAGCTCTGTCTGCAGTTTGTCTGTGGGTCTCTTTGCCTTTATTCACGGCTGGATGAAGCTGATCAGGAGACAGATATGCTAGATGCCTGTCAGAAAGTGTCTTTCTGGCTCTAGGTTACCTCACTCAAGATGATATTCTCAAGTTTCAGCCATTTGTCTGAAAACTCATAAAGTCTACGTTTTAAATAGCTGAATAATATTCAACTGTGTAGATGTACTGAAAGTAACAAACAACAATCCAAATAACCCAAACAAAAATGGGATATAGAGCTAAACAGAGAATCCTCAACACAGGGTTCTTGAGTGGCTGAGAAGTACTTAAAGAAGTGTTCAACATTCTTAGTCATCAGGGAAATGCAAATCAAAATGACCCTAAGATTCTATCTTACACTCATCAGAGTGGCTATGATTAAAACCTCAAGTGACAGCATATGCTGGTGAGGATGTGGAACAAGGGGAACATTCCTCCATTGCTGGTTGGAGTACAAACTTATACAACCACTCTGAAAATCAATTTGGCAGTTTCTCAGAAAACCTGAGAATATTTCTACTGTTAGGGTTTTACTACTGTGAACAGACACCATGACCAAGGCAACTCTTATAAGGACAACATTTACTTGGGGCTAGCTTACAGGTTCATAGGTCCAGTCCATTATCATCAAGATGGGAGGGAACATGGCACTATCCAGGTAGGAATAGTACAGGAGAAGCTGAGAGTTCTACATCTTCATCTGAAGGCTGCTAGCAGAATATTATCTTCCAAGCAGCTAGGATGAGAGTCTTATGGCCCACACCCACAATGACATACCTACTCAACAGGGCACACCTTCTAATTGTGCCATTCCCTGGACCTAGCATATGCAAACTACCACATCTACCTCAAGACCCAGCTATACCACGCCTGAAAAGACATTTAAAAAAGTACGTATACTACTTTTAAGACTTTTAAATTAGGTTTGGTAAATTTTTTGCTACAAGTCAGTGGAAAATAGCCTGAAGCAGCTGTCCCATTTTTATAAGATTTTATGAGTATTGTGCTTTAAATGAATAAAAGAATGTTCCATATAGACTCATATATCTCAACACTTGAACACTGTTAGTAGTGCTTTTTGGTAAGTCTATGGAACTTTTAGTAGGTAGAGCATTGCTGAAGGCAGTACTTTACTGAAGTTGAGGTTTGTACTCTCTCTCTCTCTCTCTCTCTCTATCTCTCTCTGTGTGTGTGTGTGTGTATGTCACTGTTGCCACCTTACCGACCAACGGAAATAAGGAGGCAACCATGAACCCTTCTCCAAGCAGTTTATTCAGGAACCTTGTACTACAGAATCATTTATTCATCTTTTCTTCTTTCTTAGCTAGCTTCTCCTTTAGCCCCCAGCCCTCGTGGGTTAAATACTTTCCCTGGTCCCAATCAGCATCGGCTATGTGGCAAAGCATAATTGGTTGCGGGAAATTCATGCCAGCTTACACTACACACTGGAGGCACTCAGCTTTTCCAACTAAGGTCTTGTTTATTACAATGCTCTCTGCTCTGGCCAGAGACAAGGTGTTCAATTGGCAGCTGCGGCTCCCCACAGTTCCCCCTTTTTGTTTTAAATGCAAAAGGCAAGAGTAGAGGTCTGATCTCCAGTAACCATTAGAAGGACATTGCAATGGCATTACAACCTGATGGTAATATCTCTTGGCAAAATATGAAACCCATCTTTGAGAACACATCCAGCTAGTTTGTACTACAAACCAGGCTTAGTTATTAACTCTTGGCAAAATATCAAACCCGTCTTCGAGAACACGTACAGCTAGTTTGTACTACAAACTGGGCTTATTTAGCCACTCGGTACATGCCTCTGTCTTAGGTGATTTATTTGCCAGAGCCCTAACCCGTAGCAGCCAAGTTGGTGCCATGCCTGTCCTATGCCTTTTTTCTGGAGGTGGGAATTTGAGGCATCAACCCACATGCAATCAGATGTGCTCTCTAAGAGACCACTAAAAGCTGATCTCTAGTGCAGTGCTTAGCCTTGCATCCTGAGCATGAAGAAGAGCATTCAGAATAATTAACCAAGCCTGTGGAGATTGCCTCGCCTCCAGGGCTGCAAATGCTTGCACTACCAAAGCAGCCTGTCATTGCTGCCTGACCCGCATAGTGCAGATGCACCACAATGCCAATATACTGACGAGGACCAGTAGAGCACCCACTGTTCTAATACCCATTGTTCTCAATTCAAAAGCTCTTACTTATTTCTTGCATATTAGTT
>NC_045030.1:63279346-63280516 GCF_008632895.1 Mastomys coucha | reverse complement strand
ACTGTGAATCAGATAATAAATTAAAGCTCTCCTTCATTTCTCTAAAAACCTCAATTACAATTTTCAACCCAATAATTTGAGGAGATCCTGGTGTAAATTGTATAATTATGGGATCCTTTCCCTGTATAACATAAGCTCCATATCCATTTTTGGATCCATCTGTAAAAATAGTTACAGCTCCTGCAATGGGACTTTCCTGGGTAATTTTAGGAAAAATAATTGGATGCTCTTTTACAAAGCACAGCAAGGGATCCTTAGGAAAATGATTATCAAAGTCTCCTGAATATGAACATTTCAAAATTGACCAATCATTAACTGTAGCAATTAACACCTCTACCTGCTTGGCATTATAGGGAGTGATAATTATATATGGCTCACATCCAAAATACTGACGACATTGTTGAATACCTGACAAGGCTAATAAGGCTACTGCAGAGAGATAATGTTCTACAATCCTACTAATAGCACATTTGGGATGAATCCACAACAGAGGAGCACCTTGCCACAGAACCCTTGTAGGTTGGCTCTCTGTTGCCAAAATGCATAACAAGATCTTTTCATCCAGAGAGTGCCGTGCCAAAAAGGCATGCTCCAATTCCTTCTCCACCTTCTTCAATATTTCTCATACCTCATCAGTTAATTGTCAAGGAGAATTCAAATCAGGATTTCCAAGCATAATGTCATATAAAGGCCTTAATTGCACATTGGGGATTCTCAAATATGGTCTTATCCATTGAATATCTCCCATTAATTTTTGAAAATCATTAAGTGTGGAAAGTTTATCAATTCTTAAGGAAATTTTCTGTAGAACATTTTTTTGAGAAAATATTTTCGTCCCCAAATAGACTTTTACCTTTTCCTTTTGAACCTTCTCAGGAGCTATAAATAATTTTGCCTGTTCTAACCCCTTCACTAATTCTGTGTAAGCTGCATTCAACCTGGAATTACAATTTGCTGATACCAAAATATCATCCATATAATGAATGCATCTAACATCAGGATACTTTTCTCTAGTCGGTTTAAGGTCATGGGCTACATATAATTGACACATGATAGGACTATTGGCCATACCTTGGGGTAAAACCACCCATTGAAATCTTTAATCAGGCTCTTCATGATTAACAGAGGGTAAGGTAAACACAAATCTAACACTATCTTTAGCACATAAAG
>NC_045030.1:63274400-63278446 GCF_008632895.1 Mastomys coucha | reverse complement strand
CGCTTCCTGTCCCTTCTCTACTGCTTTAGAACACACTTTATTCTCCAGGCAACTCCTAATCAGTTTCCAGATTGGTCGCACTCCACCTTTTATTATTCCTTCCTCCCAGGCAAATTCCAGATCTCTCCCTAATTCATCCCAGCTGGACAGCGTCAGGTGACCCGACACTGAGAACCAAGGGGCAGTGATATCTACCTCTGACAGAAATCTTTCTAGGGCTTCTCTCTTTAAATCTATCTTTTTTGCTTTAAATAGCTCCTTAAGAGCAACAAACACTGGGCAAGATTGTGAGTTCCCCAGATTATCACTTTTGATTTGTCCTTAACGGGACCTTATTGCTCCAATCCCGGAGACCTTATGGCCTTTTCACTGAGGACCTTATTGCTCCAATCCCGGAGACCTTATTGCCTCTTTACCGAGGATCTTATTGCCTCTTTACCGAAGACCTTATTGTCTCTTTACCAAGGACATTCCCTTTTGTCCCACCTTACCTGAGAACTTACCAGTCGACTGCCCTGTCTGCAAGTAGTTCTGAGCTGTAGATTTCCCCATTGAGTTCCACATGCGAGTTCCCCATTCCCCTTACATCTCTCCCCATACGGGCCACCATTTGTCGCTGTCTTACTGACCAGTGGAAATAAGAAGGTGACCACGAACCCTTCTCCAAGCAGTTTATTCAGTAACCTTATACTACAGAATCATTCATTCATCTTTTCTTCTTTCTTAGCTAGCTTCTCCTTTAGCCCCCAGCCCTCACGGGTTAAATACTTTCCCTGGTCCCAGGTCCCAATCAGCATCGGCTACGTGGCAAAGCATAATAGGCTGTGGGAAATTCATGCCAGCTTGCATCACAAACTGGAGGCACTCAGCTTTTCCAACTAAGGGCTTGTTTATTACAATGCTCTCTGCTCTGTCCAGAGACCAGGAGTTCAATATACATATAGGGTGGCAGCTGCGGCTCCCCACATGTCACATTATTATGTGGATGTAATGACATCAGCCAGCTTCCTGCTTTTGCTTCTATGCTTTCTCCAGCATTGTGGACTCTATACTACTAGAATTGTAAGCTAAAATAAACTCTTTTTTAAACTTGATTTGGTCATAATATTCTATAATAGCAACAGAAAGCAACTAATACAGAAAGGTCCTCTTTATTTAGTTAATAAACTTTCTGTAACTCATTAAATATTTCCAATAAAATATTTTTGAGTTTATATTTTTATTATAATGTGATATTATGAAGAATTATACTAATCTACTTTTCCAGGTGCCACCATTTTGGCGTTTATAGAAAACAAACAAACAGGAAAACTCTTTTTAGCATCTTAGGAGCCTGAGGTATGGGAGGTAATTTGCAAATAGCAAGTTAAACAAGTTACTAAAGTGATGCTCTGAGAGCAACGTGCCCAATTACTTACCTACACCCAATTTTCTTCAATTCTCATTTTGATAAGATTTGCAGTCAACCAGTCAATATGAATGGTGATTTCCAATCTACAGACCACACTAGAATTTCTGAATTAAGAAGATGTAGAACTCTGCTGTAACTTTTGTTGCCTAGAAGTGCAGGCATCCATGGCAGTGGTCTGTTTCTTCAGCACACCCTAATAGTATTCCTGGTCACTGCTTTATATGCAAATGAACTGGTAAATTCAGTTACATTACCTCTGAGTTCTGGTGCTGAGCTTTTCTTTTGCTTTTTTCAATTTAATTATTTCTTTTTAAAACCTTATATATTTTTTACATCCCAGTTGCTGCCTCCCCACCTTGTCCACCCTCACAGAGTCCCTTCCCCCATTCCTCCTCCCCTTCTCCTCTGAGAGGGTGCCCTCCCTCATATTGTCCCCCTCCCTCTGGGTTTAGTGCATCTTCCCACTGATGCCAGACAATGCAGCCCTGTTGAGGAATGGATGTCACAGACAGGAAAGCCCTGGCTCCCTCCACTGCAGTTATTGGGGGATCCACATGAAGACTGAGCTGCATGTCTTTTATATATGTACCAGAGGTGTCCAGTACCTCAAGAGTCCAGAGATAGAGATACTTTGGATGTCTGATGCAATGGGGCTATCGGTTTTCTGTATTTTCTTCCACTGTAAAAAGTAGAAACCTCTTACTAAATAAGAGATCAAATATGCTTAATTGGAGGGTGAGGATAAATCAAGCAAAAAAGATTATGACAAATTATTAATGATCAAATGATTAATGATTTATGAAGTTCACTGACAATAAGAAATGCACTGAAGCTGGGTGGTGGTGGTAGCAGTGCATGCCTTTAATCTCAGCACTCAGGAGGCAAAGACAGCAGAGTGAAGTTTGGTCTACTGAATGAGTTCTAGGACAGTAGGACAGTCAAGGCTACACAGAGAAACACAGTCAAAACCAAAAACAAACAAGCAAGCAAACAAAAGAAAAGAAAAAAGGGAAGGAGACCCACTTACCAGCATTTTGAGTGGTTTACATTTTAAGTATGTTGCTAGTGCATACTGTGCAAAACAATGAATTTCATTGTATCATATTCATATATGCAATAATGTGTATTAATAATAGGCAACCCCCATAACTTTCTTTTGTCTTCCTTCCCTCTGATATACTTCCTGTTAAGAGATAGTATTCATTCTCTTTTGTGTCTATTAAAAATTATTCTGCATATGAGAGAAAATATGATACTTGACTTTCTGAGTCTGATTTATGGCTCTTAATATGATAATCTCCAGTTCCATTATTATCCTTTAAAATAATGTGATATTTTATGACTGAATAATAGTTCAATATCACATATATATCAGATTTTCTTTACTCAGTCACAATTGTTAGGCATCTAGTCTGATTTCATCCTTTGGTCATTGTGGGTAATACTATTATATGTGTGAGTGTAAAGTTCTATAAATAGTATGCTGGCTTTGATTCTTTTGGACACAGGAGTGTTAGTACTGAATCATAGAGTAGTTATATAGTTAGTTTAAAAAATGAACCTCTGTAGTGATTTCTATAACATCTGCACTAAGTTATGTCCCCACTAAGTTATAATGGTCCCCCTTTTCTCCTCTATCCTTACAAGCATTTGCTATTGTATGTTTTCTTCATGATAGTCATTCTGAATAAGGGGAGATGAAATAGCAGTGTTGTTTTGATTCAATTTGGCCACTTTTTTTTTCAAGTATTATTGCTCATTTATTGATCGGGCAATTTGTTCTTTGTTTATTTTGGGTTCTTTATTTATTGTAGATACCAATCCTATGTGGCAAACTTTTCTTCCATTTTACAGGCTGTCTTCTTCACTCAATGAATTGTTTGCTTTGTAGAAGTTTTTTTTTTTTTTAATTTCATGCAATATAATTTCTTAGTTATATTTTGAACTATTTGAATCTGTTCTAATTTGATTCTTTGTTGCTGTTATAAAATACTGAGCAAAATGAACTTTGGGAGGAAAGGATTTATTTCATTTTATGGGTTACTGAGCATCATGAAAGGAAGTCAGTGCAGGAGCTTAAGAGGAGCCAGAGGGCAGAAACTGAAGCAGAGACTATGGTGGAGTGTTGCTTAGAGGTTTGCTTCTAAGAGGTTTGGCTCACTCAGCTCGCTTGCTTATACCAACTGCTCAAGGAAGGTACTGCCTACACTGGGCTGAATACTCCAATATCAATCAGTAAACATAAAAATTCCTCATATCCTTGCTGACAAGCCAGCTTGGTAGAGGCAATTCCTCAGCTGTGGTTCTGTGTGCTCAAATGATGCTAGTTCATGTCAAAGGGACAAAACTTAATCAGCACAGAGTTCTAATCAGAAATTTTTGTCTATGCCTATCATTATAAGTCGAAGTGCTTTTCTTTTCTTTTCTTTACTAGTTTCAAAATTTCAGACAATTTATTTTTTTATTAATCTTGAATTGGTTTTTATAAAGGGTGAGATACAGTTCATTCTTCTACATGTGGATATTTAACACTCCCAGCACCATTTTTGTAGAAATTATCTTTTTAAATTTATTTTTATTTTCTTTATTTACATGTAAATTTCTCCATTCCCAGTTTCCCCTCCAAAAAACAAAG
>NC_045030.1:63268325-63273999 GCF_008632895.1 Mastomys coucha | reverse complement strand
AAAAAAAAAAAAGCAAAAGAGAACCAAAGAGCAACATTACCTCTTAAACTCTCTATGTGGTGTTTCAGATTCTGGAAAATTGTGTTTTTACTTTTGTTTGTTTTGTACAGTAAAAGTAATAGGCCCATATTGTTTGCTAATAAAATTTATCAAATATTTAAATCAGAGGTAGTTCTATTCAAACACAGTCCATTTTAGGAGCTCTGAGGGGTCTAGTTAGTCCACAGTTATTTCTATTTTTAAAATAGAAATAAAGAGAGGCTATTTATATATTTTTTCTATGAATCTACAAAGCTTTGCTTTAGTTTTACAATTCAGGCTGCATTGACTGTGAGGTTCCCATTGTTTGCTAGTGTTGATGTCCTTGTTCCACATATATGATGTGGAATATAATTTGACTCCAAAGGTAAGTCAATCATTTAGATTTGTGTTGCTCTTGATTTATTATTATAGTGACCTAATGTTGCTCTAACTTTCACAACTAAGTTATTTTGGTTTGGAGCATGGCAAAGCCCAGCACATTATCAGGGATGCAAACTGGTCTTACACATCAATGAGGGTATGTGTGTGCTTTAAGCTTCAGGCAGGATCACTTCAATGAACTGTACATCATCTTGGTGCAGGAAGTATTGACGCTGATGCTCATTACCCAGGGTGTCCATCTACCTCATCTTATATCCTAAAAGCCAGAAAAATTGCAGCTCAGTAAGAAAAACTTCTCTACTGATTGTTTATACACCAATCAGTGTTAAAAATTTTGCTTTCAAATTCTCAAAATAAGCTTCCTTTTATTTGCACACAAGTAACAGGGGCAGAATGTCAATCCCAAATTGGCACCTAAATAAATGCACCCAGTAAATACTTGCATTTGGATAGCATCTCTAACCACCATCTGGAAGAGATGACATGGGTAATTTGCAAAGCTGTGTTTACTGTGAATAAATTTGAGAAATTCTATTTCAGTCTAATATACACTTAATAATAAAACATTAGATTAGACAAGGTGAAGATTATGGTTTGAGATGGTTGTTAAAGAACAGACACCTTCAACTGTGACTTCAGCTGTCCAAGTTAAAAAGAATAATAACATGCCATGATGATGTGAGATTTTAGAAGAAAGCCTCAGGATGCCTTTGAGAAGTTTCAGCTCTACTCTTGTGTTGCTCATACCCATTTCAGTTATTCATGTCTGGAGACTTCCCTGAGTCATATTTTTCTTTTCTTTCTTTCTTCTTCTTTTTAAATCTTTATTAAATTGTTTTATTTATTTACATTCCAAAAGTTGACACTCTTCCCACTCCACCCTCTCTGAGTTCTTCACCTCATCCTCCCTCACCCCAACCTCTGAGAGGGTGATCTCCCCCCAGCCCATTCACCCCACTGCACCCCCACCAGCATCCATCTTCCAAGGGGCATCAAGTTTCTACAGGGTTAGGCACATCCTTTCCCACTGAGGCCAGACAAAGCAGTCCTCTGCTACATATGTATGTGCCAAGGGTCACAGACGAGCCCATGTATGCTTCCTGGTTCTTGGCTTAGTCTCTGGGAGCTCTGAGGGGTCCTAGTTAGTTGATACTATTGTTCTTCCTATGGGGTTAATCCCCTTCAGCTCATCCAATCCTTCCTCTAACTCTTCCTTATTGGTTCCCAACTTCAATCTGATGGTTGGATGTGAAGGGATTAAAGTAGCAGAATAAACTTAATTTTGTTTTTCAGACTCCATTTTAATGTTGGAAGCATGGCCCTCCACCCTTGAGTTTTGAGAAAAACCATGAAATATTCTTTGTAGTTGCAAAATAGACACAGCAGCTGCAACTAGATGATAATAACAAGGTGGGCTGAGAAAACATAAGTCGTTCCCAGGTCAAGATGTTCCTTTTAGATGTATGATCCCTCCTTCTGATTTGACCAGATGCTGTTGAACATCCCTTTACCCTTTTACCCAATCATGTAATGCCAAGGCTTGAGAATCCTCACTTGTGATTTTTTCCCTTTATAAACCCCTTCCCCCTAGACCTCGGGACCATTTTATCCTGCTGATTCCGGGGAGGTTTGCAGCATAAGCTCCAGCTCAAATAAAGACACTCGTGTACTTTCATCAGAGTTGTGGTTTCTGGTGGTCTCTTTGGGAGTTTCTCAATCTGGGCACAACAACTCTAAGTATCTGCATTTGTCCCAGTAGGTTGCTGGTAGAGCCTCTCCAAGGACAGCCATGCCAGGCTGCTGACTGCATACAAATACAGCCCCTCTAATAGTGTTTGGATTTGGTGTGCATGCATGGGATGGATTTCATGATGGGCCAGTCATTGGGTGGACTTGATTTCAGTCTCTGCTCTATTTTTGTCCTTGCATTTCCTTTAGACAGGGATAATTTTGGGTTAAAATTTTTGATGGTGGGTGGTGTCTTAGTCAGGGTTTCTATTCCTGCACAACATCATGACCAAGAAGCAAGTTGGGGAGGAAAGGGTTTATTTAGCTTACTTCTACATGGCTGTTGATCAACAGAGGAAGTCAGGACTGGAACTCAAGCAGTCAGGAAGCAGGAGCTGATGCAGAGGCCATGGAGGGATGTTCTTTACTGGCTTGCTTCTCCTGGCTTGCTCAGCCTGCTCTCTTATAGAACCCAAGACTTCCAGCCCAGGGATGGCACCACCCACATGGGGCAATTGAGAAAATGCCCACAGCTGGATCTCATGGAGGCACTTCCCCAACTGAAGCTCCCTTCTCTGTGATAACTCCAGCCTGTGTCAAGTTGACACACAAAACCTGCCAGTACAGGTGGGTAGACCCATCCCTCATATCGGGGGGCACTTCTATCTACTGGAGGTGGTCTCTTCTGTTTCCATCTCCCCAGTGCTGGGCATTTAGGCTAATGTCATCCCCACTGAGTCCTAATATCATCTCACATCCCAGGTCTCTGGGACATTCTAGAGGTTTCCCCTGATCCCCTAAGACCCCCATTGCTGCATATTTTGATTCATTCTACTGGCCCTCTGGGTGTCCCTCTCATCTCTCCCCATACCTGATCCTGCCCTTCCTTTTCTCCTTCCCATCCCCTCTCCCACCCAGTTTCCTCCCTCTACCTGCCTCCTGTGAGTATTTTGTTCCCCTTCTAAGTGGGTTTCAGGCAACCACACTTTGGCCTTTCCTCTTGTTAAGCTTCCTATGGTCTGTAAGTTGTATAATGTGTATTCTGAACTTTTTGGCTAATAGGATAGAACTAGAAAATATTATCCTGAGTAAGGTAACCCAGAACCAAAAAAGTCATATTTTTCTATGTATTTTCTCATGTACTCCCCACAACTATCAAAATAATCATAATTAGTCTTCATTAAACAGAAAGGAACATTAAGATCCAGAGATTCAAGTGGTATCCTATTACCCATTGGCAACAAAGTAGATTTTCTTTTATAACTCTCTTCTGTGTTACTCCAGGTACTTTTTCCCCTTTGTGCATCAGAAAGACAATAATACTAAAAGATACGTGAAAATCAGCTAAACCAACTTAGAAACCAAGCTGACGAGTGGAGTGCCAGAGTTATGTCTTCTAGCTCCTCTGAGGCTCAAGTGTCAGAAACTGTTTTGTTGTGTTTTTTCCTGGAACCATATTGAATGTTCTCTGTGAAAATTGGAGAGCCCACCAATCACTCAAAGAGCCATGGTGAAGCCTGTAGGACCTCTGATCTAAAGCTGAGGTGATTCCTGAGGTGGGAAACAGGCCAGTTTTCCAGAGTCCTCATTGATGATGTTTTATCTGAAGGCATAGCTTCTCTGGCTTCAAACAGGAACACACACACACACACACATGCACACACACACATACGCACACGCACACACACGCACATGCACACGCACATGCACACACACACACACACACGCACACGCACACGCGCACACACACACACACACACACACACACGCACACACACACGCACATGCACACAAGAAACTGGCCAGAGTTTTAAACCATGAAACAGGATTTGAACCCTAATAATGAATTTTGGAGCTCAGAACTCACTGGTGTTCATCATCACCGCACTGATTAATACTCTGAGGTGCAAAGCTGAAAGTCATTTAATACTCTATTGAAACATTGTCCAAGCTGTTTCAAACATGTGGATACAGTTAGGTAAAGCCTAACTTTAAAACTTCCTATCTGTATAACTTTAGCTTTTTCCTGTGGGCCCTCATAGCCTTCCATTCTAGCCCATCTCCATTTCTTTGTGTAAAGAAATGTTCAACACCCTTAGTCCTCAGGCAAATGCAGATCATCACTATTTTTAGATTTCATCTTATGCCAGTCAAATTAGCAAAGATCAATAAAACAAATGTCAGCTCATTCTGGTAAAGATGTGGGGAATTTCGTTGCTGGTGTGAGTGTAAACTTGTACAGTCACTATGGAAATCAGTGTGATCGTTCCTTGGGAAAGTGGGAATTGACTTACCTCACGATCCAGCTATACAACCCTTGAATATATGCCCAAAGGATGCTCATGCTACCACAGAGATACTTCCCCAACTATTTTCATTGCTTCTCTACTCATAAAAGCCAGAAATTGGAAATAGCCTAGATATCTATCAACTGAGGAATGGATAATAAAAATGTGGTAATTTACAAAATTGGATATTTTTCATCAGTTAAAAAAGGAAATCATGAAGTTTTCAGGTAAATTGATGGAGCTGGGAAAAAATCATCCTCACTGAGGTAACACAGATCCTCCCAAACAAGCACTGTATGTTTTCTCTTATGTATAGATGTTAGCTTTTAAGTCTTTGATAGGTGTACTGCAGCCATAGTATATGTTAGGTAACAAGTATGTGACTAATGGGAATAGAAGATCTCTCATTAAAAGGGAAATATAGTTATGGAGAGACAGGTGGGAGACTGGATGGTGAAGATTAAATGGGGAGGAATATTAAAGAGAGGGAGTAAGGGAGGGACAAATAACATTAAGGTCTATTTGAGGAGCCATATGGAAATCTATTAGTGTACACATTTCTTAAAATGCATACATTTATGAAATAAATATAAATGAAGTCACCTAATAATAGGGGAGAGAATGCACAGAATAGACATCTTTTGCCACGAATTGACAAGTGCCAGGAATAGGCTTTATGTAATTGAATTGTTAGCCAAAGGGGTCATATGAAAACTCATAATTCAGGATACTGCTAAGGCTATTGGTTACTCTTCACAAAGTAATGGTAAGGCTCTATTGTTGAAGACAACCATTATATATCTTATTGAACATGGAGGCCCAACTTGAGCCTTCACCCCTACCGATTAGTGCTCATGGTACTGAAGACACTCTGCACACTCCCAGAGAGAAAGATCTTTCTGCAAGATACACTGGTGCAATAGTGGTACAAACATTGTGGGAGTAACCAACCATTTTCTGATTAGCTCTGAAGCACACTCTGTAAGATGACACCAATGCCTGGATATATAGGATTTTGTCCCTAGCAAAAAAGGTCTCTGCAATTGATCTAGCTTGCAGAGAAAAACATTAGTTTACTCAAATACAGTCTCTTAAGTGTAGGACCTTTGCCCAGCACTAGATAGCTAAAACAAAATGAATTCAATAGTATTTTTGTAGACTTTTGATCTCATATTATTTTGTTTTGGTCTTTTTATTTTTGGCCTTACTGATCTTTTGCTTATATACTATGATTT
>NC_045030.1:63259934-63268234 GCF_008632895.1 Mastomys coucha | reverse complement strand
GCTGTCTGTTTCTTTTTACTTGACACACACACACATGCATGTGGACACACAAACACACTCACATGTGCTAAAATGAATGTAACTTTACAAACCCATTGAACTTCTAGAGGACAATGGCTGAGTCTTTACTACTATTGTATCTAGTGCCTAATACTCAGCATTCAATAAATATTCAAAACATTAAATGAATCAGTAGATTACCAAGAGTTCTGCTGAGCTGAACTTCATTTTGTGTACTGGTGGTAGTGGTTCCTCCCTCTCAAATAGTCCTAGATCTAGATTGCTACATAGATGTTATACAAAAGTTTACGTCATTTACATCAATTCTCTCCATCTGTATTCAGTAAATAGTCTTTTGAAAGTCAGTTTCAGTTATGCAGTCTTTTGAACTCCTGCTCAGCTGTACAGGAATTAGCCTTGAGTTGGTATAATTTCCTATTTGGGCAATAGCTTCTTCACAGCCTGTGTCCAGCTGACTGTTTCGTGAGTGCATAGTTTCTCTTGATTTAGTCTATGTGTGTGCTCCATCATATAGCACCTGATCAATGGTACGATTATATCTGTTACAGACAGTGAGGGTATGGAGCACTTTGTTTGCTACATGAAAGACATAGATGCTGATCCCCAATGAAACCTGGTCTTGTTCTCTCTTCCCTGGGAGTTAATCTTTTCATTTACTGCCTGTGCAAGTCATCCCTTCCTTGGAAACTCCAGAGTGTGTTGAGATCCTAAAGTGGGTGGATTGGCTGCACCGGGTCAGGCACTGCTATGTTATTGCTATCCTCTGTGCAGCAGGACACATTCCTTAGAGATGATAACAGGTGTCACTTCTTTAGCAGTTGGCCAAGCTCTTAATGGTTTCCAGGCATCATGTATGCAAGGAACTTGGGAATTATAAAATTAATTTAAATTTGGTCTACCTACTTCAAGAGGCTCACAATTTATTAGGTAGTAAAAGTACATAAATAATAGCCATCATTTGCTAAGTGCCTACTTTATGAAGGCGTTATCCCTGATCATAGAACTAGTGCCAGGTTGAGCTAGGCTTCTTCTAATGTTCCTTCTCATATTGCTAAGCATGGAGTTACATATAGCTCATACTCTCTCCAGGAAAGCTCTGGCTTATTGGTGGTGTTTCAGTGACCTAATATTTTTGCTTTTCATTCTCAAAGTGATGCAGTTTAAAAAATAACTTATACAACCAGCCTAACTGAGGAATTTGAACCCTCAAGTATGCTGTTGTAGGAGTATAAAGAGGGTGTTGTGCAAATTCTAGGTTAAGAAACAGTTAGTGCTTTCTGGTTGTGTGTGGTGGTTTGAATGGGAATGGACCCCATATGCTTATATCTATGAATATTTGATTTCCAGTGGGTAGAGCTGTTTGGGAGGGACTAGGAAGCATAGCCTTATTGGAGGAGGTATGTCACTATGGGTGGGCTTTGAGATTTAAAAATCCCTAACCAGGCCCAGACTAGCTCTCTCTATGGCTTCTGCTTACAGATCAGATATGAGCTTTCAGCTACTGCACCAGCACTTTCCGCTGTCATGCTTCATACTATGATGACCATGGTCAGACCTTCTAAAATTGTAAGGAAGTCCCTCGATTAAATGCTTTATTTTATAATCAGCCTTGGTAATGGTATCAAGTAACGACATGGTGGGTATGTGAAAAAGATAATAGAAGAGGTAGAATTTAATTAATACCAAAGAGGATTTATGAGAGGAAAAATGAGAATTACCGATAAGATTTTGTTCTTTCTTTATTATGAGTGTATTTGTACTTGAGTATCCAAAACCAGAATCTGTGGATTTATTCATATTTAAATGTAGAAGAATGTATGAGTAACAATAAAAGATAATATTTACAATCCATGTAAATAATTTCATTGAATCCTTACAGATATGATGGTAGATAAATCTTCAAATTATACCCTTTGCAGAAGGGAAATGTCACAGTTTCAGTTATCAACTTGACATACCTGGAAAAAGCAAAATAATAAATATTTTTCCTAAGATTGGCTTATAGGCATGTTTGTAGGGGCGTTTTTGTCATTGCTAATTTATGCAGGAGAGCTCAGTCTATTGTACATGGTGCCATCAGTAAGCTGATAAACTTGGATTATATAATGAAGGTGGAAGAATAGGAGCCCAGAACAAGCCAATAAGCAGTATTCCTTCATGTTCCTAGCTTCAGTCCCCAAATCCAGGTTGTCAGTTTGAGTTCCTGCCCTGGCTTCAACCAGTCAGTGTTGTACTATCAACTAGATAAGCCCTTTCCTCCCTCCTCTAGTTCATTTGGGTCTTTGTGTATATCACAGTAGAAAAGCAAACCAGGACAGGGGGAAATTACAGTCAAGGGTTAGGTGAGTTTTAAAGGGTCATATATTCAGGACAACATGGTTTCAGGATTCAGACAGAAGAGAATCTTGTTAAAAAATTCTCATTCTTCTTCATTATTCTACTTCCAGCAATTTCCACGACTCAGAACAGAACCCCACTGTTGCCCATGTAAGTTTAATTTTAGTTGATTAATAGTGCTAGTGGCCAAAATTTGTTGAGCATCCATGATGTGCCAGGCAATTTATATAATTTTTTGAATCTTTGTAACAGCTCTGCTGCATTTGTGGGTCTCATTTTATGGATAAGCAATCTGACATGAATAGAAATTAGAATCCATCTCCTAATTGTATCTTCATGTCATTTGAGGTAGAGAAGAATGGTTTAACTTAGATTAGAGCCAGAGAGTACAAGGGCAGTATATTACTGGGTTTGATTGGATACTTTCTGATCTGGCAAGCAAGGCAAGGACCTTTGAGAAATAACACAGATTGTTATCTGTTTGCTTTCTCAGAAGCATTAGTCTTGTCACTCTGTGTGAATTCATTCTTCCCCATGAGTCCGTTTCCTCATTTGTTCACAAGGTACCTTCTGTGTCACACATTTGTCATGAAAATTAAATGAGAAAGTGCATGCATTAGTATGTAGTCTAGCATCTATTAACTATTCTTTCCTTACCTATAGTCACGGACCCTGCTTTTCTTGAGATAGCTGGCAGTTTTGGCATTGCAGTAATCATTACTGAAATTTAGTAATGTGCAATTCTTGCTACACCAGAATTTGGATAAATTGGGAAACTAAGCTGGAGCAATTTTGTACTCGAGTTTTTTTCTTTTGCAAAATTCATGTGCTCTGTTCTCTGGCTGTTTATATGGAAATTCAAATCCTTCAAAGAATTAGTACATCTCAGAAGTTTCAAAGTGTGACTTTTTTCTTACCTTTTACTTTTAATAGCATATGCACAAGGGGGGGGGGAGCACAGAACTAATGAAGGTTATAAACCGAACAATATGTTTTTGTTTTCTACCACCCTTAACTCTTGGCTTACTTACTTCAAAAGTAACCATAGCAATTATTGCTTGTGTCTTTCAAGAAATATTCTATTCAATCATGCTTGCATAATGTTTATTATCCTGCTATTTTTCAATGTCTTGATTCTCTTTAAAAAGCATTTAATAGTGAATCTTGGCCACTTTACATTTATGTATGAATAGGGTCTTTGCTCTCATTGTTTTTGTTTGTTAGTTGTTTTATTGGATATTTTCTTTATTTACGTATCAAATGTAAAGGTCTCCTGGAAGCCCCCTATCCCATCCTTCCTCCCCCTGCTTCTATGAGGGTGCTCTTCTGCCCACACACCCATTCCCCCCTCCCCGACCTCAGTTCCCCTACACTGGGGCATCTATCGGGCCTTCATAGGACCAAGGACCTCTCCTCTCATTGATGCATGACAAGGTCATCCTCTGCAACATATGTAGCTAGAGCCATGTGTAGTTCTTTCTGGATGGCTTAGTCCCTGGGAGCTCTGGGGGGACTGGTTGGTTGATACTGTTGTTCTTCCTGTGGGGTTGCAATCTCCTTTAAGTCCTTCAGTCCTTTCTCTAACTCCTCTATTGGGGCCTCTGTGCTCAGTCCAATGGTTGGCTGTGAGCATCTATCTCTGTGTATTTAAGGCTCTGGTAGGGCCTTTCAGGAGACAGCCCTATCAGGCTCCTTTCAGCATGTACTTCTTGGCATCTACAATAGTGTCTGGGTTTGGTAACTGTTTATGGGATGAATCCCCGGGTGAGACAGTCTCTGGATGGCCTTTCTTTCAGTGTCTGCTTTACACTTTATATCCATATTTTCTCCTGTGAGTATTTTGTTCTCCTTCTAAGAAGGACCGAAGCATCCACACTTTGATCTTCCTTCTTGAACTTCATGTGGTCTGTGAATTGTATCTTGGTTATTTGGAGCTTTTGGGCTAATATTCACTTATCAGTTTGTGCATACCATGCATGTTTTCTTGGGTTACCTCACTCAGGATGATATTTTTTAGTTCTATCCATTTCCCTAAGAATTTCATAGCTTCATCGTTTTTAGTGGCTGAATAGCACTCCATTGTGTAAATGTATTTACATTTCTGTACACGCTTTCTGTATCCATTCCTCTGTTGAGGGACATCTGGGTTCTTTCCAGCTTCTGGCTATTATAAATAAGACTGCTATGAACATAGTGGAACATGTGTTCTTATTCATGTTGGAGCACCTTCTGGGTTATATGCCCAGGAGTGATATAGCTGGGTCCTCTGGTAGTACTATGTCCAATTTCCTGAGGAACCACCAAACTGATTTCCAGAGTGGTTGTACCAGTTTGCAACCCCACCAGCAATGAAGGAGTGTTCCTCTTTCTCCACATCCTCACCAGCATCTGCTGTCACCTGAATTTTTTATTTTAGACATTCTGAGTGGTGTGAGATGGAATCTCAGCAAAGCTTCTGTAAGTCAAAGGACATTGTCAATGGGACAAAAAGGCAACCAACAGATTGGGAAAAGATCTTTATCAATCCTACATCCAATATAGGGCTGATATCCAATATATACAAAGAACTCAAGAAGTTAGTTTCCAAAGAAGCAAATAACCCTATTTAAAAAATGAGGTACAGAGCTAAATAAAGAATTCTCAACTGAGGAATATTGAATGGCCGAGAAACACCTAAAGAAATGTCCAACATCCTTAGTCATCAGGGAAATACAAATTGTTTGTTAGTTTTGAGAAAGGGTTTCACTACATAGCTTAGGCTGGTCTCAAATTCATGGTTTATAAGCCTCTGACTGCCAAGTGCTAGGACTATAAAAGCGTGTGCCTCCTTGCCTTGTATTGGTTGTCATTTTTAATGACTTTGGTATATTGAAACATATGGATATCCCATAATTTATACAAGTGATCTCAAAGTCAATTACAGCAGTGTACAAATACATATATCACTGTTCACATTCATGTAGTCACAGGATAAGTGACTGTTAGTAGAATCACCAGATCCCACTCACACACTTGTACATTTTCAAGGTTGATGAATGACCAAAGTGTATTAGTTTAGTTAGCACTAATGAACGAGGATGCCTCTACACAAACTAGACTAACACTTTTAGTTTTATCACTTTCAAATATATTTTGAAAATTGCTAATTTGATTTTTGTAGCTTTTTTCCTTTGAATCAATTTATCTTTCCCAGTAAAAATAATTCATGTTTTGTTATATATATTCATCATCTATATATCTTACAGATAATTCAAGTTATTTGTTTTTATGTGTAAAATTTCTTTGTATGTTAAGACTTCTGTTACAAAAAAAACCTTTTATTGGTTCTTTGTGTTTTTTTTATATCATGCACTCCAATCCCATTCACCTCCCCATCCCTTCATATCTGTCCTGTGCCCTTATAACTTCTCCCCTAAAAGAAAAACTTAATTCTCAAATGTGGAAGCTGTGGTGTATCATGGTTTATCACAAAAGGTACTCTTGATCAAACATCTTTTTTATTTTTAAATTTAAAATCCAGTCATTGCCCCACTCCTGGTGCCCCTCCCACAGTTCCTCGTGCCATTCGTCCTTCTCCTTGTTTTATGTCTGTGAAGAACTGAGTTGGAATCTTGGTGGGGATTGTGTTGAATCTATAGATGGCTTTTGGTAGAATGGCTATTTTTACTATGTTAACCCTACCAATTTATGTGGCTTAAATATCTTTACTTACAAATGTTTATTGCACAGAGTCATTGTGGTTCTTGGCCTCTGGCTTCTGCTACACTATCAATCCTGGATCCTCAGTAGGGCTCCTCTTAGATATTCTGTTGTTATCCTGTGTCATGGAGATCTTGCCACTTTGGATTTGTAGGATTGGCCCCTTCACACACCCCAACAGTTCATAGATGGGTTCCATGTTGAGATGGGCCAATTCTCTGAATTGGATCTAGACCTGGGTGGAAACTGTGAGTTGGTCTGCTCCACCCTCTCTCCTGTGCCCTCACCAGCAGAGCCAGCTCTACTGTGCTGACCAGGCAAAAGTGCTGATTATTCTCCTGAACAGTAGAGCAGGTGAAGGATGGAGCCATCTCTCCCGTGATGACCAGGTAAAGGGCATGGTCAGCTCAACATGATGCTTGTATGTCAACATGGCCTTAGGCAGCATCCCAGACCACAGACTCCTGCATGGCCTTTCGTAGTAATATAGGAAGTCAACATAGACCCTGGCTGTTGTAAGGCCATGGCCCCAGACATGGCCCCAGTGGCAGCATGGGTCCAGATGTTACCATAGCCTCAGGTGGCAGCAAAGGTTACTCATATTAGTATGCCCCCTTGGGGCAGCATAGCCCTCAAACATCCATATGGTCTCAGATGGCAGCCCATATTAGTGACATCCCATGGCCTTTGGTGGTAGCTCTGGCCAAGAACATCAACACAGACCCCAGCTACAGCAGGACTATGGACCCAGACATGGCCTCAGTGGAAAGCTGGAGCCAGATGGCACCATGGACTCAAGTGGCAGCACAGGCCACGGATATCTGTTTGACCCCCACACCTGCCATGCCAGTATAGCATCTGTGAGTTGGTCTCACCCTGGACAACTACATGATCTTAGGCATAAGCCTGGACCACTGACATCCAGGTGTCCTTCAGTGTCAACATGGGCCACAGTTTTCAGCATAGACATCAACTGTGGTAGGACTACAAACCCAGACATAGCCCTTGCTGGTCACTTGGGCCTGGAAGTCACCATGAGTCCCTGTGTTTGCTCATGTTCCTTATATCCACCTGCTTCTCACCACTGTCACATCTCCAGTTTCACTTATCTTCAGAGTGCACTAACCAATCAGCTTCACTTTCCCATCTCTCTGCAACACACTTCTTCTTCCCCATTTCTTCAGCTTATGAATATTGCTCATGTAGTGCCATCACAGGGCCCAGGGGTGGCACTTGGCTGTGGAGTATTTAGATTCTTTGCCATGTATTTTGAAAATATTTTATCTAACTTTTTTTGTGTCATTTGTAGTATATTGGTACATGAAGAAATTTGACATTCATTCTAGCTACTCATCATTATCTCTTCTGGTTGCCCTTGGGCACTGGGCAAGGGGTGGGGACAGTGCTTGACTGTCGATAATTTAGATTCTTTGCCATATATTTAGAAAATACTTTATCTGACTTTGTCCGTATCATTCACAGTATATTGGTACATTGACAATTTTAGCATTCACTCTAGCTATACACCATTGCGTCTTCTTAATGACTTTGTGGCAATGTGTCAGATTTATTTCTGAGAATGTAGAAAATAAGTCTCTCCTGTTTACTTCTGTTGTGGTTTTGTATCATTAGAGAAATTGCTTATTATTGTTTTGTCCATCTGGCATTTTATTTTGCTATGGATAATAAGACAGGTATATAATCACATTTTCCCCCAAAGACTACTCTAATTTATTATAAAAAATAAATAAAGCCTACAAAATTTATTGTGTAATTCAATTATTCCCATTGATTTGACATGTTTCAATCACAAGAAATCAATTTTAAAAACATATTTGGGTCTGATGAGATGGATCAATAGATAAAGGTGGTTGTTGGGAACCCTTATATCAGAGTTCAATCTCCAGGACCCACTTATGGAAGAAAATAACTCACTACCTCAAGTTGTATATATACATACATGTCATAGCTTATGTATGCTAAAACATATATATGTATATATGTATATGTATAAGAATATATATATATACATACATATGTATATATATATTCTCATGCCTCATTTTTAAAAGTCCTTGAGAAGATGGACATGAAATGCAAATAACTACCAAATAAAATGATACAAAGTTACTAGTGCAACGGCAAAAACTCCCTAGTACTCACTTTAGGTATTAAAGTGGTATATCTACACAATGGAGTACTACTCAGCTATTAAAAACAATAAATTTATGAAATTCTTAGGG
>NC_045030.1:63253488-63258005 GCF_008632895.1 Mastomys coucha | reverse complement strand
GCCCCTTCCTTGCTGTCTTGCTTTCTTACCCTCTTATTCTTGTCCTCTTGTTTCTCTGATCCCCCTTTCTCCTCATCCCCTTCCCCTCTCCGCATGGCCATGGCCAGCCTCTACTTTTCTACACTTCTCTCCCTCTCTGCCTTTCTACAATAAATGCCTTAAAACCATGGACCAGACCATCTCTGCTCATCGGAACCGTAGTGCTGAAGCAATGGAGCAGGTCTTCTGCCAACGAGCCACGCATCTAACCTCTTGCCAGGAGTCCTTCCTGCCTTCCAGCCATGGCTTCCACCAATCCAAGACCCTGACTGAACAAGCCAAGCCAAGGACTTTCTCCTCCCTGCAGTAACCTGCCAGAGTTCTACCCTTTTCACTTTGGCCTTCCCCAGGCCAGAGTCTGCCCAAGGGTCCTCACCCATTCTCAGCCTCACCCAATGGCTGTAGCCCTGAGTGGATGCCTCACCCCATTTTTGACCCACATAATGCAACTGATGCTAAGGGCTGATGAGAGCTGCTGATTGCTGTAGGTTTTGAAGGTCAAGCATGGAAGGTTATAGTGACTTCTCTCACATTCAATTGGTTACTAATCAGTCACATGATAACACTGAGCAGCAAAGATGTCTAGGAAATGTACTCTGCCTTTGTACTTGGGTGTGGGGTGAGGTTTTATGGGGAGGAGTGGAGAGCAATGGTTATCTTCTCAAGGACTTAAAAACTGAGACAGGTTATGCATCCCTAGCTGTCCTAAAACTTGCTATGCATACCAGGCTGGTCTTGAACTCACAAAGATTCCGCTGTTTCTGCTTCTAGATGTGCACTATGATCTACTGCAAGGTCATCTAGGAGGAATGTTTCCTCCATGCTCATGATTCCTTTAAAAAAATATTTATTTATATATTTATGTGTATGAGTATTTTGTCTGAATATGTGCCTGTAGAACTTTATAAATGCCCACTAAACATGGAGGACAGAAGAAGACATCAGATCCCCTGGGACAGGTGTTACAGATGGTTATGAGCCTCTGTGTGGGTGCTAGGAATCAAACTTGAGTCCTCTTAAATAGAGGGCAGTACTCTTTTATTTGATTTTTTGTTTGTTTCTAAACTTAATTTATTATTATTTTTATTTTACATGCATGTATGTCTGTGCAAGGGTGTCAGATTCCCTGGAAGCAGAGGTACACACAATTGTGAGCTGCTATATGGATGCAGGGAATTGAACCTCAGTCCTCTGGGAGAGCAGTCAGTATTCTTAATCACTGTTCTCAGTACCCAGGATTACACACAAAATTTCTGGTATGTTGTTTGCATAGTGTAGTATTTATGTACTGGGCCATTGCTAATATTTTGTCAAATCATCAGATTCTTATTCTACATTGTTCTTCTACTATAGCTGGGTTACTTCTATGATTTATCAAAGTATGTCCTTGGTCCATGGTGAATGCTGCTTGCTTTGCATGCACTCTGAGCAATTGTTTCAAACTCTTCATATCTTTAAGACTCCATCTATCTCTGGATTCTTGTTTTGACACGATGCTATGAAGCTGCTGTATCAAAAAGATGTTGAGCTTTCTTATATGAGCTGATTTCTTCATGGACAATGATGTGATAATTGCAACAACTGCCTGGGGTTTTAGAGTACGATTAATGAATTATTTGCTATACAGTTCATGCTGTCACTTGCCAAGTGTTCTTTAATACCTCAAATTTTTCATACAGAAGTTGATAGGGTTACATAGTATGATCTGAAACATCTTATCTGGAAAGAATCACTGATCATTTACCATGGTGTTAGACAACTCTAATTTTGCCGGCTCTTTACTCAAATGGAATGAATTTGTCTGCTTTTGTTCCTGCCCCCTATGGGACATTACATTAAATCACAACTTTTTCATTCACAACAAGTTTCATATGTTGGGTTTTAAATATAACCTTTAACTAAGAAGCATTTTCTTTTCATTGTTCATAGTTTGCTATCCAGCAAGCTTCCAGGCACTTTAAGTCTCTGGCCAAGAGATGTATTGTATAGCTGTCTTCAAAATAGCATCTTTCTGATTTTGAAAAATACTTCATAAAAACCACAGACTTTGGAACCTATTCAAAGATCTAGCATTTGCTCAAACTTTTACTTTCATTGAAGAGTCCCTAAAAATATTAGAGGTAACTATTATTTTCCATTTGACATAAAAGAAGATGGAGGTCCAAATAATTTCTTCTCCTGTACATGGTCAAAGCCAGGGAATGACAGCACAAGAATTAGAACCTGAGTTTTCTGTAGACTTTGCAACTACCAAATTCTGTCTCCACATGCAATCAGAAGAAAATTGAAATGGAAATGGAATAACAAAGAAAACAAGAATAAAATGAATACAGAATAACTTTACATATAAATATCCATTATAGTTAGTATATCTTCTCCAAGTCTTAACCTCTGATGATGCAAAGGTAGATTTTAATAGGTAACATGGTTTATTCACTGATATGCATATTGCTTTTACCATTTAACTTTTTAACAACTTTATTTATTAATTCGTGTGTGCACGTGCATGTGTGTGTGTGTGTGTGTGTGTGTGTGTGTGTGTGTGTTGCACAGCACACTTGTAGACATCAGAGGACAAATTGCAAGTGGAGGTTATCATTTATCTCTGCCATGTGAGTTCCAGAAATTGAACTCAGGTCATCAGGCTTGGAGGCAAGAAATCTTGTATGTTCAATATTTAGCCTCTTATTGTGAGAATATTTTCAGGTGATTAAATTTTGCTGAAAACATTTCATATTTACATATCATGCAGGTGCATTATACATCATTTAATCAGTCCCCAGTCCCTTATTACTAAATATTTTATTGCTTTTAGCTTTTGCTATTAGAAAATGTAAATAAACATTGACCATTAATTTAAACATATGCACATTTTAAGATCCTTGTTAAGCATAACATTCTTGACAAATATGTGTTTTATTTGGTCATAATGTTTTGATATACCTTATAATTGATTGTATTCAATACTACAGTCATTTTCTTTATATGACTATGGATATAAAATAGATTTATATATTTGTAAGTTGTTATCTTCTTTCTTATATAAGTTATGTTTTAGGGATAAAAGGAGGAGTAAGGAAGGGGATAGGCTTCAAAGTTATCAAATTAGAAAGGCCTTCCTAACCTGGGGGAATGTGACACGAGGCTGGCTGGTGTCTGTAATAGTATATGCCAACAGGAAGGCAAGCTTGCAGGTCAGATGCCCTAGGAATTCTGTCTACTGTAAGGATTTTACATAGACATAACATTTGGGATTGACATTGAATAAGGAAGAAAAGTACAGGTAAGTGGGCTTTTAGAGTCTTTTTTGGCCAAGACGTTGCATTTAAAAGTCTATCCATTTGAAGCTATCATTGAATTTCCCCACATGACATTCTCTCAACAAGATTAAGTACTTTTATCCATATTTAACAGAACATAACAATAGCAGCAGTGCAAAATTGCTAAACCCATACTGTGGGACAGCCATTGTGCTAAGCTTTTTGCATACTATTTGCCTTAATCTTTGGAAGAACATGCTGTTTAACAGGTGCTACATTTCATGGATGAAGACAAAGAGGCATGACAATTTTAAACAACTTATTTAAAGTCACAAATTTAGCACCTGGCAGAAGTAAGATTCAAACCAAGTTAGTAAAAATCCAGAGTGATTGGAATGGCTAATGCTCTTGTTTAAAGCCCTTCAGAGATGAAGCAACCCAAGTTGGAAACAATGTCTCAGTGTTCAGCAAACTTTCTTCTTCCCTTCCAAGGATGTATTGTGCCAATTTGGAGACAGTTGGCAATTTCAGCCTCCATGTGAAATATTTAATACTGTTAGGAGTCTCTCTAACAGACTTCAGATGCATCCAGAAACATAGTAGCAAATCATTGGCCTCACCCTTGCCCCTCCCACCCTGTTCGTGCATGTGCATGTGCGTGTGCATGTGCCTGTGCATGTATGTGTTTGAACTGGCAGGGTCAGATATTGCTCCTAGACACACATTTAAGAATGAAGGGGTAGAGGAACTGAGATATAATGTGACTTGTTTGGGAATGTACAGAGTTCTCAATGCCATAAAATAAGCATTCAGTAAATAATCACAAAACTTAGCAATGATAATATCATTTTGCTATCATAGAGCAATGGATTCTTCTATATTAATAGTCCTTCGGTAGTCAAATAAAGTTTGTGAGAGGAGCCATCTATTGTCTTGCTGAAGTAAATACTATTTGGGAGGTTTGTAAATATAGATTATAATTTGCATGAAGAATGCCCCTGCCCTATTGCTGTGATAAACACCATGACAAAAGTCCACTTGCAGAAGAGTTTATTTCATCTTAGAGTTTACAGTTCACCATGAGGAGAATTCTTAGCCTGAAGCATTACCTGAAGCAGAGGCCTTGGAGTAATGCTGCTTACTTACTTTCTTCTCATGGTTTGCTCACCTTACTTTTTTTTTTTATTAGATGTTTTCTTTATTTGCAATATCTCTTTT
>NC_045030.1:63243831-63252560 GCF_008632895.1 Mastomys coucha | reverse complement strand
GTGACAGCAGATGCTGGAGAGGTTGTAGAGAAAGAGGAACACTCCTTCATTGCTGGTGGGACTGCAAGTTGGTACAACCACTCTAGAAATCAGTTTGGTGGTTCCTCCGGAAATTAGACATATTACTACCAGAGGATCCACCTATACCACTCCTGGGCATATACCCAAAAGATGCTCCAACATGTAATGAGTACACATGCTTCACCATGTTCATAGCAGCCTTATTTATAATAGCCAGAAACTGGAAACAATCCAGACGTCCCTCAACAGAGGAGTAGATACAGAAAATGTGGTCCATCTACACAATGGAGTACTACTCAGCTATTAAAAACAATGAATTTATGAAATTCTTGGGGAAATTGATGGATCTAGAGAATATCATCCTGAGTGAGGTAACCCAGTCACAAAAGAACACACATGCTATGCATTCACCTTACTTTCTTATGCCACTCAGGACCACTGCCCAGAGTAGCAGTTCCCACAGTAGCCAAACACATCAACCATTAATCAAGAAAACGCCACATTAGTGTACCTCCAGTCACTCTGATGGAGACAATCCCTCAGTTAAGGTTCCTCTTCTAAGACGACACTAGTTTACTCCAAGTTGACAAAACAAGAAAAAAAATAACAACAAAAACTCACCAGTGCTGGCCTCTCAGGAAGTAGCTGATGTGCTGAGGGAAGTTGGCTCAATTCTGAGATTCTCAGGTTTGTGTCCAAGCTCCGAAGGTTTTTAAATTGTCTTCATTGAATCAATCTTACACATTTTTGATAAGCAGACAGAGCTTCTGCTTTTACAAAAACACTATTCTTGGATATGTCTGATTCAACATGCTGTGAAGCAATAAACTTCCTAATCCCCACTATTTTAAGTGTTTAATAGCAAAAGCCTTCAGCAGTCTAGGAAAGTTATCCCTGCAGAATATGCTGACATAGTAGAAGGGAATTAAATGGTACATCATGCCTTGTGTATTTCATATCCTGCATGTTTTATTCATCCTTGCTTGACTGTATGAATGGGCGATTTCCCTTCTGGAAGAAACAGTGTTCTAGTAACAGAATTATAATTTTCTAAGGAGCATTATTGGACCCATGTTTGGAAATGATAGGTCATTTTGCCTGGAAGAATTTAATAGCTTCCTGGCACAGTATTCTCTTTACCAGTAAAAATATGGTATACAGAGTCTAACTTGATTCCTCTATGAACAAGTAAATGCAAGACTTTCCAGGTATGCACAATTTTTGAACACTGCAGCATGACGTCATTATCATCTACAAAATGAGCTTAAGAATTGTAAATCAGGTTGTAATTGAAATTGTAAAACAATCTCATGATGTTTTAGGTAAGCTTAGAAATTTGCAGTCTTATGTAGACCATAAAACATGCTTGTCAGTCCTCCAGTATGAAAGCCATATATTATAAGAAAGCTAGAATCATTCACGTCTCTGTAGTAGAGAAGAATTCTAATCTAAGTATCAGATCACTGCTGTGTGTGATCATCTTCCAGGAAAAGAGAAAGGGCAAATCATTTTCTTAAAAAAAGGCTTATTTTGCTATCTCTTCCTTGATGACCAAGTATTTATTAACATGCTATGCCTAACAACAAAGTATGTGGGTATTGAAAACCTCATTCCTGTTATATCTACATCTATTGTGATATAGAGCTATTAAAATTAGTACAGCATTGACCATTAATTACATGAAAAGATCACAAAACTACAATATGTGAGACTATTTTAGTAAGTTCTAAGCTCAAAACACTTATATAAGAAAGGGACTGTCATTCCTGTATGACTATTATCATGAGCATTTTACAGACAAAGAAACTAAGCGTGGAGAAGGTACTTTTCTCAAGGCTAGACAGCATAGAGGAAAAGATGATTGAAGTGAGGAAGCTTACTTCCACAATCTCTGCCCTTTTTCATCATGAATTTATTTTTCCTTTGGTAGAATTTTATTGTATTTTAAGGTGGTTTAATTTAATTTTAAATTCTTTTTTTTGACACATAGTATTCTGCACATTTGTTGAGTGCATAACATTTTTTACATTATTTTCAATCATAATACAGTAAATCATTGGTCGTAATGGCTATGTAGGACTGTTGATCATTTTTGTACTTTGGAAGCTTGCATGGCACCTCTGGTATCATGAGTCCCAGTCTTCAGGAAGGAAGAGTTTAAATCATCTCCAACTTGAGTCCCCTGGGCCCTGTGTCTGAAGTGCATGGTGTCTTGGGGTGTGTAAAACAATCTCATTATGGTTTAGGTAAGCCTAGAATATTAAGACCCTGAATATGGACTTAAGGCAAAAACTCTTAGCTAGACTATTTGTCATTAAATGGAGATCTCGATTATATGGAAAATGCATATATCATGCACTGGGAATGAGTCTTGGGCCTTTTATTAGGATAAAAAAGTCAATACTTTTGTTTTATAATAACTATATATATTATTATTTAAGCATTCTGTCTGTTGTTACATGTCTTCTAAAGCCTTCCTATTCCATAACTATTAAAATGAAAGCCTGTGATATAAAGCAAGCCATTTGAGGATATATAAAATGAGTCCTAAAATAAAACATTGTATTTCATATTTATACTCTTTTATTCAATGGTGCAGAAAGATGTAGATTTTTATTATATTTCCTAAACTGACATTACTGTTATATATATTAAGTCTGATACTTAATTACAGGGTGATGTCTATTCATGTAATTGCTGTCTGGGGTAATTAGTCACTGTCTAGATAGCTAAAGCTACATATTTTAAAACCACAAATCCATGTTAGTTATTTAATACATAAATCATACTCTGGAGCAAGTGAGCTTAGGAATTAAAAAAAAAACACTCAATGGGCTTTATTCAATATACAACAAAATATTCCTAGAGGCTCAAAATGTCAAATTCCAGTCTTTTCCAAAGACTTCTAAATGAGTTATTAATTGATTGTTAAATGTAGTGTATATGTCACATAGTTAATTTTATAATAAAGTTACCTACAACCTGGAAAAATGGACAACTATCCGCTCCTTTGAATGCAAGGATGTTATAACTTTTAAACAAAACAAAAGTCACTTGCATGCATAAAACAAAGACAAAAATCCTTACATTCAGGTATTTATTACAGATCCTAAAAGCTAAAGCAGGGCTAGTCCATGGTATTTGCAGTTACTTTACTATCCATTGGTACTTAATGCTTCTTGTCAGTGTATCCTGTCTGGTCACATTTAACTCCGTAGCTTCCAGTTTGAAATCTTGTAATATATTATTAGCTATATTTAAAATGCCTAAATAAATTACAGGGCATATACATTTTTCATGAGGCTTTTAAGCCATAGTTAACATAATAAAATAATTGAGGCTATATCTATTCAATGACTGGTTAAATATTATTCGATGAAAAAAATAAGAGAAATGACACGAACTTCGAGGTAACCGAGAGTTTGATAACTTCTTCCTTTCAGAGAGCAGTATTGAAGGAGAGTATAAACAAGTGACAGAACTGGTCTGTAAAAACAAGCAGCTCCATAGAGCAGACCCTGAAGAGAAAAGCCTCAGTATGAGTAGGGGGATGTGCTGTTAACTTCTTGTCTAGTAGTATTCACAGATAGAGTAAAGGAGCTACACTGTTCCAGACACAAAGAGGAATCTGAATGAACTTGATGCTTACAATAGTGAACAGAGGAAAAGGGTAGAGTCCTTCACCTTGGCTCCTGCAAATGGTTATAAAATATCACTGAGGGTTACAACCCTACATGATATGAGTATAAGGAGGTAGGTTGTAGAGTAGATACATTAAGCTCAGTGGGAAAGAAAAATATTAGGTGGGAAGAGATGAGAAGCAGAAACCAAAAGAAGGTTAAAGGGTCACATACTGGTCAATCTATTCATTTAAAATAACGTATTAGGGGTTGGATAGATGGCTCAGACCAACATGACAATTCACAACTGTCTATAACTCCTGTTCCAGGGAATCTGACAGCCTTTTCTAGCCTCTGTGGGCATCAGGCACATATATGGTACATAGACACACATGTAAGCCAAAGAGCCACACATATAAAATAATATTTTAAAGTGTATTAACATGGATTGACAAAATAAAAATTTGTCTTTTTGAGATGGGGAGAGTAAGTTAAAAAAGAAAATATCAGTAATGTTAAGAACATACTTTAAGAAGCAAAAGGAATATAATTGTACAATAAAATCAGAGGTTACAATGGTTATAAAATATAATTAAGTTTATGGCAATAGTTTTGAAAACTTAAAGTGAATAATCTCTTAAGAAAATGCATGTGACAAAATGAAAACACATATTTCCATAAGAAAATAAACATTAATGAAATTTAATTGATATTCATATTCTTAAATATCCTTGTTAACTGTAACCTTGTTCATAATAGTCAAGTCATAGAATCAGACTTAGCATTCATCATCAAACAAATAAACAAAACAAGGTATACATATACAGTAGAGTTTTAGCCATAAAATAACGAAATTACTTTATTTGCTGAAAGTAGATGCAATCAGATCTTCATATGAAATGTAATAAGCCGGACTCAGAAAGACAAATATTACATGTTTCTCTCATTTGTGCAACCTAGTTTGCCCTCTCTCTCTCTGTCTCTCTCTGTCTCTCTCTCTGTCTCTCTCTGTCTCTGTCTCTCTGTCTCTGTCTCTGTCTCTGTCTCTGTCTCTCTCTCTGTCTCTCTCTCTCTCTGTGTGTGTGTGTATGTCTGTTGAAAACAGTAAGGAGGGTGGGGGGAAGGAAAGGGACCAGGGGAAGTAGGAGGTGACTAGGGGACACTTTCTGTTAAGCTTGTCCAGCAATCAACTAATCACGTATATGCATGTAATATAGATACATGTCACAGGTCAATGTCTCCAATTAGGGATGTTAGGGAAATATCACTAAACACATGATTTGAATAGAATTAGTAATGCATATAGAGGAAAATAAAATTAAATCTTCATTGCACATAATACAAAAACAACAGGGGAAAACTTATTACCACAGGAATTTTTTCCTGTTCTTTTATTCCTTCCTCCCCATTTTCTTCCTTCACTGTTCTTTCCCTTCCTCCCTTCCCTTACCTTCTCTCCTTTTCTTCCTCCCTCTCTTCCTTCTCTGTTTCTTTTTATGGTCTCTATATGTATTCTTAAGTTGGCCCTATAATTATGAATCTCCTGCCTCAGCCTACCAAGCTCTGGGATTATAAACATGGATTCCCATGTATAGATTTCAATACATATTTTTTTTTGAGACAGGGTTTCTCTGGCTGTCCTGGACCTCACTCTGTAGACAAGGCTGGCATCAAACTTAGAAATCCACCTGCGTCTGCCTCCCAAGTGCTGGGATTAAAGGCGTGTACCACCACCACCCGGCTTAGGTTTCAATACATTTTATTAAGCACAATAATACAAAAACTAGATTATAGTTTTATATATGGTTATATATATACATATATATTATGTATGTGTTAATTTATCATTTCTTGAAAACTTCAAACATATATAAGATGTGTTTTGATTTCCATCCTTCCTTCCTCCTTCCAGCACCTTGGCTACTCTCCAACATCTCTCCATATCCTAACTCTATACTCCCTTTTTGGTTTATTTATAAGCCATTAAGTCAAACTATTGATGCCCAAATGTCTCTGGAAGGGTCATCCATTGGGCATGGACAACCTATCAGTGACAACCCCACAAACAAAATATGTCACTGTCACTTTTTAGCAGCTTTTAACTACCACTAGCTCCATAGTTGGGCACAGGTATATCAGGAAACCCTCAACTCTCCATGCTAGAAGTTTTAGCATTCTTACTTTTTGTGGAGGGCTTATGTATACAAGCACATTTGCTGTAGGTTTATGTGTGCAGCAGCCTTGTCATATCCAGAGGCCACCCTTTCACAGCACCCCTCCCATCCACCTGTACTTATATTTTCTACATCCTCTACATTGATATTCATTGAGTCTTGTATGTGTGTGTGTGTGTGAGAGGTGTTAATACAGATGTTCCATCTACTTGTCTCTCCATGAAACAAATCTATGGATATAAACATAAACATTTAGAAGAGAGTTTGAAAATGTGGCCATTTGGAAAAACAATATCAATATGTTTTCTCCTAGGACCTATGATCTCCCAGCCCCGTGTTTTTGATCAGGTTTAAAGTACCAGTCATGAATTCCTTCCTATAGATCAGGTCTCAAAATCAGTCAGAAAGTACTTGCACCAGTGGACACATCATTCCTGGCAGGTTGGCACTATATTTCACAGGGTGAGACTGCTGATGTAGTTTCTCTATCAGTAACATACAAAGCACCCCTGGCACTATGAAACAGACTCAATAGGAAGAAGCTTCTAGCTTCATTCCAGCTTGATCTTTCTATGTCTTGCAAAGCATGTGGTAGCTTCAGCAACAGGGTTTTACCACCTGATTATGAGAAGCAACAAACAGAAATAAAACAAATAGTAGTACCCTATTTTGTTTTTTTTGTCTGTGGAGATTCACTGACAGATGATGCATAGGGTGGTTACCTGTATCTGAACTGAGATTACTATGTAGTTGGGAAGCAGCATTGTTGATCCATGTGGAAATCAGTTAAAACACTATCTCTGTCTATGTCTCCAATCATCTTTGTCTTTGTCTTGGGGCTCTCTCTCTCTCTCTCTCTCTCTCTCTCTCTCTCTCTCTCTCTCTCTGTATGTATGTAATTGTAAATCATTTATATACTAGGGAGATTTCATAAAGCTTTCACATTTCTAGTTTTGGTTAAAATTTCCCATTGCCCTTCATTAATCTTGTCCTATTTTTGCTGGATTGTTTTAGCAAAAGTCATCTGAGAGGAGGAGACCTAGATTGAGGAAATGGCTCCGTAGGATAGGCCTATAGGAAAGCCTGTAGAACATTTTTCTTAATTAGTTATTGATGGGAGAGTGCCCAGGACATTGTGGTTGAGCCACCCCTATGCTGGTGGTTCCAGGTTCTATAAGAAAGCAGGATGAGCAAGCCATGTGTGCAAACCAGTAAATAGCACTCTTCTATGGCCTCTGCACCAGCTTTTGCCTCCAGGGTCCTGTCTTGTTTGAGTTTCTTTCTTGACATCTTTTGAATATGAGGAATGCTAAGGAAGTACAAGCCAAATAAATCCTTTCCTACACAACTTCCTTTTGGCCAGGGCCTTTTATCTCAGCAATTGTAATCCTAACTGGGACAAACGTGAGCATTTGTTGGAGATAGCTTCTATGTTAAGGATGGGGAGTGTGACTATTCAAGGCCTTTTTCATCCTGATAGTCTCTGTGAGGTTATAAGTGCATCAGTCCTACTGAGTTTAGAAGGCCCTGTGTCCTGTGCTCCATTGCCTCTGGCTCTTATACTCTTTCTGCCTTCTGTTCCACAGAGTTCCCTGAGACCTTGGGCAAGGGAATTGATGAAAGTACCACATTTAAGGGTAAGTATTCCAAGGTCTCTCTCATTCTCTGCATAATGTCTGGCTGTGGGCATCTTTATTTGTCCTCATCTGCTGCAAGAGGAGGAAGCTTCCCCGATGAAGGCTTAGCAAGGCACTTATCTATGGGTATAGCAGAATGTCAGAATACCCAAGATACAATCCACAAACCACAAGAAACTCAAGAAGAAGGAAGACCAAAGTGTGGATACTTCAATCCATTTTTGTTTTGTTTATCTTAGCCATTCTGACGTGTAAAGATGAAATCTCAAGGTAGTTTTGATTGGTATTTATCTGATGATTAAGAACAATGACTATTTCCTTAAGTGTTCATCAGCCATTTGAGTTTCCTATTTTGAGAATTATCTGCTTAGTTTTGTACCCCATTTTCAATTATTTATTTTCTTGATATCTAGTTTTTTTTTTAAATTCTTTATATATTTTGAGTATTAGCCCTCTATTAAATGAAGAGGTGGTAAATTTTTTTTCCTGTTCTGTAGGCTGCCACTTTATTTGAGTCATGGTGTTATTTTCTATATAGAAGCTTCTTAGCTTTTTTTATTAGGTATTTTCTTTATTTACATGTCATATGATTTCTCATTTCCCATTTTCCCCTCAAAAATAAAACCAGACCAAAAAAAAAACAAACCCAAAAAACAAGAACAAAAACCCCTATTGCCTCCCCCCTCCCCCTGCTTGCCACCCAACCCTCTCCCATTTATTGGCCTTGGCATTCCCCTACACTGGGGCACAGAAACTTCACAGGGCCAAGGGCCTCTCCTCCCATTGATGACTGAATTTGCAATCCTCTACTATACACATGCTACCAGAACAATCAGTCCCACAAGGTATACTCCTTGGTTGGTGGTTGAGTTCCTGGCAGCTCTGAGGGTACTAGTCCAAGTGGATCAGGGACCTCCACATCAAACCAGATACACTAAAACTAATAGAAAAGAAAGTGGGGAAGAATCTCAAACACATGGGCATAGGGGAAATTTTCCTGAACAGAATGCCAATAGCTTTTGCTCTAAAATTAAGAATTAACAAATGGGACCTCATAAAGCAGAGACGCTTCTTTAAGGCAAAAGACACTGTCAATAGGACAAAACGGCAACCAACAAATTGGGCAAAGATCTTTACCAATTCTATATCTGATAGAGGGCTAATATCCAATGTATACAAAGAACTCAAGAAGTTAGACTCCAGAGAACCAAATAACCCTATTAAAAACGGGGTACAGGGCTAAACACAGAATTCTCAACTGATGAATATCGAATGGC
>NC_045030.1:63243437-63243821 GCF_008632895.1 Mastomys coucha | reverse complement strand
TGTCTGTAATACAATTACAAAAGAAGTTCAAGTATGCAGAGGACATGACTGTACATATAGGTGACCCTAAAAAACTATAGCTTAGAAACACTTTTAGCAATGTAGTAGCATATAAAATTAATTCTAAAAAATCAGTAGCATTCATATATACAAATCACAAACAGATAGAGAAAGAAGTTGAAGGAAATAGCACCTTTCACATTAACCTCAAATAATATAAATTATTTTGGGTTAACTCTAACTAAACAAGTAAAAGCATTATATGAATAAAAACTTCAAAAATTGAAGATATCAGAATATGGAAAGACCCCTCAACACTCATGAATTGGTAGGACTAACAGTAAAAATGGTCATCCTACCAAAAGCAATCTAGAGATTCAATGC
>NC_045030.1:63237309-63243427 GCF_008632895.1 Mastomys coucha | reverse complement strand
GCTCTTTCATTTTTTCTATTTCCGTCACTCCACTTCCTGCTTGAGTAATGTAGCCCACTGTATTCTCACTCACTATTTTTATTTTACCTATAATCTACCATCTCCCTCTGTAAATCCATCTCCTTATCCTTTCCTGATTTCTACAAGTACTCCAAACCAAATATACAACTAATGCCAACATGTGAGAGAGATCAAATGCCATTAATTTGGGGGTTCAGATGGCTTTAAAACAATAAATAATAATACAAAACCAAAAGAAAATCCATCAACCATAATGAAGATAACTTATAAAATTAATTCAGTAATAAAAATTTTGTACTAAGATACCATATAATATCTTGAAAGTTGTATGTTGACAAAACCAAAATCCAACTGAACAAAAAACAACAAATAGAATTTGGGCTGGAGAGATAGCTCAACAGTTAAGAGCATATGTTGTTCTGATAGATCTATGTTCAGTTTTCAAGCACCCACATTGTGGTTCATAACTATAACTGTAGTTCTCAACCCTTAGGTCACAACCTTCTTGGGAGTCACAAATTTGATATCCTGAATAATATATATATATATATATATATATATATATATATATGTCATGATTCATAAAAATAGAAAAATTATAGTTAGGAAGTAGCAATGACAATAATTTTATGGTTGGGCATCATCACAATCTGAGGAACCTTATTAAATGGTCAAAACATTAGGAAGATTTAGAACAACTGATCTATAATCCTTTCAGGAGATTTGACATCGATTCTCTATTTTAGCCTCTGTGAGTGTTGAATGAACAGAGTACACACACATATGTGTTGGCAAGAACTCACACATACAAAATATTTTTTTCAATTAATTATCTATTTTAGTGTATGCATGTATATTGTTGCTCTTTTCAGACACACTAGAAGAGGGCATAGGATCCCATTACAGATGGTTATGAGCCACCATGTGGTTGCTGGCAGTTCAACTTAGAACCTCTGGAAGAGCAGTCAGTGTTCATAACCACTGAGCTATCTCTCTAGTCCACAGAAAATAAAATTAAACACACATAGACATGAGTTGTCAGAATGTGGGCTCATTTTAATTATTTTAATTGCTTGCTAAGACACAAACCTATGGTATATTTTGTTTACATTCGTATAGGTAATTGATAAATTATTAAAAACATAAAATAAACTTTTAATACAGATGTCTAAGTAACTAAAATAAGATACCAGCCATGAGAGTAGCCAAGGAATATAAAATGGAGTTCTTAGTGGTGATGGAAAAGAAACATGACTTCAAATTAAGATTTTGTGACAGTGAATATGAGTAAATGTGTATGTAGCTTTACATCATTATTGGCTGCTACCCCCACTTTTGAAATAGTGCTACTGCATATCTAAGTAGTGTGCTGTAAGTAGAAAGGCTCTAAATGATCAAAACAAGACTCTACTGTGTATGTAATGTTTGAATTTCTCAGTACCTCAGTCATCTTGTCTGTGAACTGGGAATAAACGTATACCTGATTCAAGGCATTGTTTTGAGAAACACACGCTATGATGCTAAAATGTCTAGTTAGCACAATTCCGTAAACATGATAATCACTGACTGAATGTATTTTGGCTTCTAGATCCAGCAGAGCAATTTGCTGTTAGAAAAGCCAGCACGATGTCACAACATGAGCCAGAAAATAACTAACTACCTCTAGTATTTCTGGCCTTGGGCTGTTTCATTGGGGTTTGTTGAGAAGCTTTGGAAAATTAGACTTTCCGACAGCTGCCCAGCATAGAGAGATGGGTAGAGAGACCAGGTCTTGACATTTTAAGCTATAAACTAGAGACACAAATAAGACTGACAGCCTGTGCTGTCAGAAGCTAAACATAAGATTTTCTAGATTTTTCTTTTGTGTGTGTGTATGTTCACATGTGTTCTTTTTGACTATTCTAATTTTCCCAGTCTTCAAATCCAGGTTCATTTGTTACTTTCTGCTCCGTCTTGTTTACTGCTGAAGCTAATTAAGAGAAGAAAACACATAGCGGTTTCCTTGTGTTAAGGAGCCAGACTGGAGCAGCAGCCAGCAGACTGAGTGGGGTAATAATCCATGCAGGGTGACAATAGGAAAGATTCATGGTTCTCTGTTGTAGAACAGTGAATCCTGAAGATAGACCTGTAGAATCTGATCATTTCTTGATATCATTTTTTCATTTCTGGACTGATGCCATGACAGAGTTACCTAATCACATGTGTAATCCCAGGACTTGGGAGACTAATGCATGAGAGTCACTTGTCCCAGGCCTACATAGTGATAGCTTGTTTCTAAAAAAACCATATTTCCCTTATCTATATCTAAATGGAAAAACAAGGAGATGTATATGTAATATGATATGTAATGTATATATATATTATATCACCATAGTCACCTGTCTTCTCTTTTCAGATCATGTTCTTTCTGATGCTTTAGTGATAAGGTATTTCATTTCTAAAATTATGATGATAGCTTTTAAAAATACCTTTACCTGGCAGTCAAATTTGGTGACTCCAACATTATAAAACCTACACAAATCATCAAGAGGTTCTTTTGTGATTTGTTGATTTATTCCTTTGTAACTTGATTGCATGATTCTCCCACATGAAATTTTTACATAACAGGGTTGTATCACAATGTCATCATGTTATCACAGATGTCTGAAAATAACACACATTCATTACCTTCAACTATAGATATCCAAAGGCCAAGCAAGGTCTCACTTGGCTAAAAATCAAGGGGACAATAGGACTATGTCTCTTCTGGATAATCTAGAAGAGAATTTGTTTCTTGCCTACCTCATCTTCTGGAGGTCATCCTCATTCCTGGCCAGTGGGTATTTTCCTTGAAACCAAGGCCTCCATTGTTAGGCGCCTCCTTTCTTTCTGGATTTCCTGCCTCCTTCATATTTGAATTCTATGATTATATTGGATATAGTTGTATAATCTAGGATCATTTATGTCTTTTAAAATTCTTAATTGAAATCTACCTGCTAGATTCCATTTGCCATATAAGATAATATATACACAAGCCTCAGAAACTGGAATAATTACACTTTGGTGTGGGGTTGGGTTGTTATTCATTTTATCATAACTGATAAAAATATTTTTCAAGTGAAATCATATAAGGAATCTAACTATATAAATTCCATCAAAACAGAGATATTCTATGTAAAATTCACCATTGTCCCTCCTGTATTATTTTCCTACAATAGTCCCAAAAACCGAATGAAGAACCTTCTAGACTGGTTTAAACAGGACACCATTTAGAAACGCTTCCATCACGACATCTCTAATATGCTCCTCATTGAAAGCTGATGCCTCTTTTTAAAAATATAAATAACTTTATTCTTTAATATTATGCATATGTATACAGTGTACTATGGTCACATCCATACCAATTTATCTCTTCCAATTCCTCCAGTCCCCTGACAAGTCCGTCTCTAAATTTCTTCTCTTACTTTCTCCTTTCTTTACTTTTTCCTTTCTCGTCCCCCTCCTCTTCCTCCTCCATATTTTTCCTCATTCTCTTAATCATCTAACACATTGAGTCCGATTAGTGCTGCTTATACCTTATCCATGTGGGGCCATTCACTAGAACATGGGTAACCCTGCAGAGCCTGTTGACTCTCTGAAAGAAAGCTGACTCTCTCTCCTCTAACAGTGATCAGCTGTCAATAGTTCTTCAGCTAGGGGTAGAACTTTTGGAGTTCATCTTCCACACATACTGGAATTTTGAGTAGGCTGATCTTGTATGGATCTTGGGTAGGTAACCTTACAGCTTTTGGGAATTAATGTGTGCCTCATCCTGTCACGACAGAGAATGGTATTTCACAGCTCTTCTCCCACCTTCTGGTGCTTACATTCTTTCTTTTAATGCTTATTAATGAATTCCACCAGACAAGACTTTGCTCCCTTATTCCAATATTCAAAGAAGCTAATGCCCTCAATGTTTTTGAGTAAAGGACCAACTAATCAATGGATTGTGAGCAAAAGCTGCTTAGCCAGCATCTCTTTCAATTTTCCCTGCTCACAAATTATTTATGAGTCAGACCTATATATCAGCATTACTGGACAAACACCAAGTGGGAATGCTGCCACTATATACAATCTCAAATCATCTAAATGTGTGTATGTGCACTAACTCAATAAAATGTATTCTTTCCAAGTGTCACTTGGGATATCTTACTTATTCACAACCTCATTCTTTAAAGAAAGATTAGAAATAGGACAAAGCATGTTATAAACAAATGTTCTGTAGTGCTTAAAGGCAATTTAATTCAGACGTTTAAGAGATAAGGAAATGAAATTGTTCTAGAGATGTGATTTATAGTCTAGAGTTGTAGGAAATAATACTGTTTTGTATACTACACATTTGCCAAGAGAATTGATCTTAAATATTCTTATCATATGCTAAACACGCTACTTAGATGGAGATATATATGTTAGTTACCTTGATTATAATAATCCTATATTATTATATATGAATCATATCACTATATGAATCATATCAACTCATCACATTGTATACATTAAATGCACAAAATTTAAATTAATTTATATTTCTGCCTTCTCTTGGTCAATGATTATTAGTTCTTTGGAGTAGGTGATGGGATATAGATGTCAATACAACTGAGTATTCCACAATCTCTTATTTGGTATAATTTGATGAGTTGTGGGTCTCTTGGAAAATTGCCATTTACTGGAAATAGAAGTTTCTATGATGAGAGTTGAGAGATGCACTAATATATCAGTATAATGATAAGTCATTAAGACTTGGTTTGATATGGTGTCCATTTAGCAGAACAGAGGTTGGTTCTCTTGTAGGCCCTGTGACCGATCTAGCCACAGGTTCTTATCCCTGATAATGGTTCCAGGCATGGGCTTAATCTTGTGGGACAAGTCTAATACAAATAGAAAGTGGTTGTTTACTCTCATACCATTTATGCCACTCTATGGGTAGGACAAATTAGACTTGATGTTTCATGATTTTTTTAGAAAATGTCACACAAAGTTGCATCGTTAGAAAAGATGAGTGTATGTGAGAAAAGGTAGGAAAGAGGTAAATATGATAAAAGTACATTGGATGTAATTTTCAAGGAACTAATAACATATTTTATTAAAGAAATAGTGAACTATAAAATACATTACAAAAATAATAAAGAGGGACTTATACAATATTATAGAGTACAATCTACCTCCCTCTTCATCTAGGAGGAAGTACTACAGATCCACAGCCCTCTCTGCCCCTTTCCTGCAAGTGGAGAGCTTGCCTTTGGGGAGTGCTCCAACCCAGGGACTCAGGTGAGATCTCCATTTTCTCTCTGGTGACCTTCTAAGGTGGGACCAGCAAGGAGGCATAGGCCTCAGAAGAGGAAGGGCAGCCTGTACAGGATCCTTTCTACCTCCCTCTTCACCTAGGAGGAACTGCAGATCCACAGCCCTCTCCACCCCTTCCCTGTAAGTGGAGAGCCTATCTCCAGGATTTGTTCTGACCCTAGGACTCAGGAAGGACAGTGGATCCACATCCCACTGCACACAGGTCTTACCTGAGGAGAGCTGATCTCCCAGAAGTGCTGACACAGGCTTACAGACCCACAGGAGGAACAAGCTCAAGCTAGAGACATCAAGAAGATCTAACACCAGAGATCAACAGATGGTGAAAGGCAAATGCAAGAATCTTGCCAACAGAAATCAAGACTACTTGGCTTCATCAGAATCTAGTACACCCACCACAGCAAGTCCTGAATATCCCAAAACACCAGAAAAACAAGATTAGGATCTAAAATCATATCTCAGGATGGTGATAGAAGAATCTAAGAAAAACAAGTAAACAGGTTCAAGCCCTAAAGAGGAAACACAAAAATCCTTTAAAGAATTGCAGGAGAACACAATTAAACAAGTAGAAGCCCTTAAAGAGGAAACACAAAAATCCCTTACAGAATTACAGGAAAGCACAAACAAACAAGTGAAGGAACTGAACAAAACCATCCAGGACCTAAAAATGGAAGTAGAAGCAGTTACGAAATTACAAAGAGAGACAACTTTGGAGATAGAAATCCTAGGAAAGAAGTCAGGAACCATAGATGCAAGCATCACCAACAGAATACAAGAG
>NC_045030.1:63232675-63236720 GCF_008632895.1 Mastomys coucha | reverse complement strand
AAGGATAATAGATGGAAAACATCAACATAAGGAGCAAAACTACACCCTAGAAAAAGCAAGAAAGTAATTTTCCAACAAAACTAAAAGAAGATAGCCACATGAACATATTTCCAACTCTAACAACAAAAATAACAGGAAGCAACAATTACCTTTCCTTAATATCTATTAATATCAATGAACTCAATTCCCTAGTAAAAAGACATAGACTATTAGATTGGGTACGTAAACAGGACCCAACATTTTGTTGCATACAGGAAACCCACCTCAGTGACAAAGACAGACACTATCTCAGGAAAAAGGATGGAAAACAATTTTTACAGGCCAATGATCCCAAGAGAAAAGCTAGAATAACCATTCTAATATCAAATAAAATTGACATTCACCCTAAAGTGATCAAAAAAGATAAGAAGGGACACTTCATATTCATCAAATGTATGATCTACTAAGAGGAACTTTAAATTCTGAACCTCTATGTTCCAAATGCAAGGGCATCTACATTCATACAAGAAACTTTACTAAAGCTCAAAGTACACATTGCACCGCACACAATAATAATGGGAGGTTTCAACACTGTTCTCTCTGCAATGGACAGATCATGGAAACAGAAACTAAACAAAGATACAGTGAGACTAATAGAAATTATAAAACAGATGCATTTAACAGATATCTATAGAACTTTTTTCGAAAACAAAAGGATATACCTTCTTCTCAGCACCTCATGGTACCTTCTCCAAAATTGACCATATAATTGGTCACACATCAGGCCTCAACAGATACAAAAAGATTGACATGATTCCTTGTGTCCTATCAGATCACCATGGTCTAAGGCTGCTCCTCAATAACAACATAAACAATAAAATGTCCATACATGTGGAAGCTCAACAACACTATACTCAATGATAACTTGATCAAGAAAGACATTAAAGACTTTCTAGATTTTAATGAAAATGAAGCCACAACATATTCAAACTTATGGGACGCAATAAAAGCAGTCCTAAGAGGAAAACACATAGCTCTAAGTGCCTCCAAAAAGAAACTGGAGAGAGCATATACCAGCAATTTGACAGGACATCTGAAAGCTCTAGAACAAAAAGAAGCAAATTCACTCAAGTTGAGTCGAAGGCAGGAAATAACAAAACTCAGGGCTGAAATCAACCAAATAGAAACAGAACTATACAAAGAATCAATGAGACCAGAAGCTGGTCCTTTGAGAAAATCAACAAAATGGATAAACCCTTAGCCAGACTAACTAGAGGGCACAGAGACAGTATCCTAATTAACAAGATCAGAAATGAAAAGGGAGACATAACAACAGACACTGAGGAAATCCACAAATTCATGAGAGCCTACTACAAAAGCCTATACTCACAAAACTGGAAAACCTGGATGAAATGGACAATTTTCTAGACAGATACCAGGTACCAAAGTTAAATCAAGATCAGATCAATGATCTAAACAGTTTCATATCTGCTAGTGAAATAGAAACAGTCATTAATAGTCTCCCAACCAAAAAAAAGCCCAGGACTAGGTTGGTTTAGTGCAGAGTTTTATCAGAACTTCAAAGAAGATCTAATACCAATACTCCTCAAACTATTCCACAAAATAGAAATGGAAGGTACTCTACCCAATTCGTTCTATGAAGCCACAATTACTCTTATACCTAAACCACACAAAGACCTAACAAAGAAAGAAAACTTCAGATCAATTTCCCTTATGAATATTGATGCAAAAATACTCAATAAAATTCTTGCAAACTGAATCCAAGAACACATCAAAACTATCATCCATCATGATCAAGTAGGCTTCATCCCAGGTGAGGGAGGGATGGTTCAATATTTGGAAATCTATCAATGTAATTCACTATATAAACAAACTCAAAGGAAAAAACCATATGATCATCTCATCAGATGCTGGGAAAGCATTTGACAAAATCCAACATCCCTTCATGATAAAAGTCTTGGAAAGATCAGGAATTCAAGGCCCATACCTAAACATAGTAAGAGCAATATACAACAAATCAGTAGCCAACATCAAACTAAGTGGAGAGTAACTTGAAACAAGACCACTAAAATCAGGGACTAGACAAGGCTGCTCACTCTCTCCATACCTATTCAATATTATACTTGAAATCCTAGCCAGAACAATTAGACAACAAAAGGAGATAAAAGAGATACGAATTGGAAAGGAAGAAATCAAATTATCACTATTTTCTGATGATATGATAGTATACTTAATTGACCCCAAAAATTCCACCAGATAGCTCCTAAACCTGATAAACAACTTCAGCAAATATCTGGATATAAAATTAACTCAAGCAAATCAGTGGCCTTCCTTTACACAAAGGATAAACAGGCAGAGAAAGAAATTAGGGAAATAACACCCTTCACAATAGTTACAAATAACATAAAATATCTTGGTGTAACTCTAACTAAGCAAGTAAAAGATCAGTTTGACAAGAACTTCAAGTCTCTGAAGAAGGAAGTAGATCTCAGAAGATGGAAAGATCTCCCATGCTCATGGATTGGTAGGATTAATATAGTAAAAATGGCCATCTTGCCAAAAGAAATCTACAGATTTAATGCAATCCCCATCAGAATTCCAACTCAATTCTTCACAGACTTAGAAAGTGCAATTTGCAAATTCATCTGGAATAACAAAAATCCCAGGATAGCCAAAACTATATTCAATAATAAAGGAACCTCTGGTGGAATCACAATCCCGGACCTTAAGCTGTACTACAAAGCAATTGTGATAAAAATTGCATGGAATTGGTATGGTGACAGGCAAGTAGATCAATGGAATAGACTTGAAGATCTAGAAATGAACCCATACACCTATGGTTACTTGGTCTTTGACAAAGGAGCTAAAACCATCCAGTGGGAAAAAGACAGCATTTTCAACAAATGGTGTTGGCTCAACTGGTAGTTAGCATGTAGAAAAATGCAAATCGATCCATTCCTATCTCCTTGTACAAAGCTCAAGTCCAAGTGGATCAGGGACCTCCACATAAAACCAGATACACTCAAACTAATATAAACAAAAAGTGGGAAAGAGTCTCGAGCACATAGGCACAGGGGAATATTTCCTGAACAGAACACCAATAGGTTATGCTCTAAGATCAAGCATCGACAATTGGGACTTCATAAAATTGCAAAGCTTCACTAAGGCAAAAGACACTGTCAATTAGACAAAATGGCAACCAACAAATTGGGAAAAGATCTTCACCAATCCTATATCTGATAGAGGGCTAATATCCAATATATACAAAGAACTCAAGAAGTTAGACTCCAGAGAACCAAATAACTCGATTAAAAAATAGGGTACAGAGCTAAACAAAGAATTATCAACTGATGAATACCGAATGCCTGAGAAGCACCTAAAGAAAAGTGCAACATCCTTAGTCATCAGGGAAATGCAAATCAAAACAACCCTGAGATTCCACCTCACCCAATTCAGATTGGCTAAGATAAAAAAACTCAGGTGACAGCAGATGCTGGAGAGGTTGTGGAGAAAGAGGAACACCACTTCATTGCTGGAGGGAATGCAAGCTGGTACAACCACTTTGCAAATCAGTTTGGCGGTTCCTCCGGAAATTGGACATAGTTCTACCGGAGGACCCAGCTATACCACTCCTGGGCATATACCCAGAAGATGCTCCAACATTTAATAAGGACACACACTCCACTATGTTCACAGCAGCCTTATTTATAATAGCCAGAAACTGGAAACAACCCAGATGTCCCTCAACAGAGGAATGGATAACAGAAAATGTGGTACATCTACACAATGGGGTACTACTTGGCTATTAAAAACAATGAATTTATGAAATTCTTGTGGAAATGGATGGACCTGGAGAATATCATCCTGAGTGAGGTAACCCAATCAGAAAAGAACACACATGGTATGCACTCTCTGATAAGTGGTTATTAGCCCAGATTGGAATACACAAAGTACAAACCACAAACCAAAAGAAACTGAAGAAGAAGGAAGACCAAAGTGTAGATACTTCATTCCTTCTTAAAAGGGGGAACAAAATACCCATGGA
>NC_045030.1:63221027-63232266 GCF_008632895.1 Mastomys coucha | reverse complement strand
TTTGGAGGGGAAACTGGGAAAGGAGATACTGTAAATAAAGAAACATCTAATAAAAAATAGAAAAAAAAACAATGTTACAAGATCTAAACTAGAATCTAAGTCTACTTTGAATAAAGAATACTTATTCCTTTATTCAAAATAGAACTAAGAATCTAGTGTTATTTGCATTGTTTGATGCTACCATGCCTGCTATTATAAATATGGTCAAACCCCATTGATGGGGAGGCTAGAGACCCTAGACTCGAAAACTAAGGTGCTGTTTGGCTACCTAGTCATGTTGTCAAACTTCCCTTTAAATATCTATGTTTATACCTATAGATTTGTGATATTTTCATCTTGATGAGAGAAGCTTCTAATTGTAGCAGCAGCAGGTTAATGCAGAGCCATAGTACAATTATTCAAAATTCTGAGAAAATTCCGAGACTCTGAGTATTCTCCCATAGATGGAACATCTATACCAACTTTTCCTAGACCCCAAGGCTCAAAGAATATTGTGGAAGATGACACAGAAAGAATGGGGAGGGGTGCTATGAAATACTCTGTTTTGGATATATCTTAGCTATTGCACATATAAACTTTTGTTTTGTTTTGTTTTAGATATTTTCTTTATTTGCCTGTACAAGATCTATACTGGTAAGTTTGTTTTTGTTTTATGCTAATATTTTTGTTAGATATTTTTCTTATTTACATTTCAAATGATATCCCCTTTCCCGGTTTCCCCTCAAAAAAAAAAAAAACCCTGTCCCCTCCCCCCTGCTCACCAACCCACCCTCTCTTGCTTCCTGGCCTTGGCATTCATCTACACTGGGGCATAGAACCTTCACAGGACCAAGGGCCTCTCCTCCCATTGATGATCGACTAGGCCATCCTCTGATACATATGCAGCTGGAGCCATGAATCCCACCATGTGTATTCTTTGGTTCATGGTTTAGTCCCTGGGAGCTCTGAGGGTACTAGTTATTTCATATTGTTGTTCTTCCTAAGGGGCTATAAACCCCTTCAGCTCCTTGGGTCCTTTCTCCTCCATTGGGGACCCTGTTCTCAGTCCCATGGATGGCTGAGAGCATCTACTTCTGTATTAATCGAGCACTGGCAAAGCCTCTCAGGAGACAGCTATTTCAGGCTTCTGCCAGCAAGCAGTTGTTCGCATCCACAACTGTCTGGGTTTGGTGACTGTATATGGGATGGATCTCTAGGTGGAGCCGTATCTGGATGGTCATTCCTTCAGTCTCTGCTCTACAATTTGAAATCAACAAAGTGGAAACAAAAAATTGTCAATAGAATCAACCAAACCAGGAGCTAGCTTTTTTGTGAAAATTAACAAAATAGATAAACCCTTAGCCAGACTAACTAGAGGGCACAGAGACATTATCCTAATTAACAAGATCAGAAATGAAAAGGGAGGCATAACAACAGAAACTGGGGAAATCCAAAAAAATTATGAGATCCTACTACAAAACCCTATACTCACAAAACTGGAAAATCTGGATACAATTTTTTAGACAGATACCAAGTAACAAAGTTAAATCATGATCAGATAAAAGATATAAGCAGTCCCATATCCCCTAAAGAAAGAGAAGCAGTCATAAATAGTCTCCCAACCAAAAAAAATCCAGGACCTTTAAAGCCCAGGCTTTAGTGCAGAGTTCTATCAGCCCTTCAAAGAAGATCTAATACCAATATTCCTCAAACTATTCCATAAAATAGAAACAGAAGGCAGTCTACCCAGTTTGTTCTAGGAAGCCACAATTACTCTAATACCTAAACCACAAAAAGACCCAACAAAGAAAGAACTTCAGACCAATATCCCTTATGAATATCCTTGCAAAAATACTCAAGTTTTTAAATCAGAACATGCACATTCCATTGAGACAGTATCCTACTCCTTTCTCTTACCTTATTTTGCAGTACTTGGGCCTAAATCCAAGGCCTCACATGGTTAGCCAAGTGTCCCAATATTGATATATATCTATAGCTACCACATTGTATACAATTAATCAATTTCAATCATTTATGCTTTATATTTGAAATTTGTAGCTATTTCAGATTTTACTGTTGTAATAAGCAATCAAAATATACACTCAAACTGCTAATGTTTGAGGGTACAAACTGTATTTCTATCTTTTATATTATAAGTGCTATAAGAACTTGTTTGATAGAATATTTTTCTTGAAGACCTATAGTTTAGAAAATAATAAGCATATTAATCCCATAGTTTGGACAGTGGACAAGAATGAAAAGATAATAAAGCAACACCATCTCTTCTTCCTCTGAAACAATCACAATGGATTTGTACTTACCTGGAGTTTTTCATCACCAACTCCTTTGGTATCCATAATTCTGATTCTATGCATAATTACTCTTAGGTCACAAGTGTCTATGACTTTGACAATACAATCACATAACATATGGAAAAGATGATTGCAAAGGTAGTTACCACAAATCTTGAGCATAAAGAAATCAATGTGACTAGGGGAAGCAGAGCAGACTTTCAGTGCCAGTGAAGAACTGGCATGTTAACAGCTGTGATTTGATACACACAATGAGGTTTGGAGTAAGTGAGCCTTTCAGCTGGCAGAGCAGCTGCCTGAAGGCTCAAATACCCCAGAGAGAAAGTTTCAGGAAGCAAAAATGAGATGAAGCCTGTCTCTGAGGAGACCCAGTTGCTAGTATACTGCACTGTGTATAAAGAGTTTTGCATACCCAATGTTGGGAACAAGTGGAGACTACAACTACCACACATCTGGGCATATTGCCACTTGGTCAAAATATGTTGCCTGAGACTACTGATTAAAGGTAATGCCAATATGTCTAGTAAAATTATGCTGGTATACTTTGAAGATATTTTAGGCTAAGTCCATAGCCAGAATATAAAAAGAGTCAAATGAGCTACATTATTTTGTGGCAAACCAGTACACAGAAAAAATACCTTTGTACTATGCACAGTCTATCAAGGGCACAGCAGTACTATAACTGGGACAAAGCAAGTTATATATTCTAATTTAAAAATACATTGTTGTGAAAAATTCTAACCACTAACTAAACTGTTAGAAAAATAGTGCCAATAGACTGTTCAATACAGAACTACCACAAACCTTATGCAGAATATAATGAAGTAAATCTAGTAGCAAGAGTTGTGCCCATAAATGGCTCTAAGTTAGGATTTGGAATATTCATACCTAAGATCACTTGAACAATCTGGGAATTTTAGCCATAGTATGCTACATAAAATATTTTGAGGAGCTTCAATTTATTTCAGGGGAAATTAATGTCTGCAGTTTTGTCAATACTTAAAGTTTCCAGGGTTTTGAAGTGATGTTGAATCCTAAACATTGAACCTCCAAAATTGTTGACTCTGTCACAAGGTACTGATGTGGTTTATAAATAAGGATCAATTCTTTATAATTAGTTGGGCTTTTAATTCTTTGACATTTTAATCCATGTATACAATACACCTTAATCATATCTGTCCCATCTCTCCCTACAACTCGCCCAGAGCTCCTGACATATCTCACACTTAACTTTATTTTCTTTTGTTTTAATAACCCACTTGGGCTATGCTGCCTATATGTGTTTGGGTACAGAATTATCTACTGGGGGAATGCACAGAGAACAGACTCAGAAAAGTGTAATAGGAAGGATTCTATCTCTATTTCAGCAGCAGTCTCATCTCTTGGGATCACAACTCTAAGTAAAGCCATCTTAGAAAGGCATGAGCACAAAAGCTGTGCCACATCTCTAGTCAGCTACTGATGTCACAAAGCTGGGGTACTACCTGATGGTCTGCTCCCTGGAGATTAGATGCTGTGCAAGTCATGATGACAGAGATGCAAGTTGCACCAGAAATAGATCCTAGGGAAAATGGAAATATAAGCTTCACAAAGACATAGCTTCAGTTTGTGGTACTCACTATTATATTACTTTAATGTAGGATATGTGCCTGGCACATGGTGCTTTCAGGAGACTCCCAAATGCCCAAAAAATATTTTCTTATTGAGATTCTGAGCATCTTGAGAAATATGTAAGATAATGATGATTGGTATTTAAAACACTGCTTAATTATGACTTCTGGGCAGGATAGCAGATTCAAAAACCTCACAACTGGAACTCTATGAACGAAAAATAGATGTGATGATATATAGCTCTTATCCTATAAGAGGCCAAGTTTATAAAGGGACTTAGTAAGTGGAAGAGTTAAGATTCAGAGCTGAGCTGAGAATCCTGAAACCTAGCTGCAAGATCCCTAGAATCAGTACAACATAGTGTAATTTAGCTGTCACAAGAGCAATAGCAACTTCAAGGCAGCTCTGTTACTACAGTAGTTAGGGTTCCCTTTGGGGGATTTCTTAGTCTTGTTAATAAAGTAAATTTGAAATTAACTCATTAGGAAGCTCAAGGATAATTTTATCAGAGTTTTCTAACTCTGACAAAGCAGGCAAGGTGTAAATATCTGTAGATGCTAGAAGGTATATAAAGAAGAAGAGACACAACCATGTCATTTGTAAGCAACCACATGGTGGACAGCTAGTCACATGGCAGAAAGGCAGAAGTTGAATCAGAGAGGATGAGTGAGATAACTTAGAATGTCTGGAAACTAACTAAATTAATTAATTAATTAAAAGAATACAGCTTGAAATAGGTATCACCATACTTAATTTCAAATTAGACTGTGGAGCTATGGAGCCATAGTAATGAAAATAGCATGACACTTGCCCAAAAACAGACACACAGATTAGTGTAATAGATTAGAGAACATAAATATAATGCCACAGAACTATAGACACACAATTTTTGACAAAGATGTCAAAAATACACCTTGTAGAAAATACAGCATCTTCATCAAATAGATATCTGATAGCTACATGCAGAAAAATGAAAATTGACTCTACACAAACACCAATTCTAAATGGCCCAAGGACCAAAACACAAAACCTGAAGCTGAAAAACTAAAAAAATAAGGAATATACTTATAGGCATAGGTAAGAACTTTATGAACAAGCTTTGGATATCTTAGAAAATAAGGCCCATAATTCTCAAGTGGGATCTCAACAAACTAAAGAGCTTCATACAGCAAAGGAAACTGTCATTTGAATGAAGATGTAGCATACAGGATGAGAAAAAAATTTTTCTAGCTATATATGTGACAGAGATTGGGAATATAGAACAAACTAACTCAAGAAATTAAATATCAAGAAAATATCAACTGAATTAAAACAGGCTATTGTGAGACTGTCACAACAGCTCAATGTATAGGAGAACTTGTTGGTTTTGCACAGGGCCCAGGTTTAGCTCTGAGCATCCACATGGTGGCTCATAGCCATCCATAACTTCAGTTCCTGAAGATCTGTTCCCCCTCTTCTGACCTTCATGGCCACCAGACGTGAACATTATACATATCCATATCCATACACAGGCAAAAGACTCATACACACTTTTTAAGATTAAAATTGGACTATGGAACTGAGCAGGGGTTTGTTAAAAGAAGTACAAATGGTTAATAAATAATTTTAAAAGTAGTCAATATTATCAGCCATCAAGAAATGCAGATTAAAACTACTTTGACATTCAATCTCGCAGCAGGCAGAATGGCTAGCATCAAAAAAAAAAAAAAAACAGATGACATATGCTAGTCAGGATATGGAGAAGAGGGGACTTCACCTACTGTTGGTGAGAGGGTAAAATCCTGTGGCTCCTATGCCAGTTATTGTGGTGTTTTTAAAAATGTCAAAAATAGGACTTCCACATGACCTAGCTAACTACTTCTGGACATATACCTGTCGGACTCTATACTTATTAGTGAGATATTTGCACATTCACATGCATTGTCACTCAATTCACAATAGCTAGAAATTGAATTAGCCTAGATATCCATCAGCTGAAGAATGGATAATGAAATGTGATAATAATGAAATGGTACAATGAAATATTACTCAGTTATAAAGAAAAATGAAACTATAAAATTTGCAGGCAACTATATATAACTGGAAAATATTATACTAAGTGAATTAATCTAGACCCCAAAAGACAATTGCTATATGCACTCTCATATGGAGACCTTAGGTTTGACTCTCTTGAATTATATGTTTAATTTGGGGTGTCTGTAGAACCAGGAAGCTAGTAAGGGCTCATGATATGGAGGACAAGAGAAGCCTTTAATGAAATAGTAAAACGCATGTGATCTGAAAGTAGGAGAAGGAAGACTGGATGGTAATGGTGTAAATAGGGGTGGGAGCAGAGAAATGGTGGAGAGAGGGTAGGGATAATCTAAGCAAAACTAAGGACTACAAAAAAACATATTATAGAAGCCTAATTTTTATGAAAAATTTAAAATGCAGTTTGTTTGTTTTCATAGAAAGGAGTTTGAATGGACATACTCAGCATGAGTGATCTATACTCCCAGAGGATATGTGTTATTAAATGAAAATCTCACCAGGTGTGGGATACCTCCATATGTGTTATTGGTCAAGGAGGTTACAGAGATCCCCCAATATAGGGCATTGCTATTTTCTCTTGGTTGGCCATAAGAACAAGATGGTAAGAATATATTCCTGCAAATGCCCAATATGGGTGCTCAGAACTAAATGTGGTCCTCTGAAAAAAGCCCTGAGCCTTCTCTATAACTCCCCATTAACACTTGTATTAAATGGACTCTAAAAGTTATTTCGTCTTGAGCAGGTTATGTAGAGTAATTTATCCAAGGTAGACATTAAAGTCAAGTCATATCCATGTGCATCTGAAAATCCTAATCACCAGACTCCCCAAATTCTTCTTAGGAGGATGCCAGACAAACAGGGTAAGAGTCAGGTAACATAAGATTTTGCCAGGTTTTTCTAGCTATGTTGAAATATCTCAAAGCATTGTTTCCTTAGGACTCTCTAGCATCACTGGCTACTCTGTTCTGAGTTTTTGTGTACAGTTTTCTTAAACTATATTACTACTATCAATTCCTAAGTACTTTAGTCTAGAATAAAAGGTTTTCCTAAAATTCATGTGCCATTGTTTGTCTTCATTGCTAGTGAGAATATCGACTTACCTCTAGAATCATATGACTTCATGACAGATACCTTGGAAGTTTTGCAGTATATTTTCAAGAATATATGTATACACACACACACACACACACACACACATATCACACACACACACACACACACACACACACACACACACACACACACACACACACACACACACACACACACACAGTCTTTACCTGTGTATGGATATGGATATGTACAATGTTCACGTCTGGTGGCCATGAAGGTCAGAAGAGGGGGAACAGATCTTCAGGAACTGAAGTTATAGATGGCTATGAGCCACCATGTGGATGCTCAGAGCTAAACCTGGGCCCTGTGCAAAACCAACAAGTTCTCCTATACATTGAGCTGTTGTGACAGCCTCACAATAGCCTGTTTTTTAATTCAGTTGTGTGTGTGTGTGTGTACCAAAGTTGTACCAAAACAAAAATGTGGATGATGAGATGGCTAAGCAGTTAAAAGCCCTTACTGCTCTTCCAGAGGTCCAGAGCTTATTCCTAGCATCCACAGGTAGTTCACACATCCTTTTTGGCCTCCACAAACTTGTAGCACTCTATAGAGAGATATATACATCTTTACATACCTAAAACTTGAAATATAGTACAATGAATATTTACCAATAAAAAGTACAGCAAAAACAAACAAAGAGACCCTGCAGGATTGCTCAGTATGTGAAGGTACTTACCAATCAAACTTAATGACCTGAATTCCATTCCTGGAACCTATGGTAGGAAATAACTGATTCCCAAGAGAGCTATTGTATGACCTCTACACACATTGTAAAATGTGTGCCTCTATAATTTCTGTGTAATTCTCTCTCTAGACATACACAGAAATAATGATAAATTAAAATAAAATAAGCAAATATACAAACACAACCTAAAACCTAGACTTCTGATAGTTTTAGGGGCCTCATTGCATCTTTATCTCATTTATGTGATAGATTGTTGTGGAATTGAGATACAAACAAGAACTGAAGAAGCTGATGAGGACTCACGTTCTTCAAGATACACCGATGTTTGGGCAGATAATAGTTTTGAACCAAAGCAGTTTTCATTCTACCAGAATCAAGGCCTAGCTTTCAACATGCAGTGCTTCCTTGTACATAAGAAAGTAACAACTGATTTTGAAACAGAAATTGAATTGTGGTCCTGCATTTGATTGAGTTAATTATGTATTGTTGTAGTCTTAAATAACTGTCCACTTATTTGTGACATCTGCATAATCAAATTTTCTAAGATGAAGTTTTTTCAATTTGCTGCTTTAGTTATCTATTCTTGTGCCTTAATTTCTGCATGCCCACCCAGAGCTGAAGAAAGTTACTGGGAGGTACCTGGAATTCTAAACAATGAGATGGTGTGCCTGGGGTCTAACAGCCTTTTTTGCTTTGGCTAATTTGTTCACTCAATTATTTATATAATTATGTGATGATAATAACCTTGAAAACACATTTTATACTATGGGATTGAAAACTACTATCATAGCTGAGCCCTTGAAAAGTAATTGTAGGAATAAATTGTAGCTAATGCATAACTATTAGCCCTTAAAAGGAAAAACGACATGGAGCCAGAATTAGGACCAAATTAGTGATAAGTGGTAGTTATAAAAATGATGCCTGGAACACCAATCAGTTGGGAATAACCCAGAGACCTGGAGAACTGTGCTGGAGGTCGTCTACAACACTGACATCTTTCTCAATATACACGTAGGCTTGGGAAAAGGTCAAAAGGCCCTATGAAGAGCTAGAAGTGGAACCCTCCCCACATGAAGTTAATGTCAGCCATCAGAATGGTGCCTCTCAGATAAAGAAAACACAGGAAGAGCTGGGTGCTTTCTTCACTCTGCCTGATCACCTCTGTGTTACTAACTTTAATGGACATTTTTTCAGTCTCTCTTATACTACATCCTTGGAGGACTCCCTATTCTAGGATGTACATTTTTGAATGATTCCTTTTATTCTCCCAAGTTCACTCTCTTCAACCTGACTCTTAACTATTGGAATTTATTAAAGGTCTATTTTTGTGCTTTTCTTGGGCTCACTCTCCATTCTACCTTGGTGAATTCTATCATTTCTTGTCTTCAGTTTTCACCAGTGTATGAACTGACAAAAGGCAGATTTCTATTTTTAGGTAGCCCCTTTCTTTCCTCAAGTTCCAGATCTATTTATCAAACTGGCCACTTGTGTGTCTGGGTTCATTTTATTTCACTGGAACTGAACTCAAATCTTCTTTGGTTGATAAACAACTTCAGCAAAGTGGCTGGATATAAAATTAACTCTATTAAATCAGTAGCCTTCCTCTACTCAAAGAATCAATGGTCTGAGAAAGAAATTAGGGAAATGATACCTTTCACAATACTCACAAATAATATGAAATATCTTGGTGTGACTCTAACTAAGCAAGTGAAAGATCCGTATGACAAAAACTTCAAGTCTCTGAAAAAATAAATTGAAGAAGTCCTCAAAAGATGGAAAGATCTCCCATGCTCATGTATTAGTAGGATGAACATAGTAAAAATGGCGATCTTGTCTAAAGCAATCTACAGATTCAATGGAGTCCCCATCAAAATTCCAACTCAATTCTTCACAGAAATAGAAAGAGAAATTCTCAAATTCATTTGAAACAAGAAAATTCCAGGATAGCCAAAACTATCTTTAACAATAAGAGAACTTCTGGGGGAATCACCATCCCTGACCTCAAGCTCTACTACAGAGCAATACTGATAAATATTACATGATATTGTTACAAAGACAGACATGTAGATCAATGGCATAGAATTAAAGACCCAGAAATGAACCCACATATCTACAGTCACTTGATTTTGAAAAAGAAACTAAAACCATCCAATGGGAAAAAAGATAACATATTCAACAAATGGTGCTGGTTTAAGTGGAGGTCAGCATGTAGAAGAATGCAAATTGATCCACTCCTATCACCTTGTACAAATCTCAAATCCCAGTTGATCAAAGACCTCTACATAAAAAGCAGATACACTGAATCTATTAGAATAGAAATTGGTAAAGAGCCTCAGCACAGGGAAAATTTCCTGAACAGAACACCAATGGCTCAGGCTATAAGATGCACTATAGACAAATGGGATCTCATAAAATTGAAAAGCTTTTGTAAGACAAAGGACACTGTCATCAAGACAAATGGCAACCTATAGGTTGGCAAAAGATCTTTACCAATCCTATATCCAATAGAAGATTAATATCCAATATATGCAAAGAACTCAAGAAGTTAGACTTCACAGAACCAAATAACCCTATTAAAAATGAGATACAGAGCTAAACAAAGAATTCTCAACAGCAGAATACCAAATGGCCAAGAAGCACCTAAAGAAATGTTCAACATCCTTAGTCATCAGGGAAATGCAAATCAAAACAACCCTGAGATCCTACCTCACACCAGTCAGAATGGCTAGGATAAAAAACTCATGTCACAACAAGTTGCTGGTGAGGATGTGGAGAAAGAGGAGCACTCCTCCATTGCTGGTGGGATTGCAAGCTGGTACAACCACTCTGGAAATCAGTTTGGTGGTTCCTCAGGAAATTGGACACACCTGAGGACACAGCTATACCACTACTGGGCATATGCCCAAAAGATGCTCTATCATATAGCAAGGACACATCACATGCTCCACTATGTTCATAACAGACTTATTTATAATAGCCAGGAGCTGTAAATCAACCCAAATGTCCCTCAATGGAAGAATGGATACAAAAATTGTGGCACATATACACAATAAGGTATTATTCACCTATTAAAAACTATGTCTTCACCAATTTTGAAGGCAAATGGATGGAACTAGAAAATATCATTCTGAGTGAAATAACCTAGACCCAAAAGGACACACCTGGTATGTACTCACTGGTAAGTGGATATTAGGCTAAAGACTCAGAACACCAATTATACAACTCAAAGACCATATGAAGCTCAAGAAGAAGGAAGACCAAAGTGTGGATGCTTCAATCCTTCTTATAAGGGAGAACAAAATAATCAGGGGAGGTAGCAGGTGGGAGGGGCTTGGAAGGATGAGAGGAGGAGGAGAAGAAAAAAGCACCCTCAGAGCTCCCAGGGTCTCAACCACCAACCAAGGTCTGCACATGGTGGGTGCATGTTCAGGCAGCATGTTTATAGTAGAGGATTGCAAATTTGATCATCAATAGGAGGAGAGGACCTTGGCCCTGTGAAGGTTCTGTG
>NC_045030.1:63207221-63220873 GCF_008632895.1 Mastomys coucha | reverse complement strand
AAAAAAAGAAAAAAATAATAGGTGAGATACTTAAAAAAACTGGCTGAGTGCATATTACTTTTAGCTTCAGAAATATCATGTATACTTAAGAGACATTTAGCTATTATAAATTATTTTGATGACTTAAAAATTAGTGCTGTGTTTGTGGGCATAACTTGACAAACCCCAACACCTAATAAAAGACCATGCTTTTATTTTCGTGTATCTCCCCTCCCCCCCCCAAAAAAAAGAAAAAAAAAGAAAAAAGATGGGCAGGATCAGGTGTGGGAGGAGACTGCAGAGATAGATGTACAGAGGGTCAGAAAATTGAACAGATGTGTGTAGCAATGGGGGATGAGAAACCAGGGGTAGCTAACAGAAAGTCCCAGATGCCAGGAAAGCAAGAGGCTCCCAGGACCCAATGGGGATGACATTAGCTGAAATACCCAACAAAAGGGAGAGAGAAACTGTAGAGACCATTTCCAGAGGTTAGGCATGGCCCCTAGGTGAGTGATGGGGCCACCAAACCTTCTCTAAATTTTAACCCAGAATTGCTCCTGTCTAAACAAAATACAGGGACAAAGAGTTGATCAGAGACTGAAGGACAGGCCATCCAGAGACTGCCCCACCTAACCCAGACACTATTGATTGATGCAAAGAAGTGCTTGTTGACAGTCAATATAAAGGATAAAGAGGAAGAATAAGGAGAAAGAGGGAGAGGAGAAGGAAGAGGAGGAAGAGCTTCTGTATAGTAGGAGCAGTTCCTAGAACTGAGATTCCACTGAACTGTTACTATAAGGTAGCATATTCAGCAGTAGAGTTCTGCAAGCAGCTCTATTGCTAAAGGATAGAGAGATTTCAGACAAAAGTGAAAAAAATCCCAAAGTGTCAGAGATGGTATGCTTAAGCTAGTGAATGTTACCTGAAAAATAAATAAAGAGAAAAAAAAAAAAGTCATGTTCTTTTGAGTATGAACTCACTAAAGTGGGCACACAGAGATATATGGCATGCCAGTAGCTTTATAAGCAGATGCATCCGAGGAAGGGCTTCTGAGATGTGTATGTGCATTATCTCATTAAGGAGCTAATTATTCTTCCCATCTCCTTAATGTCTTCAGTTGAATCAGATTTCCTGTAGGGTGATCTCCTGACCAGGTAATTGACAGGCCAGGAATTAGATTAACTCTTAAGGGGGGAGAGGGAATAATATGTAATATTCTAATCTGTGAAGCAGATAAGAATGTCATGCTTGCACCCAGGGCTAAAGGTAAAATTAAGATTCCATTCTTTTGACCAGAAGAAATACACTTTTCTTTAATGAATTCTCATACCTCCATCTATTCATGTGCTATTTAAAACCCTAAAGAGGGACATTTATGTTTTCTTCTTTAATGTTAACTGAGAAATACCTGAGTTGGTGCCAAATGCTGACTTTATGGAGGAGATCTTCCTCAATGGCCTTTAAGTTTAATAATCCCTTTGAATCTGTCAAGTTAAATCAGCATTAACCACCACAGTGTATTTTGATTTATCAGCATATTTTCGAAAGCCAGCATATCACTTGGCACAAAATATGAGCTCAATCCATACAAGTAAATAAATGAACAAAACAATTTGTTTTGTTTTTTGTTTTTAAATTTGAGAGTTATTTTGGATTTTTGAGAACTAAGAATGTAGTTCTTGCACACCATTATATTATTATACTTAGCTCAATGCAGAGAGAATGTGGTACAGGAATAGGCACTAGCCTTCCCTCAGGGACAGGAGAAAGTTTGTATGACTCCACTATTGAATACCAAGCTGTAAGCTTATACTCTTTATTCTCAGCAGATGAAGCCACAGCTTGCAAGGCAGGTCTGTCCTGAGAAGACACCTGAGCTAATCATTCTATAGTTTGAAAAGAGGAAGTGGACACAAAATCCTATCCATTGTAGTTATTGCTTAATATCAAAGGGAAAGCCAATTTTCTCCAGTGGAGTATTAACAGGTATATCAACCATACCTCAGGGAAGTTGTATGTACAGTAGTTTTATAATGCAAAACTGACTCCATGATGTGTGTTGTCTGTGTGTCTACATGTGTGTCATCTGTTTATTCTCTATGTGTTGTCTTTGTGTATGTGTTGTCTCTCTGTGTGTTGTCTCTGTGTTGTGCGTCTGTGTGTGTTGTCTGTGTGTGCCAGTGTGTGTTGTCTGTGTGCTTTTTGTTTTTCTCTTCTGGTTCATTAATTCTTGTTTGTTTTGATTTTTAGTTTTGGAGATAAAATGACTGTGGCAGGGAATAAGGTTCCAGAGAATTGGAAAGGTAATTTTTTCTCATCACCATTCTCTTCTTTAGTTCTTTGTAAACTTAGGGCAGAGTAGGCATGCCATTACAAATGGGGAAAAGGAATAGAGGAATACTAAAAACGAAGAATAATCTCAGTGTTGCAAAGGCAACACAAGAACAAAGCCAAAATTCCTGAACAAGGTATTCTTATAATAAAAAAGGTTATCCTAAGGTCAAACTAGTCTACAAGCATACTTGGCCAGAATGGCTTCTGTCTTTTATATCTAACTTAGGTGGTAACTGTCTTACATATGGGTGGTGGGAGCTTGACTTCACAACCTGATGAGATTGGCTAATCAGAGCAGTTCAGAAACTATGAATTCTTGCAAAGTTAACTACCTTTGATGAAAAAAAAAAAAACACCCTCTTGTGTCTCACAAGAATTAGGTATTTCCCCCCAGAGCCAAATTATTTAGTAAAGTGGTAGAATTATCTTGAGCCACATTGGAAAAATTCATTCTCCAGCTATTATGTGACTTACAACCAAGAAGCCTTGGTATTTTCTTGTGGAAATTAAGGAGGCTTGATTTAAAAAAATGCTATTAAGGTTTCATTTTCATTTTTCTTCTTTTATTTGTTTTTTATTGGATATTTTCTTTATTTACATTTCAAATGTTAACCCTATTCCGGTTCCCCCTCAGAGACCCCCTATCCCCTCCCCCTGCTTCTATGAGGGTGCTCCCCCAACCACCCACTCCCACTTCCTGGCCCTTCCCCTACACTTGGGCATCAAGTCTTCACAGAAACAAGGGTCTCTCCTCACATTGATGACCAGCAATGTATATGTATATGTGGCATTTTTGGTTTTCATCTGGCAGTAACAACTTGTTTTTATCAGAGAAGCATCTGAGGTTTCCTTTAGAGCTTGGCTACTGGCTCTGTACTGTCAGCCTTTATTAGAATACCAACTTCAGTGTCTTCCAGGAATCCTGTATGACAAGAGGCCTGGTACCTGCTACTGCAGATTCTCACATCCAGCACTTGTCTACTTTTCATTCCACCAAGCTAATATAAGTTCCCATATTGTCTTTTGAGGATATCTATACCTCCTTGGGGATGCAAGGGAAGTGATTGGGGCACAAAGATGCTGATTTATGACACTTGAATACCTAGTTTCATAGGTAATATCTGTCCTATATTGGGCACAGCCTCCATAGTAAATACCCAATTTGATCCTTATCACAACCCTATAAAATGGGCGTAATTATTCCTGTTTTACATATGAACAAACTAACTACCAAAGAGCTTACTTGTAGAAAGTGGTCATAAGGGAATTCCAACACCAACTCTTTTCCTCCTGTACTGATTTCTTGCTTGTTAATATTTATATTGCATCTGACAAATGACAGCCTCTCTGAGGTTCATCTAAGAAAGGAGAATGACTAAAAGCCCTATTTCATAGTGCTGCTATGAGACTCCCAAAGCATAGACAACATGCTGTATATGTTCCATGCATTGCAGTAATGCCTGGAGTTGTTGTGGTCTCTGTTATATTCTTATACTTCTAAGCTGCTCAATTGAGCTCTTGCAACCAGAGATAGAGAGGAAAAAAGCAAAGACTCCTTCCAGCAGACAAACATGGTGACATTTTGTCTCCTAATAGTCAGCTACTCCCTTTTTTTCCTTCTTCTCCAGGGGAACCAGCATCAGCGGTGTCACAACTCTCCACAGGTGACAATAATGCTGAGGTGATCTACATAATATAAAAGTAAAATTCTTGCAGCTAGCCAGTCAATGCCTTTAAATAAAACGGAAATGAAATTAAATGAAAGAAGATATCTTTTCAATTGTTTAAATCACTGCCTCCTGCACCTGTGGAGGAGATTTTGTAGCACTCACATGTTGAAATCTAATGTGCAAGCTCTAATCGCTTAGAACTGATTACTTTAATGAATTTTAAAGGTAGGGCTTTAATTAAAACAAGTCTCTATGGACAGAAAGCGTGCTATTTTGTGAGCTCTGTAAATATTGTCTTTTAAACTAATAAGTTCAGTTACCAGAAATACTACTGTGTATAAACAGTTGGCTTTTTTTTCCCCTGTGCTGTGGAAACATAACAAGATATTGAAGACAGGCAAGCTGTATTTCAAAGCTTGGCATCTGGTTTTCAAAATAATAGTGTCTTAAATTTGCAAGACATTTTTCCCCTCTAGAACACAAAGAATTAGCGAAGTATGATCTCATCCTGTCTGCAGGCATCACCCTATAAGGTTGGACTGAGGGAGTCAGTGTCACTATGGTGGCATCTCCAGATCTTCATGACTCACTTTATACCTTCCATTATACCCCATTTCATCCACTACAAGACTGACAAGTTTGGAGCCAGCTGGAGACACATCACAATTTCTTCCTCCTCACCAAGCCTGTATCACTTTCACCTCTTCAGAAGAGGTGACGCATGTCATTATAGTGATGCTCGTGATGTAGTATTCTGGGCTAAGGATCAAAATATACTATTTCATTTAATCTTCAAATCACATTTAGGAAACAGGCCTTAGTATTCTCAAAGGACCTTGTTCAAGTTTAGTTTCTGTTGCTGTGATAAACACTATGGCTCAAAGTTGGAGAAGCAAGGGTTTATATGGCCTATACTTTCGGATTACAGTCAATCATTAGGGGAAGACAGAGCAGAAACCCAAGCAGAAACAAAGGCAGAAACTCTGAACAAGCATTGCTTTCTGTCTTTACCTCTATCTTCTACACAGTGAGCTTTCTTATACTGCCCAGATCTCTCAGTCTAGAGATAGTAATGTCCACTATGGACTAGACCCTTCTGCATCAATAGCAACTGAGAAAATGTCCCACAACCATGCATATCGGTTAGTATGATTGAGACAGTCACCTCAGAAAACTCCAGGCACTTCCAGAGAATACAAAGGCTGTGTCAAATTCTAAATTATAGCTGAAACTAACTAGGAGACTCATCTCCTAGTCAACTTGACATACAAACATATCTTTTTAAGCCAGAACATTTCCTTACATTTTTGTCCAAAGGATCTTAAATTAATATTATAATACAAAATATAGTAGATCTCTAAAATCCCACAAGTTTTTTTTTAATTCAATGCTTCAAAAGTACAGTGTCTTTTTAGAAATATCCAGTCTCTTACCTGTAGCCTTCTGTAAAATAAAATCAAGATAAATACTTTCTTATTCCAAGAGAGTAGGACCAGACTATAATTACTATAAGATCAAAGCAAAACCCTAAATCAGGAGTGTAGTAATTTTGGCTTTTCTAAGACTACCCTAGCTCATGGAGACTTATTTTTATTTACAATGCTTATGACCTTAAACTAAGCTTGTTTCCCAACTAGTTCTCAATTTATACTAACCCATTTACACTATTTACATTCTGCCACATGGCTGGTTACCTGTCCTCAGTTTCATATGTCTAACTCCTACCAGGTCTTGGTGGTGAATCTCCCCATGCCTGACTCTCCCAGAGTTCCCCTCTCTCTCTGCCAGGTTTCTCCTGCTTTGTTACTGGTCATTCAAATTTTACTGACAAGCAAATGCTTTTATATACTGTACAAGAGATTTTTCCTACACAGGAGTGTTAATCAAATCATGTAGTTCAATAGCCAGCATATAGGAATTGCTCTTGATCTTCTGGCTCCAGAAAGCCTTGGATAGTTTCCTGTCTGCAACCCAGAGAACACTAGCTTGTTTTGTAGGCTTAGGCCAACTCCATTCTACACCTGCCATTGTCCTGCACAGTCATCACATAAACCTGGCATCTCCAATATCCTGCAGTCTCCACTGCAACTGAGCCTGTTCCTTAACTAATGCCCCCCCAGACCCACTTCAGGAACTACTTTACTAGCATACAGAGCCAGGCCTTAGCCACTATCCATTCTTGGAGCTTATATGCCACCAAAACCAGTACTACATTGAAGGACTTTTACAACTTGTTAAGTTGCCAGCTGGAGATACAGCCTTAGTCCCCTTAGATGACAGCTTTTATGTGTTGATCGTGAGGAAACCATTTCTTTTCACAGAAGATTTCACAGCAATGATGTTGATCTTTCATAGATCACAGCTAATTGTTCAGCCCATGCTGACCATTATCTATTGTTCCACTGAAGTGAATGCTTCATTTCCACAGACTCGTGATCCAAAGTAACACACTTGTGTGCAACATGCATGCGTGCATGCATGCACATTCATACACACACACACACACACACACACACATCCCTGATAAAAGTTTAGTTTCTTTGGAAACATGCACACCAGACCCCCATTGTATGCATTTCTCACTGCATTCTTATATCCCAAGTTCTGAGAGAAGAGCCCATTAAACTCTAAGCACTCATAAACTTTTCCAGCTCAGTTTCCAAATTATCCCCAAAACAACATGATCAGGTACACCAGAATAACAACCTCCCTCTTGGTCCAATTTCTGTTCTAGTTTGCTTTCTGTTGCCGTGACAAGCAGCACGATCAAAAGCAACTTGGAGAAGAAATGCTTTAGCATTTCACAGCTCACGGTTAAGAAAGTTGAGGCATGAATTCAACCAGGAGCAAAGGCAGAGATCATGGAGGAAAGCTGCTTATGTATTTGGTCTTTGGATTTTGCTCAGCTTTTTGTATACCACCTAACCTCTCCAGCCTACAGATGGTATCATCCACAGTGAGGTGGGTCTTCCTACATCAATTAGTAATCAAGAAATATCCCTTAGACATTCCCACAGCTCATTGAGATTGAGGCATTCCCTCAATTGAGACTATTTTCAATGACTCTTAGCTGTGTGAAGATGATAGGTGAAGTTAACTGGGAGAGGTCATCTTTAGGATAACAATCAAATCCCCTTGATTCTCTTTAGGTACCGTTTAACTTTCTGACTTCACTCTTTTCTGCCTGCACTTCCCCTGGTTGAACTGGAAAGATGAGCACAGGCTGGAGAAGCAGGTCCTCCTCTGCAAATTGATTTAATAATATTTAAATAGAGACTCTGTTGAGGATCTATTGTATTCCAAGCATCATAGTTTCATTTCTGTTGCTATGATAAAATACCCTGACTGAAAGTAACAAAGGAGAGAAAGGGTCTAGGGAAGTTAAGCTGAAGAAGTTTAAAATAGCAGGTCATATCACATCCACAATCAAAATAGAAATAGATACATGAATACTTCATATTTAGCTCACTTTCTCTACTCTTATATATAGTCTACGACTCAAATTCAGGAAATGATGCCACTCAAACTGGGCTGGATCTTTCCACATCAATTAAGGCAACAAAGACCATCCCCAGGGACATGTCCACAGGCTAGCTTGATCAGATCGTCCTTCATTTAGACACTCTCCACAGGTGACTTTAGATTGTGACAAGTTCAAACTTAAAACTAACACATCAATTTTATGCCAGTTACTTTTATACAGTTTACACATTCCAGGAATTCTGTAAGAAAGGTGTCATTGTCATACTGATATATCTATGAGAAAACACACACTTCAAAGGGGAATTTTTTTTTCAAGGCCTCAAACTAGGCAACTGGTAACACCAAAGTGTTTATCTCCAAATTCTGGTTTGTTTCCTTTAAACCCATCCTCCCAAAGACTAGAAATCTGTTCGAAGACACATGGGTACTGATGCAACTTCTCTCACACCAATATTCTACTCATCCTTTTTATTCAACCTCTAAGCATTATCATCATCATCATCATCATCATCATCATCATCATCATCATCATCATCATCAGCAGCAGCAGCAGCAGCAGCAGCAGCAGCAGCAGCAGCAGCAGCAGCAGCAGCAGCATCTTTCCAGGCTGGGGGTAGTGTGCATGGCATGGATCACCTGTCAGTCACCTCAAATTATGTGGCTCAGCTACTGAATGCTTTACTGCCAGTAAGCTGCTTCTTTCTGTCAGTATAAAGCTCTATCTTCATTCAAATAACCTCTAATTTAGTACTCTAAATCTTCACTCTAGGTTATTTAGAGGAGGTATTAGTCATGCTGGGGTCAGTTTCAGGATCCCCACTTGTTCAGATTTCTTACAGTGAGTTGGTGATTTCTCTTCCTCAATAAAAATCAAAGAATGGAGACCCTCGACCTTGGAGGGTGTGGAAGACAACCCTAGTACTCACCAGCATTCATGTTCTACTTTTCTGAAAAACAAACCTTAACTATAATTTTAAAATTCCTCTATAAGTTATGGCTGTGTAACCATACCATATAAAATTGACATGCAAATTTATGGGCACTATGACTATATTAGACATTCATATGTTCATGTGAGCCTCTGTTCATGGTCCTCTATATAGATGTAATGGAGAAAACACCGAGAAAATAGTGAAAGCTTGGACCTGGGTCGTAATGTAAGAGATACCCAACAATGAAGACTTGTACTGGGTTGTGTTAAGAGTTAGAAATAACTTTTTCCTATGAGAAACACTAAGCAGATTCAGCATGTTGTAGTTGACTCATAGAGGATAGTTTTATTTAATTAATTATTGTACTCAAGATTCAGGGAACATTGCAGAAGAAGGGGAAGAAAGATTGTAAGAGCCAGAGGAGCAGAAAGTCTACCTTGAGAATGTATCTCCCGGAAATAACATGGATGCTACAGCATAATACGTCAATTGTAACCTCATCTAAAGAAAACCCAATCAATGACAATGTCAGTATACATGATTATGAGGAAGGGAGAGATTTCACAGTAGGGGTCCCTACCCTAGCCAACCAGGAATCACTGCTGAGAGAGAAAAATTAGTCTTTCCCCGAGATAAGCCCCTAATTGGTTATGCCATACAAAGGGTTAGCCCCGAAATCATGTATATAAAACAAGAAAATGAACACAGCAAGTGTATGTATATATTTATGCATTTATGCATGTAACAATATAAATAAAAAGAGGTCATAAATTTGAGAGGGAGTAAGTGAAATGGAGGGTGAAAGTTTAATGGAGATGATTGTAATTACATCCTAATTTTAAAAACTTTAAAAGTTCTGTGGTAATACAGATGATATTTAGGTGATAGAGGATAGTTTTATTTAATTAATATAGAGGAAAAGAATTTCTGGATACCCATATAGCAAATGTCAAGGAAGGACATTGAAGAAGTAAACAAAATCAGCATCACCAATGAGACAAATGAGGTAGAGAAAGGAAATTGCAACTTAGCCACTCTTTTTGCTTATATACTTCCTCTCCCACCTGGAAAGTAAGCAACAGAAAGTTACAAAGTGCGACCCTTTCCTCTCAAAGGATAGCTGATAAAAGTAGCATATGCCAAGGGTTAATGCCATCTATGCACATGCAAAGACCCTGATGAGCAGCAGTGTCACCCCACCTGATGGAATGTCTCCAAAACATTTTTAAAGCACACTCTAATATGTCATTGCCACTACTGAAGAATGGAGAACAGTCATCCTTCTGTATCATCAGTCCTCTTGGGTCTATCATAAGATCAACCTGTCCTTCTAAATGTCAGCATCAACTGTGACTCATGAAGGTCACTTTAAGCAGAACTAACTCATTGGAGGAAAGGGAATATGTGTAGTTTGAACAAGAAAACCCAAAAGAGATGGGACAAGTATGTACAGTTTTATCTACTTATTTGTTTGTTTGTTATTTATTTTAAACATTTGGATCAAGTGACATTGAACCCAGCCAGTTGCGGCATCATTCTCTTAGGTCTGGAGGACATTTTGTTCAAATGGAGTCTTCAACATGCAAGGGATATAGTTGTTCATCATTCCATAGTGCATTAGATCCAGAGTAAGAATTGACTGTTCTTAGCCCTTTTAAAGCAAACTTGGGGTTTATCATCTCATAAAGATGAGAAGTTATTTTAATATAATACATTGTTTTTTGTACTGCACTTAGAAACATATTTTCCCCAAACTCAGGAAGCATGGAAATACAGCCAAGTGAGTAATCTTTTGTGTATATATTTATTTGAATATATCAGAATGTTGTAAATGAAGTGTTTCTTTCTGAAATGTAAATTTGGAGGTTTGCTTGAAATCATGCCAATTTTCCCTCTGCTGTGTTAAGTAAGAAATGTGTTCCTTAATGAGTGACTAATAGCTGTGTATCTGTTTATCATTATTCAGTCATTAAACATTTATAGAACTCTTATTAGGGCACCATGCTAGACATTGCTTGGGGGAATATTTGGTCAGAACAGTTTTTTATTTCTCTTTGCAACTGACTCTGGAGCTCAGAGGACCTACTCCTACATTCCCACATTAGACCCTTCCACCAGAGCAGTATTTGCCAGGACATGCCATTCAGGCTTCTCCTCCTCAACACCATTTTCTTTGATCAAGATCCATTTATTTTTAACTTTGTTGTTTCATTCCTAATTGTTGCCTAGGCTCTTCTGAATTAATCACTTTGTCATTTTATGTTGTTAAATATTAAACTTTTACATAGGAAACACTGCATAGTTTTTGTAGATGAGTAACAAGGGTAGCACATTGAATGCTTTTTATTATATATCGACTCTAGATTTTGTAATACATTGCTGACCAGTTTCTCCTCCTTTCAGACACCAGCCAGATCACTGTTGGCAGGAAAGTAATGGTTTGCAGAAGCCTAGTGAACCCTTAGTGGTATATATTACATGAAACCAAAAGGTAAGATATTTGAGGGTAGCAGTAGATCAGTAAGAAACATTAAGGTAGTGCAGAACATGTGAACAAAGTACCATACTGTACATGTATAATAAACCCAGTATTTTATATGCTGACCAAAAAAATTGCTGAGAAGAGAAATTATCATTTACTTAATCATAATCAAATATTAAGTTACACCTAGTTTTCTACTGCAATAATTGTTTACATATTCCTATTTATTTATTTGTTTGTTTATTTATATAGCTTTATTACTATTTATAAAAAATAGATTCCTAGAAACTTCATTCCTACACCAAGGAAATATATATATATATATATATATATATATATATATACTCATCTTCATCATCATCATCATTATCCTCCCTCTTCTTTTTTGAGACAGGGTTTCCCTGTGTAGTCCTGGCTTTCCTGGAGCTCACTCTGTAGACCAGGCAGGTCTCATACTCACAGAGATCTTCCTGCCTCTTCCTCCTGAGAGCTGGATTAAAGGTATATGCCATTCTCACTGTATTCACAATTATTCTTAATCCTTATGTGTGTGTGGCATTTTATCTGACTTCTCCACATAATTCCTCTTAGACTGCTTAATTTTAGCTGCATAAACTGCAAGTATTGCTCCACCTCTCAAGACTTTAGGCCACAAAGATAATACCAATTGTCAGGGCTATGAGTAAACTGTTCTTGACCACTATAAACACTGGAGTCACCATTAAGGGTTAAGTAGACTTCTGCCAGCCATTACTCTCCAGCCAACAGTGAGCTGGCTGGTGTCTGGAAAGAGCAGGATCTGGCCAGCTATGGAGCCCTGGCTTATCTTGGCATTTTAATTTATTTCCAAGTGGAAATCACATTACTTGAAACACAAATATGATTTAATGATTTTAAAAAATACGTAGCTGTCTCCTTTTTAACTGCTCATTAAGGTGGAGAAAATGCCTTTAGAATGGTTTACAAAATGACACAGAGATGAACAGGAGGCTAAGAGAAAAAGACTGAGAGATGTAGACTGTTCTAATAGAAAAGAGCAATAGAGCGTGTTTCTAATTCCACTCTGTTACTAGCTGTAAATGGCACTGAGATGCTCTTTTGCCCAGCTGGGCCTCAGTGTCCCAGTGTACACAAAGAGGCAGCTACTTCTGTGATCTCTTTTAGCTTTAGGCATGTAGTATTACAAATTAAAATATTGGGAATTTTAAATTATTCTTTACCTATTTCTTCATGTAATGAATTTTATAGAGATGGTAGTGATTTGAATAGTCTAATAAATCCTGAGGTTGACTCAGAGACCTGCAGAAGTGAAATATTATGTTTGCCCCTCTCCCCACCCAAAAGCTTGAATCAGCTCACAGTAACTTAACTGTCCTGAAAGGTTCTGAATAAGATGATCTTAATGTAGCTCATAGAATAAATTAACTTCTATCTTACAGTATATACCCCTTAGAAAAATTTTAACAGTGAAAATTAAACTATGACAAAGTGTTGTCTTAATATAAATTTGCATTCCAAAACCAATGATATTAAAACTCATAACCTATCTTAGGATCAGCAGTATTCATGTATTTCATCATGGAAAGTTTTAAATTTGAAAAAATTGCAGCTTACAATAAACATTAATTACATATTTTATTGTGAGAAGTAATAGTGTGTACACTAAGAAAAATAACCTGAAGATTATCTTGCATTTTTTGTTTTTTCTCTTTATTATCTAGCATTTATACTTCTATATAAGTAACATAAAATTCACAAGATAAGAGACAAAAATCTAGAATGAAAGAAGGAGAGGAAGAAAGAAAGAAAGAAAGAAAGAAAGGAAGGAAGGAAGGAAGGAAGAAACAAAGGGAAGAAACGAAGGGAGGAAGATGTAGAAGTGCTTTAGCAAGGACATCCAAAAATGATATCTGCATAAAGCAAGGAAAACAAAAGTTGGAAATATCTACATTACTTTTAAAACTTAAGAAACTGTCCTAAGTCACTCAAAAACTCATGGTACATTTCATTCAAGCAGACTAGTTGAATTTTAACACTGGAGCCTTACTTGGGCTTACGCTGTTCCCATCCCATTTGCCTATACTCAAGAGCTGCCTTGAAAATGAGACCCCTCCTTTGATGAGTATGAAGTGTCCCTCCCTATCTTTTTTGATCACTTTAGGTTGAAAGTTGATTTTATTCGATATTAGAATGGCTACTCCAGCTTGTTTCTTGGGCTATTAGATTGTTTTCCAGTCTTTTACTCTGAGGTAGTGTCTGCCTTTGTCACTGAGGTGGGTTTCCTGTATGCAGCAAAATGTTAAGTCCTGTTTACATAGCCAGTCTGTTAGTCTATGCCTTTTTATTGGGGAATTGAGTCCATTGGTATTCCATCTCACACCAGTCAGATTGGCTAGGATAAAAAGCTCAGGTGACAGTAGATACTGGAGAGGTTGTGGAGAAAGAGGAGCACTCCTTCATTGCTGGTGGGATTGCATACTGGTACAACCACTCTGGAAATCAGTTTGGTGGTTCCTCTGGAAATTGGACATAGTTCTACCTGAGGACCCAGCTATACTACCCCTGGGCATATACCCAGAAGATGCTCCAACATGTAATAAGAGCACAGGTTCCGTTATGTTCATAGCAGTCTTATTTATAATAGTCAGAAACTAGAAACAACCCAGATGTCCCTCAAGAGAGGAGTGGATACAAAAATTGTGGTACATCTACACAATGGAATACTACTCAGCTATTAAAAACAATGAATTTAGCCGGGCGGTGGTGGCGCAC
>NC_045030.1:63203041-63207211 GCF_008632895.1 Mastomys coucha | reverse complement strand
TGGAGAATATCATCCTGAGTGAGATAACCCAATCACAAAAGAACACACATGCTATGCACTCTCCGATAAGTGGATATTATCAGTGTGCTTTTCTGATGTTATTCACATAGTCTTGGTGTTCTAAATGCTCAAGTCTGGCTACTTCTTAACTCAGGTTTACTTTGTGCATCTAAACTGTAGTATGGAGCTTAGCATGTTTTGTTTATGCCACTGTCCAGAAGTTCTATAGTTTTCTGCGCTAACTCTTTCAATGACCAATTCCAATATCCTACTTAATAAACGTTGGCTATTACTTTATGCTCAAGTGTTCTTTTTCACAGAATATTTAGAAGGTATTTGTGTGGGTGTGCTGGGGTGGGCTATAATGGGGTAGTAGCAGTGGCTGAAAAATCCACATACATGATTTTTATATCTGAATCTTTCAAATTTAACAATCCTCCATATTATCTGCATGTTCGTCACATAGATCTATCTATCTATCTATCTATCGATCTATCTATCTATCTATCTATCTATTTATCTATCAATCTATCTATCATCTAACTATCATTTGTCTGCCTGTCTGTCTATCTATCATCATCTATCTATCAAAATGTCCTCACTCATTTTGTAACTCTGGCTAGCCTGGAACTCACTATGTAGACTTGCCTGGCTTGAAACTGACAGAGATTGATGAGCTTCCTGAGTATTGGAATTAAAGTCATGTGATATTATACCTGACTGTAGACTTAAAAATATTTTTATTCAATCTTTGAGAATTTCATATAATGCATTTTGAAGATATTCACCCCCCAACTCTTATAACTACTCTCAACTCTCTACTTACCTAACTTTGAGTTTTATTCTTTTTTCCCCACTGAGTACAGGTTGTTTTGCACAGCTAGTCTTATAATAGTTTGCTTCCATTTTTTAAATTAATTGCATCTCAAATATTTTGACTTTATCACAGTATAATAAAATTGCAACTTTACAATTGGAATGAATGTACCTCTGCAATTGGACCCTGTATCCATCCATGTTCACAGTCTTACACATTTCCTGTGACTGCACAGCATGCCCCACTGACAGTTTATCAAACATAATTTAACTAACTTAGTTTTGTTATATACAATATGGCAAATGTCTATCCATTGGCTATTTTGAATTAATTTTACCTTTCAGTTTCTTGTAATAATTAAGATCTAAAACCTGTTCTCTTAGCAATTTTCAGATAAACAATTTATTGATTTTAGTCACCATAATGTCCAAGCTGACCTAAACTTATTCCTTTGTCTATCTCGAATTTTGTATCCTGGTTTACAGCTAAAAGGTGTCTGGGAAGGGAGTTTCATCCAGATCATTGAACAATAGCTCTTGGTAAATACAATTTTACAGTCTGCTTCTAGGACAATTTTTTTAAAAATCCAAACATCAGTGAGATCCCCTAATATTAATCTTCTTTGTTTCACTAAACATTATGTCCACCAGGTGCATCCATGTGCTCAGAAAGAACAAGATTTCCTTCCTTTAAAAATTGAACAACATTCCATCATGAATATATATCACATTTTCTTTATCCATCCTGTCAACTGATGGACACTCTTCATTTCATAGTTTGGGTCTGTAAAGAACACAAGAGTGCAAGGGCTCTTTACCATATGGAAATTATGTCTTTTAAAGGTATGTAATATATATTCCACTATCTCTTCCAATAGATAATCTCTTCCAGTAATAGGGATTGCTAGATTATATTATTAGTTTAATTTTTAATTGTCTTTGAGGAGCCCTCTACAATATTTTCTATAATATAAATGCCTAAAACACCTACTTTCTGATATGTTTTTAATGTATTTTGGCATGTAACTTAGGAATTCAAGAAAGGGAATGGAAATATTACATAGAGATTCTAGTACTTGTTTATGTGACCAAATCTTTTCAGTTCTTCTTTGTCTAAAATGTATTAAGAAATGTAACAGTATATTCTATCTCATACTGTCAAAAGTAGTACTCATTCTGTTGAAAGTACTGTTTATTCTGAGATGCTGTCAGTGCAAAAACATAGCTTCTACCTCAAAGGGAGTAAGAATTTGCTCTGGAGCCTAATTTAAGTGACCATGGCCCAGAAACGTGGAGTTATTTTATGTCAGGTTCTATGTCCTAATGTAGTAGCAGTTTATTTGAATTTTTACAGTAACTGAAAAAAGGATGTAAATCAAGGCATTTAAAAAGTTCATTGGTGGAAACTATTAAGCGGATGGTTATAGCAGACAGAGGAATTTGAACCATAGACTTCAGATGTTATCTAATAGCATTCTTAGTCCTGCCATTGGTGAAGATGAGGGTTTTATTAATATGCTCCAAGTTTTTTTGTCTGTTCATTTGTTACAGAGCTGGCCTAGGAACAGTTCACTAGGGAGCTAAAGATAGCCCAGATGAAAGTGAGGTTAGGCTATCAGCATTCCAATCTCTCTATAATCATTGAAGTTTTCATCAGCCCATCAACCTATTTAGATAACTTCTTTCTAGAAATCCTCTTCCTTACAATACATAATAAACGGAACTCTATCCTCACCCAATACATTAAACTTTCCTTGGTTGTGTGTCTGCCAGAAACTAACGGTAACCCTATGTTCTTACCGAGCATAAGTATGTATTCTACTGTTAGGCCACAGAACCCTTACCACTAGTGAGAAGCAACATGTGACCCACCTTGAAGGGGCCTTGTCAACATCAATGTCCCTCATGAGACAAATAAACAAATGAATGGGAAAAAGAAATTAATTTGCAATATTTTACTTTTAGATCTCAAAGCTTTTAAAGAGTCCTTTAAAGTTAAGTTTTAGTTTTTTTTTCAGTTGTGTATGTGTATTGTGGGGGGGTGCATGTGAGTGCAGGTGTTCTTGGAATTCAGGAGAGAGTATCAGAGCCCCTGGAGTTAGAGATAGTTATCAGCTTCCTCATACACCTGCTGGAAACCAAAAGCAGGTCTTCTATAAGAGCAGTATTTGCTCTTAACCACTGAGCCACCTGTCTTCTCCAGGTCTCATAACAGTTAAGCCACGTCATGAAACTCATTTATAATGATTTCAATTGTACAGTGGTGGACAATATATAATTGAATCTAGAAGGAAAATCATAACACAGAGACATGAATTCTTACAAAAATTTTAATTAATTTTATTTTACATATATATTTGGATATAAATAAATATTCAAGAATAAATGTATTACCAAATAAAAAATCTAAGGAGGAAATATGGTGGTATAAAGTCAGTGCAAAGCAGCGAGTACGTTAGGAGTAAATAAGAATGATTAAGAAAGATTTTGCCACTCCATTAAAGTATGTAGAAAATTATTTGTATATATTTACATAGATGACAAAATGTTGACTTGAAAATGTGCAAAGTGGCACATTGTCCTTAAAATTTGTTTACAGAATAAGAAAAACTTGGCGATGACTGAAGTAAAGAGATGACTGGCTCTGTCTTCTAAAAAATGATTTCAAGTCAACCAATGGAAAACAAAATCAGGACTAAACACACTTTCCATCAAACGTGAAGACATCTGTTACCCAGAATGAAAATATATGAACAAATGCTGCCAAATGCTATCCCACAGGTGTGTATGGAAGTATGAGCAAACACCAAGCAAGACATCTTGGCAGTAGATCAAAGAGAACTGTGACAGAAAATCAGGTAGCAATAATGGGAAATCACTGCTATTTGAAAAGTTTAGTATATTCTGAATTCTGATATTAGGTGCTGCTAGGTTCATACTGTATTTATTTACACATAGATGGTATGATCTTTTTTTTTATCTAATTACAAGCATTCCATTTTGTTTAGATCATCTTTCAAGTTCATCCACAATATTTGACAATACTTCTTTTTTTTTCTTCAGGGCTGGACATCGAACCCAGGGCTTGGCAGTTGGAAAATCTTAAGGACTTTTGTGTAATTTATTCATTAGCATATTCTTTGATTTTTAATTGGGCTGGTGGATATACCTATTTGTATGTGTGATTCTCAAATCTTGTTGGGCAATGATACTACCTTTGGCAATTAATTTTCAGATTTTCTTGACCAGATAACAATTACTAGTAACCCATTACTAGTAAAGCAATGGAATCATTTTTTAGTTTTCTTTTCTTTCCTTTCCTTTCCTTTCCTGTCCTTTCCTGTCCTTTTCTTT
>NC_045030.1:63199203-63202880 GCF_008632895.1 Mastomys coucha | reverse complement strand
CAAGTGCTGGGATTAAAGGTGTGTGCCACCACTGCCCGGCTTTTCTTTTCTTTTTTAAGACAAGGTCTCACTATATAGTTTGGGCAGGCCTGAAACTCACTATGTAGATGCATACCAGCCTTCACCTCCTACATCTGCCTTTCAAGCTCTGAGATTAAAGGCATACCTGTCTCTTTTTCTATTTTGATTTATTAAGGTAGCATAAATTTCACTATGGCATTATTGAATATACTTTGTTCTTATCTATCCCTCCCTCCTCCTGCCCTCCCCATTCCCTGTGGCCTTGCTCTGCATAGTCTTTACCCCTTTCTCCTAATAATCCTCTTCTGCTTTCTCATTATAAACATTCAATTTCCCTTTCAATTTTCTAGTGTGGGCATGCAGATTTACACATTCATATGTGCAGGTGTGTGCATGTGCATTTGGAGGCTAGAGGTAAGTTGATGTCAGATATCTTACCCTAATCACTTCTCTTATATTTTATGCAGAGTCTCATTCAATCTGAAACTCACTAATTTGGCTCGACTGGCTGAATAACAAGCCCCAATAACTTTGTGTCCCCATCTCTCTTGCACTGTGATTACAGACATAGACCAAAATTTCACTTGTTTCATCTTCTGTGAGTTTATACAGGCAGCATCTAGCTCATGTCCAGAAGTCAGCATTTTACTGCTTTCCTCTCCAACCTCTTACTCTTAACACTCTGTCTGTGTCTTTTTGTTCCTGAGCCTTGGATGGGGAGAAGTCAATATAAAAAGATCCACCCACAGCTAAGCACTCAGAGTTATTTATATTTAGAACGTTGACTAGTTATGGGCCTTTGCATAAACCACTAACCACTGCAATATGAAGGAAGCTTCTCTGGCCAAAGTTGGGAGCAGCACAAATCTATGGGTACAAACATAAACATGTAGAAGAAAGTTTTCCATCATGCACATTTAGCAATATAGCAATAATAGGTTCCCCTTAGAATCTATGGACTCTTCACCCATGGGCTTATGGAGTTGGCCTCATATCTAATAAGTAAGTAGTTGGCTTTCCCCATAACTGTCATACCATTCTTTATAGAGGTCAGTTTGTAATAGCATGCAGAATTTAATGCTAGGCATGATCATTCATGTCTTTTCACTCCCAGAAGCCTGCATAGTATTTTCTGCCACTATGTAAGCTAACCAGCACAGAGAGTGTTTCCTGGTCAGTTTGACATTGGTTTCTCCATGTCTTGTGTTCAAATTTAATAGCATCTTCAGATTCTTACCATTGTATTGTTTGGGTGCCTCGGGGAACCAAAAACTCAGGGAAATATCCCCTGTCTGACACTGAGATTTTCATCTAGTAGTCCATGTCTTAGAGGAACAACATGCTCATCACTTTTGTTTGAACTCCCTTTTAAATCACACACACACACACACACACACACACACACACACACACACACACACAAACACACAAACACACAAACACACATACACAAAGTTGGAAATTTCCTGAATTTCGATAAGGATTTTTGATACATCTTTAATTTGGGTTAAACTACCCCTCCCCCTTCTTATTTCTTCCCTGTATCTCCAAACATCACTTAAACTTTTAACATTGACTATATCTTCCTCTACTTTCAAGTCACCTGTGTTCTTTTGTCCCCTATAGTTGAATTTTTTGTCTTACATTGGAATATTGTCTTTCCATACAGCTTTTTCATATACCCTTCATTTTGGTTAAGCTGTCAGGCGATATCTTATTTGCCATTCTTCATGCCCACCACATGCACGAACTGTTTTACTCCTAGTGTTCCCCCTCTCAAGGTTCATTTTTCTTATAGTTTTACTATACCCTTTGTTTTCAGTAATCTAACTCCAATGGCTCATTTTGAGTTGTACTTGTACTCCCGGTTGAACATACATAACAAAAAGATTTGAAACTAGAATCTACATATGAAAGAGAACATGCAGTGTTTATCTTTCTGAGCCTGAGTGACTTCACTTGTATAATTTTTCTCAGTTCTATTCCTATGGGTTTTCAAAATCTAATTTAAATAGAATGATTTTCCTAAGACCTCCACTATTTTATTATAGATATATAATAAAGTTTCTTATTTTCGTATATTTGTTTTATAAACTACCACTTTGCTGAAAATATTTACCACAGGGGTAGGGGTGGTGGTGCTGCTGCTGGTGGTGGTTGTGTGTGTGTATTTAAGCAGGGTCTCATGTATCTTAGACCAGCCTAGAATTCACTGTGTTCATGAGGATAAACTTGATCTACTGATCCTCCTGTCTCTACTTTCCCAAATGAAGGAGTTCTACGCATGTGTCATCATGCACATCTACTTGATTTCAATTATTTTACTGAACTTTTTGTAGTCTTTTAAGTATATTATCATGTTTATACAGTACTTTTATACAAGGTGTTATTATTAGTTTGGCAAAGATTATTTCTGCATAAGTTCATGTGATTATGTGACTTTGTCTTTTATTCTATGTATACGGTATAGTAAACTTAGTGATTTACTTTGTTTCAATTCCTCCTCTTTGGAATCTTTGTAGAGGAATTTCAATCCAGCACTTTTGGCTGCTTTAGCAAGGGATCACATCAAAAGACCCTAGAGAGTCTACAGCTGGTCTATGTGATCCAGCTATAATACAGAAACACCCTAGATTACAGTATGACTTGACTAGAATAGACACACCCTTAGTATGCACATTTTTTTTTAGATATTTGCTTTATTTATATGTCATATGATATCTCCTTTCCCAGTTTCCCCTTTGGAAAAAAAATAAAACAAAAACAAAAAAATCCTGCTCCTTCCCCCCTCCCCCTCCTCACCACCCCATCCTCTCCTGCTTTCTGGCCCTGGCATTCCCCTGCACTGAGGCATAGGACCTTCACAACGGCCTTTCCTCCTACTGATGACCAACTAGGCCATCCTTTGTTATACCATGTTATGCCATGAGTCCCACCATGTGTACTCTTTGGCTGATGGTTTAGTCCCTGGGAGGTTTTAATTCCTAACAATGAAGGTAAGGTTAGTTTGTGGAAGGAAACAACCATGTTTCAAAGTAACATGTAATTGAGAGGTAGGCAAAGTGACAAATTACAGAAAGATTTGACAAAATGACGCAGAGATAGGATATACCTTATTCACACGAGAACATCACAGGAAAGATATGGTACTGCAGAGCAGAGGGGGGGGAGGGAGGGAGGGAGAGAGAGAGAGAGAGAGAGAGAGAGAGAGAGAGAGAGAGAGAGAGGTGGTGTGGTGTACATATGGAAGTTTTACTGGGATAGTTTTATAGACGGATTGCTGAGAGAACAACTAGACACAAGTGAAGACAGAATAAGTGAGATAATGAGAAGAAGTTAGAAGAACATATTGCCAAAGGTAGTATGAGGCTAGGTGAAACAATTCAGTCAGAAACCAAGAGAAGCCAGTTTGAATCAGTTAGTTTGGGATGATTAGATTGCACAGAGGCTAGAAGCTTCCAGGTCTAAAGCTAGGGGTAGTTAGAAAAGAGAAAGAAATGCTCTAGGCTCAGCCCAAGCCATATATTCATTCAAATGGCTTTGGTACATCTCTCATCTTATCTGTTTATCTGAGGAAATAAAAAACTACATTTAAAGTTTCATCTCTTGAACGTATCCCAAAGTTCTTAAGAGTTTTGGTGATGATCATTGTTTTT
>NC_045030.1:63184651-63198981 GCF_008632895.1 Mastomys coucha | reverse complement strand
TGTGTGTGTGTGTGTATCTGTGTCTGTGTTTCTCAATTTCCATGTCAAATCATCTCCCATGATTTTTAATTTCTTCTTCAATTACATACTATTTAATTCACTTAAAAACACTTTCTTGTCCATGTCCTAAATTGATTTTGTACCTCATTCAACTGTTGTTTGAGTGTCCTGTAGTTCATTGGTCCTATTATAAAGTATTTTTCTATGGCATATTGGGAATTTTGTCCTTAAAGTACAGTACTGAAGAGCTGAGAGTTTCAGGAGGTGCTATAGCAGTTTGGTATCTATCTTTCTTTCTTTCTTTCTTTCTTTCTTTCTTTCTTTCTTTCTTTCTTTCTTTCTCTTGTTGCTTCATTTCTTTGTTGTTTTTATTGAGATGAATGTATTCTTCAGTTTTTTCCCCATTTTCTGCTTTGTGTTTGTTTTGCTTTACATGTATCTTCCTATAGATTTTTCTTCACTTGTGTTTATGTTTCTGACTACTATTTATGGCAGAAGCTGACTAAAGTAACAGATATAATGGTCTGACAGCATTTCTGGTATTAACTGGTTATACAACATATTTGTATGTATCACTTTTACCCCTGATAAAGTTCAAAAACAGTGGTACTAGGGTACTAATTGAAAAGAAAATATAGTTTATACTTTTGTAAATCTAAAGATATTAAAATAAGTGATAAAATGATGAAGGAATAGGACAATGGGGAAATCAGATAAATTATGAATGAATATAAAGTTTTGAGGTATAAGATATGATAGGGAAATATAGAACAGGTGAAGACAAGGAAAATACATTCATAAAATTGGGAATAAATAAGCATAAAAATAAGAAATGAAATTGACTAGAAGGTATCAATATTTCTTCCTAGTTAAAATAAATGTGGTTCCTCTCTCTCCCTTGATTGTCCTTTGTAGAAGTCTTAAAGGAGTTGTGGGGAGTTGCTGCTTATTTCACAAATTCTAAGAAGTTAAGCCACTATGTCCTTCCTGCTCAGCAGGATTTCTGTGTCAAGTTCCACTTACTATGGAATCTCCAATTCTGAGACCCTTAGCTTGGTAGTTATAACATCATCCCTGCTGTCTTTCCACATGGGATTCTCTTTGACTGAGGGGGTATGGAGACACACAATCCACTGATGTTTAATTTCCTCACTAAGTGTGGTCATCAGTGCTGCTGCAGCAAGTTCATTAGCCCAATTCAAGGGTTCCTGTGCCGTTGCTTGCCCAAACCATGGTAGAGATGCTTCTTTCTCAATGTATTCTCTCCAAGATAGTAATAGAGAATCTTGTCTTGTCTTGAATTACCTCCAGTGATTGTCACCACAGCCTGTGCTACAGTAGGGATCTGTCTTCTCATAGTGGGTACATGACCTGGTTGCATGTCTGCATTATGTTATTCTTCCAGTGTTCATGTTCCTGGAAGGCACTGCTGACCCTACTTGGACCTGACTTATTCATTTTTTTGCTTATTGCCAATTTTGGCTTGCTCTTCTTTTGCAGAGAGGATATGACTATGGCATATTTTTTTTCTTTTGTCTTTTTTGTCTCAGGAATATTTGTTGTTGCTGTTGCTGCTGCTACTGCTGCTGCTGTTGTTTTGTTGTTATGGTTATTTAATGTTAACTCTCATCCTCCACTGGATCACCAAGAGAAAGCTTCTGCCCTTCAATCTTACCTGAGAGTGAAAATAATAATTTTTCTTTATTTACTTATAGTTCTTCTGTTCTGAAACTTTTTATCTTAATCAGCTGAGAGTGCTAATTAATAGGGAATAAATGAAAAACAATAATTAGCTTTCTTTGTAACTTTTGACTCTTCTTTATAACATTTAATTATAAAGCATGATGTTTGTTACATTTTTTTATAAATAACTCTTACTAGGTTAAAGAAATTCTACTTTGATAATGTTTAGATCACACATTAACTGAGATTTTAATTGAGTAACGTCTTAGCATTTAATGAGTAGAATTGTTTTTCTGTTTTTCATTAGTTTCTGGAATTAATCCAGTTAAGTCTAGAGGCTTTTTCAAAACCACTGAGTTGATTTAGCTTTTGAATATTTCATTTAGAACTTGTGCATTTATGTCTCCAAGTTTATTTCCCCTATAATTTTGCTCTGTTTTTAACCTTTACTTTTTCCCCTTTATTTTAAGGTTAAACATTTCTAAGACCACAAAGAAATTGATAATTTTGCTTCCTTTTTCTATTTTCTCAGTTTATCAAAAACTTATCTATGCTATGTGATTTTTCACTCTAAGAGATATACAAGTTTTTAGATCACCTGCTTATTTTTTGACTACTAATTAAATTTCCCTGTCACCTTTGTGTCTATATTTGTATTGTAAATCAAGTCAAGGGACCTTTAAGAAAATTATTTATTTTGTCTACATTTCAGATTTATCATCCTATAATGTTTGTAATGTTATTTTATCATGTTTACATTTCTGTAGTATTGGTAGTAATATTACCTGTCTTCATTCTAGCATCTTATTTTGTCAGACAGCCATTCTCTTTGGCTTTTTTAGAATATTTCATTTTTACATTGTGATCTTTGCATTCTTTCATGTTGAATGGTTTTCACTAATTTTATTTATCTTATTCCTTGGAGATTTATATTATTGATTTTCAATCTTTTGTATTTGAATTATATTGAATATATTGTATTTATGAATATATATTTAAAACTATCAATTTTCCTCTAAATATACTCCTTAAACTATATTATAAAATTTTTAATATATACCTCTTTCATTATTACTTGTTAAAATGCATAATATTTGAAATTTGTATTTATTATTGTTGTGTGCATGTACATGGTATCTCTGTGTAGGTGTACTTGCTATGGCATGTTTGTTGAGGTTAGTGAACATTTATAGCTATCAGTTTTCTATTTTCATTTCTATCTTTACATGGGTTATGGAACTCTCATGTTATCAGGCTAGTATGTCAAGTAACTTTATCTACTAAGCCATCTTGCTGGATCTTGAAAATGTTCAATTGAATAAGCTATTGTTTCTTCTCAGCTTTAATCTGATCTTCATTTATAAATGCATTGGAAAATCTACCATTTACTATGTTTTGATTATATATTTCTTATGGGATTAATTATAGTTAAAGAAAAACAACTATATATTTTGGGTTAGGGAAGGTAAAACTTAGTAAGTTGTCCTTTGTAATTTATGATGTGCACATGACGAGAGAAAATTCCATGATATCTCAGTTAGAGAACAAGGTTTATTCAAATCATTTTTAGGTTCGGTAATTCTTATTTGCCTGAAGCATTTATTTCTTATCAAAGTTAAGTCCACTCCTTCAATTTATCAAATTTATAATTCTACTAATAATTTGGCTATATATTAAAATATATTATAAGATGATCATTGTAATTATTTTGGGTTGATTGTTTCTTCCTTTTATTTTTAAAAAGTTTATTTATTTTTACCTTATGTATGTGAATGTTTCACCTACATATATATAAATGTACCACATTTTTCCACTAAAGCTGGGAGAGAGCATTGAATTTTTGGAACAAGAGTTACAAATGGTTGTTAGCAGCCATGTACGTCCTAAAACATAAACGTGAACCCTCTGTGAGAGCAATAAATGCTCCTAACTACTGAGCTATCTTTCCAGCCGCTTCTCTCTTTTTCTTTTCTGAGACATGGTCTCACCATATAATACCCCAGTCTGATCTTAAACTCATGATCCTTGTGCATCTAACTCCAGAGTACTACAATTACAGATATATGTCATCATACCCATCTGGAGTTTTCTGTTTACTGTTAATTCTCTTTCCTCATGTTTAACACAGAACATCCCATTTTGTCTGATATTAATATCATGGAATCAACCTTCTTTTGGTTAATATTTAACTGGTATAACTTACTTATTATAGTATATAATATAACCTTTATTTTCCATGTCACAGATTTTAGCTGTACCTTTTAAAAAGAAAGCCTATTTTTTTGCCAACTTTTGCTATAGTGTGAGATTTACTCATTTAGTAGATATACGCTATTTTCATTCATTATTTAAGCATTTGATACATTCCTTTCTTTTACTTTAAATTTTCCTTCATTACTGTGTTCATTAATTTTTTATTAATGTGATAAAATACTATAAGCAAACACATCAGCTCCGTCTTATCTCAATCCCTAGGCGTATTGGAACAGTAAATTTGATGAACAGTAGAACACACAAGTTGCCTCACAAGGGATCATTAATGCTTTCTAAAGTTCTGAGTTAGGTGACTTGAAGTCTTCAAAAATTGAGTGATAACATCTACTTATAAGATCAGAGAAAAGGCTAAATTTTTTAACCTTATGAATAAACTAAATAATAAAAATTTTCTGACCGGTATTAAAAGAAAAAAGGAAGGAAGAAGGTTTCTGGGGCTGAGAGGGAGTTATGGTTCCAGGCAGAAAAGGATCTATCATGGCAGGGAAGCATGGGAACAGGTGGTAAACTTGGTATCAGGAACAAGAAGCTGAGAAGCCACAAGTTCAAGCGCAAGCATGGAGCAAAGTGAGCAAACTAAGAGCAGCACAGCCTGTAACCCTCCTGGCTTGAGGGTTGATTCTTCAGACCCTGCCTGCCTCTCATAACCACACTTCTCTGCCCACCTCCTGCTATTTTGCCTTGCCTTGCTCCTGGTTCCAGTTACATCAGAAGTCCCGCCTCTACAGAGATCAAAGAAGCTGCTGATTGGGCCGGCATGCTGATGAACTTGTGGGAGGGCTTTTGCCTCACCTATTCTACCTGTTGGCTTGTAACAAAGAGATTATTAAATTCAAGATGGCTGAAGTGATCACAACTCCTGTCTAATTTTTATAGAGCCTCCCACGTGGGTAAGGTATAATTATGACTATCGTACCTCCTCCCAACTCCATATTCCAGAATAACCCATTCTTTAACGTTGCCGCTGGATGGCAACAACAGCCTACCCCGGTGATGTTACCAACTGGAAACAAGTGTTCAAATGTCCAAGACAATAGCGAACATTTCTCATTCAAACCACCACAATTATGCATTTGATACTATTTTCATTACAGTCAATTAGGATCCATTTCCCATCTTGGTTTGTTATGTATCTTATTTCTGTTCTTTTTGTGGTTACTCTAAAGTATTTTCTTTTTTTATTTCTCAGAAACTGGTATTAATATGGATTTTTATCCTACTGAACAACAAAATAATATGTGGATTTTCATCTTCCATGTTACTTTTGTTTAAATGTTTAGTTTCACCATTTATTTAACAGTTTTATTGATTGTTTTTGAAGACTCAATAGTGGGTAGGAGCAGACTTTCTGCAGGAAGCCTGTGCACTCACTAGCTGGAAATCCATGAGGGAGTTGCCTTAGTTTTTCAAATCTTAGTTCTCTCATCTACAAAGCAAACTTATACCAGTACCAGACTCGGGGATTGTGGTAAAAGCCCTATGAGAGTGTCTTGATCATGGTAAATGTTTTATAAGTCTTATAAACTACTAGAAAAGCAGATTTATTGAAGTATTTAGGCAGTTATTTGTTTATAGTGCATTTTGCATTTAACTCTTTCTAGCCACTACCTTCTTCTTCTGGTACACATCATTTAGTAATTCTGTTAGTCTGTGAGTAATAGACTCAAGATTTATATGTCTATAAAATTCTTTATTTTATGTTCCCTGTAGGACGATAGTTTAGCTGTATATAGCTTTGATGGATTGTTATTTCTCCCTTTAAACTATGAATGTTATCACACTGTTTTCTGTAACCCCTTATTGGTTTTATAATATCACCAGCCAATTTGACATCTTTTTTGCTTATGGCATCTAAAGGTTTAACAAATTTCATACATTTTAAATACAAGAATAATATCCATGTTATACAGTTCTAAAGTCACTGATTGCCATCTGGTTCATGTTTCTTGACTTCTCGCTTGAATTTTTCACCTTTGTGCTGTATTTTCAGGGATGCCCTCAGACTTTCTTTCCAGTTCACTAACATCTATTCATCTATCTTTTTTGGGAGTTAGGATACACATTTTTATTTCCTGCTGTGGAAAAGCCTTGTAAGTTATAACAAGCACAACAAAATCAACTGTATCCAAACAGCCTTTCCTTCAATCTAATCTTCAATACTTTTCTTTCACAAGACAGCTTTCATATGTACAATTAGTCATATATGGGGTTTCTGAGTTTTAGGAAAATAATCTTGTGGGGAGATTATTCTTCTTACTGTCCTCATTTAATATGTAAATAATATCTTTTCAAGAGTGAATTAGTTTTTATTAGATATTTTCTTTATTTACATTTCAAGTGTTCTCCCCTTTCCTGGTTTCCCTTCCCATATACCCCCTATCCCCTCCCCCTGCTCACCAACCCACCCTCTCCTGCTTACTGGCCCTGGCATTCCCCTACACTGGAGCATAGAACCTTCACAGGGCCAAAGGCCTCTCCTCCCATTGATGACCAACTAGACCATCCTCTGCTATACATATGCTGCTGGAACCATGAGTCCCACCATGTGTACCTCTTTGGTTGGAGTTTAGTCCCTGGGAGCTCTGAGGGTACTAGTTAGTTCATATTGTTGTTTCTCCTATGGGCTGCAAACCCCTCAGCTCCTTGGGTCCTTTCTTTAGCTCATCCATTGGGGACCCTGAGCTTAGTCCAATGGTTGGCTGACAGCATCCACCTCTGTATTTGTCAGGCACTGGTAGTGCCGCTCAGGCAACAGCTATATCAGGCTCCTGTCTATTGGTATAAAGATATATTGCTCTATTACGTCTTATAGAATACTCAAATTTGGCCTAACATTGGCTCCACAGGAATTCTGGTTTTAAATCCTGCTTTGACTAGTTGCCTACTTATAAGCAGTTATAGACATAAGTGGGAATCAATTGTTTTAAAGATGTTATAAAGAAATATTGTTCTAATATATCTTACAGGATGCTCAAATTCTATCTAATGTGGGCTCCATGGGAATTTTGGGTTATTATCCTGCATGGCAAAATAGAAAAGGCTTAAGAGTAGGCACATACAGTATTTTAGTTTACTTCATTTGTTTTGGATTGTTTTAATTTTCAAAATGGGTCTGATGTTGAGTTTTGTGGTTATATTATTCCTCTGGGAAAGAGGTCAAAATAAAGGTTTTTCTGGTTACTGGCTCAATGATATGGTGATTTGGCAGAAAGGTTTTGTCTTTGCGTTTTTAGAAAAGGTGATTAGTGTCTATACACCTTCCAGATTAATATAGATCAGATTTGATAGAGGGATAACCCCAGAGACCTAGATTCCAGAAAAGTCAAACAAAAAATTTATATTGATGATACTAAAATTTTGTTTTGAGATTTGTATATTACAGAATATACAGACTTGGAGAGTTTCATCATCAGACATGCTGAACTGACCTGCTTGAACTCCTGATGTCTTAGACTTTCAGTAAGATCTAATCAAGACACAATCATCAGAGACAAATACAATCATTGGTATGGCCTTCTTAAGGTCAACCAATTCCCATATTTTCCCTACCCTTTCCCCCCTTCAAAAATATCTCAATGCCCATATTCAGCTTGAAGAATTTATGAAGAGTTGTCATCCCAGTTCCCTGGGCTTTGGAGCTGGAGGTGGTGATTCTAAGGTTGCCTTTCTAGGGAATTTAGAAATGGCCATTTTTGGAACAGGGAGGAAATAGCTAGAATTGATTGTATAGCCATAATTTCATTTGGTAGAAATCTTTATAATTGTTTCTAAGTTGAAGTCATATTTCTTATTTTGGTACAGAAACTGTTTTGATGCAAAATCAAGGTTTTCATTGGTAAAAATTTCTTCTATTGATACAAAAAATTTAAAAGTACAGGGCTTAGACCCACTCCTTCTGTAACTGTTACTATAAACTGATCTGAGATGATTAAGCCTGTGAGTATAAGGGCAAATAGCAAATTCATGGCTCTGAGTTATTTTTAGGGTGTTTTCAAGATATTTAATTAGAAATAGCTGAGAATAGTTAATGGAGAACAATCTAGATTACTTTGTATAGATAGTTGGTTTTCAAAAATGTCAGAAATCCACAGAATGTGAGAGTTAATGTTATTTATTCACTTGTTGTTGAGACAAATTTGCTCCTAACAGCTTCCCATTCGTGGATTCAAAGAAGCAGCTGAGCCTTTTACCTCTAGGTGAGGAGATACTTTGTGGCCAGGTCACCACTGGGCAGAAATTGCCTATCTCTCCTGCAGACCTTTACTGTAATTGAAAGTACACAATTTACAGGTTAGGACAGCTTAGTTCTGCAGAGACAGAGTAGGCTAGTCCTTAGTAACTCCTGTTTTTCAAAGGTCTGTTGGATGATCCTGGGCCAGAAGGCTGAAGATGGATGCTCCAACTTCCTGACTTACTGGGGCTGTGTAGGTAGGCAGCTGTCTCTGCAATTTGTTTAGGTTCAGAGGCTGTGTTAGGCTTCCTATATATTTTCAATTAATGTTAGTCATTCTTGGATTTCTGATGGGGTTGAAAGACTACCTGTAGTCACATAGCCAACTATTTAACATTGAGAGAGCAGATTTGAGAGGATGGTTTTTCAGATAGTATTCAATCTAATGCCAGGACATAAGTCAAGTGTGGAATTATAAGTCTTTTAAGTTAGGATAGATGACAATGTTCTATTTTATGACAAAAATGATGGACTGGGTGTTAGGTCTATCTTGTACTTTATAAATTACAAAATGGTAATTTATATCTGAGGTAAAAGAGTCTAAGTGGACAGAAAGGGGGAAGTGTTGTGGATAGCCCTGGGGTTGCTTGTATTTTGATGCTAATTCTGCTGTCCTAGAAGGGGTTGTGAAGAATGAGTCACATACTCAGGTGACTTCTTGTGAACCCTCCCCTAATGAATAAAGGGAGCCAATCACTGGGTGAGTAGGCTGGAATTCCTGGTTTGATAGGGGAAGAGAAGAAGCAGGAGGGGGAGGGGCTTTTGGACTGGGATATCATTAAGGACAAGATGTAGCTACTACTGTCTCCTAGTTTCATTGGTGAATCCATCAGGATTCATCACTGGAGGATTTAGATTTAATAAGGCTTACAAGAGTAGGATTTTTAGTTGTTGTACCCAGCAACTGAGTTACTGTTGTTTTGAAACTAAGTTTGTGTTGTGTCTTCCTTCATGCAGTGGCTTGTCTGGGTTCCAGAAAGAAAGGTATGGCAGCAAAGTATGGGTTTGCCTGAGGTGTACCACAAAAGCTGTGGGGGTTTTGAAGAATGGGGCTGGTGAGGTAGCCACCCTCTAATAGGAACTTAACAAGCTGGGTGGAGAGACTTTGGACCTCTGAGTCAGAGAGTCTCCACAAGATAAGAACAGGCTTGCCACTGCCCACTAAAACTGGCCAGCGAGCCCACTGGGGCTGAGAGTAGTCCGGTATAGTTCAGGAGCTTGCCAATCTTTTTAAATATTTCCCGCAACACAAAGTAGCTGTAATACATTCCCACCAACAGTGCTTACATTTACTATTGCCATATCCATGCCAACATTTATTATACTTTATATTCCTGATGATGGCCACTCTGACTGGGGTAAAAAAAAATAGTAGTTTTAATTTGTATTTCTGTGATGGTAAAGGAATTTGAGAACTTTTAAAAATGTTTTCTATTTGCATTTCTTTTTAAAACTGAAAATAGAAATTCTCATCCTACTAGATGGTGAAAAAACCTTTGACAAAAGTGCAGCATCTCTTCATGATAAAAATCATGGAGAGATCAGGGATACAAGGTTCATACAGAAACACTATAAAGACAATATCCAGCAAGCTTATAGCCAACATCAAATTAAATGGAGAGAAACTCATAGCAATTCCACTAAAATCATGGACGAGACATGCCTGTCCGCTCTCCATATTTTCTCAATAGAGTACTTGAAGTTCTACCTAGAACAATGAAACAAGTAAAGGAGATCAAGGGGATACAAATTGGAAAGGAAGAAGTCAAAGTATCACTATTTACAGATGATATGATAGTTTACATAAGCAATCCCAAAAATTCTACCAAGGACCTTGCAAGGCTGATAAACATGGTCAGGAAATGGCTGGATACAAGATTAACTGAAAAGAAAAATCAGTAGTTCTCTTATATACAAATGGCAAGGTGCTGCAAAAGAAATCAGTGAAACAACACCCTTCACAATAACTACAAATAATATAAAATACCTTGAGGGTAACTCAACCAAGCAAGTGAAAGTCCTCTATAACAAAAACTTCAAGTCATTAAAGAAAGAAATTAAAGAATATATCATAAAATGGAAAGATCTCCCATGCTCATGGATTGGTAGGATCAACATAATAAAAATGATCATCTTAACAAAAAAATCTTTAGATTCAACACAGTCCCCATCAAAATTCTAACACAATACTTTAGATGTCTTGAAAGAATAATGCTCAATGCCATATGGAAAGACAAAAAGCCCAAGGTATATAAAACAATACTATATAATAAAAGAACATCCAGAGGTATTACCATCCTTGATTTCAAGCTGTACTACATAGCAATACTTATAAATGAACAGTATTGGCATAAAAGCAGACAGGTTAATAATGGAATCAAACCAAAGATCCAGACATAAAGCCACATACCCTTGGATACCTGATTTTTTTTTTTTTTTTACAAAGAAACCAGAAATATACAATGGACAAAAAAAGTGGTTTTAATAAATGCTGCTGGTCTAACTGGATATCTGTAAATAGATCCACATCTATCACCCTGCATAAAACTCAAATCCAAGTGGGTCAAAGACTTCATCATAAAACCATAAAGACTGAATATGTTAGAAAAGAAAGGGAATAGCTTGACTGCATTGGCACAAGAGACACCTTCTCGAACAGAACACCAACAGCTTAGGCACTAAGGTAAACAATTAATAAATGGGACCTCATAAAACTGAAAAGCTTCTATAAGGCAAAGGGCACTGATAATAGGACAAAATGACATCCTACAGAATCAGAGAAGATTTTTACCCACTCCATATCTGACAGAGGGCTAAGATCCAAACTACATTAAGAACTCAAAAAGCTAGACATTAGCAAACAAATAATCTAATTAAAAATGGAGTACAGATCTAAACAATAGAGGAATCTCAAATGACAGAGAAGCACTTAAATGTTCAAAATTCTTAGTGTCAGGGAAATGCAAATCATGACAACCTTGAGATTCCAACTCACACCTGTCAGAAATGGCTAAGATCAAAAACAGAAGTGACAGCTCATGCTGGTGAGAATGTGGAGTAAGTGGAACACTCATTAATTGCTGGTAGGAGTACAAACTTTTAAGCCCCTTTTGAAAACAATATGGGGGGGGTTCTCAGAAAATTGGGAATTAATCTACCTCAAGACCCAGCTAGACCACTCCTCAACATGTACCCAAAGGATGCTCTAACATATAACAAGGACACTTGCTCAACTATGTTCATATCAACTTTATTCATAATAGCTAGAAATTGGAAAAAAAACTAGATGTTTTTCAACTGAAGAATGGTTTAAAGAAAATGTAGTACATCTATACAATGGAATACTATTCAGCTATTAAAAACCAAGACATCATGAAATTTTCATGCAAACTGATGGAACTAGAAAAACATAGCCTGAGGCAGGTAACCCATACCCAGAAACACAAACATGGTGCATACTCATTTATAAGTGAATATTAGGTGTAAAGTAAAGAATAATCATGTTATAGTCCACAGATCCAGAGAGGCTAACTGGAGGTATCCTGGTGGGAAGACATGAATCTTCCTAGAAAGGTGAAATAGAATAGATTTTGTGGGTGGACTGGAGGAAAGTGAGGATGGCAACAGGAGGGATCGGGTAGATGGGGGGGTGGAAGGAGAGAATACTGGGGGAGATGAGTGGAACTGAGGTGCATTTTGGGAGAGAGGTAGAAACCTCGTGCAATATAAACTCCATTGAATCTAAGAGATTGACACTAGCTAAGACTCCTAGCAATGGGGGATGTGGAGCCTGAACTGGCCATCTCTAGTAACCAGACAAGACTTCTAGTGAAGGGATTAGAACAACAACCCAAACACAACCTTTTGGCTACAGTTTGTCATGTCTGCATAATGTACTGAAACCTGAACCAAGCATAATCAGAGAGATGTTATCCAGCAGCTGATAAGAAAAGATGGAGATTCCCCCAGTCAAAAATATTAGGCAGAGCTTAGGGAGTCCCATGGAGGAGGATGAGGAGGAAAGATTGGAGGAATCAGAGACATTGAGAACACCATAAGAACACAGTCCACAGAATCAACTGACCAGGACTCAAGTAGGCTCTTAGAGATCAGGGAGCCTGTATGGTTCTGACCTACATCCTCTGCATATATACTATGGCTGTGTAGCTTAGTGTTCTTCTGGAATTCCTGACAGCAAGAGCAGGAGTTGTGTCTGACTCATTCCCTGCCTTTGGGACCCTTTCCTCCCACTGGGTTGTCATGATCAACCTTGATGTGATGTTATGTGCCTTGTCTTATTGTATCTTGTTATGCTGCATTTGATTGATGTCCCTGGATGGCCTGTTCTTCTCTGAGGGGAGGTGGGGTAGATCTTGGGGAAAGGTGGAGAGGAGATAGTAGGGAAAGGGGAGAGAGGGGAAACTGAGATGGTATGTAATAAATGAGAAAAGAAGAAATAAAAAGGAAAATTTCTAAAAGAAAATAGAAAATTTCATACAAAGTATTCTGATCATGGTTTCTATTTCCTCATTTCCTTCTAGCTCCTCTCTGCCTTCCTATCCATTCAACTCCATATCTTCTTTCTCTCTCTCTTTAGAAAACAAACAGACAATTAAAAATAAAGAAACAAGCAAGAATAGAACAACAATAAAACAGTGGAAAATTAGTATATTTTGGAGATTTTTTGGGTTGAATGTGTGTGTGTTTGTGTCTTATAATGATTTGTCTGGGCATTTTCTTTTCTTTTTTTAAAACCTACTAGTATATTGCTTACATGTTATATTTTTCAGGTTTTTTTAAATTTTTTATGGGCTATCTGTCTCTCTCTCTGTATGTTTTTAATGTATTTTGTCTTTGTACAATTTTATGTTCCATTTCAGTTCTATAGCCTTCCTATGTAACAATGACAAAGAGGCTGAATAAGAAATGAGGGGAACAATTCCATTCACAAAAGCCACAAAAACATACCCATGAATAAACATAATAAAGGAGATGAAAGACCTTTACAATGAAAATTTCATAAATAAAATTTAAATTTCAAGACATTTCAGAAAGAAATTGAGGAGGACATGAAAAAAATGGAAAATTTCCAATGCTCATGGATTCAAATGATATTAAATTGTGAATTAATATTTTCAAAATGATCATCTTACCCAAACCAATCTACAGATTCAATATAATCCCAATCAAAATTCCAGGAAAAGAAAAATTAACATAGAAAAATTCAGAAATTTGTATGAAGGCACAGGAGACCAAGGACTGCCTAAACAACCCTGATCCAAAGAATGCTGTCAGAGCTACCACTATACCTGATTTCAAGCTATTCTTTAGAGCTCTAATAAGAAAAACAGCATGGTACTGGCACAAAAAGCAGCAGCAGCAACATCAATAACAACAACAATAACAAAAATGAACATAGATCAGTCGACTAGAACAGATGACTCAGCTATAAATCCATGCATCTACAGTTATCTGATTTTTCACAAAGATACTGAAATAGAGAATAGGTGGCAGGGTGGGGGTGTATAGCACAGGATCAATCAATCAACAAATGGGATCTCAAGAATCTAAAAGCCTTCTGTATGGCAAAGGGAGTTGAGAAGCCAATAGTCAGACCATAGGATGGAAGAAAATTATTGACTGCTAGTCATCTCACAAAAGATTAGTATCATGAATAAATAAGTACCTAAAAGACCTAAAGGTTAAGAACAAACAATCCAAATAAAATGAGCTAGTTTTAATTTTAAAAAATCAGTTTCAACAACACATAAATAAATTTAAATATTAAACTATTTCTAGCTGGAGAAATACCAAATCTCCTCTCATAGTGTTTTGTTTTCTTATGAATTTTAATGTTACCTAATCTTCAAAGAGAATTATTGTCAAGATTTGAGATCCTTTCCTTGTGTATGTAGTCCTATAGGACAATATGGTAGTTTCATTGACATTCCTCATAATTTTCTTTTGTAAATACTAATTTTATATTTGTTTAATCAATTAGGTTTTTGGAGCATGCCAGTATTGTTAATTTGTATCTTACATCCTTGAGGAACACACACTTGGGACCCTCTTCTATGAGTATGTGTATGTGTATGTGAGTGTTGGTGCCTGTGTATATGTGTGTGTGTGTTTGCATGTGTAA
>NC_045030.1:63182268-63184641 GCF_008632895.1 Mastomys coucha | reverse complement strand
AAAGTATCCAAAAAAAGCAAATATATAAAGCTTCTCATGAAGTCATGGACATATATGAATCCCATCATAAAAAGTATACTACAAACATTGGGTACCAAGTAGGAAGTAACTTGTTACTCATATACTGGCCTTATCTGCTTCTGTGTGGTTCACATGTAAGTAAGACTATGAAATGGGCTAGTCATACTTCATCCACTCCAGAAACATAGTGATTAACAGGAAGTGAGCACAGACTATAAAACTCCAAAGACCACTCTCAGTGAAACATTTCTTCCAGCAAGACTCCCCACCTCCTAATGGTTTTATAACCTTCTCCAAAGTACCACCAGCATGGACCAATTGGTCAAACACATGAGCCGATACAGCCATTTCTTATTCAAACCACCACATATTCATATATAATTTGCCTTTTGAAACTTTCTCTTTATCTTTGCATTTGGTATAATATGGTGCATCACTAATTTCAACAGTTTTAATCAAACAATAATATAAGTGATCGTGTTTCCATTTGAATTTTAAAATATCACTAAGAATTCTTACCATGCATATGTATTATTCAGATACTGCTAGGAAACATAATTTCTGTTTTTACTTGTACTGTCTGTTTTGGGAAAATCACTAATTTACATCTTGAAATTACTATGATGTTAAAATATTCCTGAACAGAAATCAGATTCTGACGAGAAAAATATGTGTTTTAAAAAGTCACTTGCCCTACTTTTAAATGCTATGGCAGCACTGTGAGCTGGTCACTCATTGGCTTTGAAAGAGAAAACAGACCCAGATCACAGGCATTTGAGAATGGATTTGAGTGGCTAATCAAGTACTGGCAAGTACTGGGCTAAGCCAGACTCATAAGCAACTCTGAATTTAGGTTACTGGAACTCCACAAGGACCAGAAAACCTTGGAAAAGTTATTTAACTTGTCTTGGTTTCTACCTCTTCTTCACTAAAAAGAAGAGCTAAATTCAGTACCTTTGTTAGTATTCCTATACATGCTACATGTAAAGCATTCAGTACTATGCTGGCATATTGGAAGAGCTCAATAATTATTAGTATTATCTGACAAACTGGCAGTTTGGTAGTTAAATATCTAGATACAATAGGATCAACACATGATTAAGGTATCTTAAAAATGGGTTTGAAGAGCACTTTTCCTGCAAAGGATCCAGGTTCAGTTCCCAGCACCCACATGGTAGCTTACACCCATCCATAACTCCTTTTCCAGGGACATCAATGCCTTCTTCAGGTCTGCTCAGGCACAAGACATAAAAATAGTATATAACATATATACATGCAGATAGAACATGCATACATAAAATAAACACACTAAAAATTTTAAAGATGGCTTAATGAATCTACTCACAGTAATGTAACTAGGAATATATCAATGTTTACTTACTTATAATAGATGTCATGTACCCATGCTAAGTAATAATGCATTGCATTATGGAGTCAAATAATCTTATGAATAAATATTAGAAACTCCATTTAATTTACAACATAATGCAATGGTTAGAAATTCTGGTCATGACAGAATCCCAAGAGTTTGTTGTTTGCTCACTTGATTTTTGTTTTTTGGTTGGTTTTTGAGACAGAGTCTCTCTACAATGCCCTACCTGTATTGGAACTCACTACAAAGATTAGGCAGGCCTTGATCTCATAGAGATATGCCTGTCTCTACTTCCCAAGTGCTGGATTAAAGGTGCACACCACCACATACAGCAGAATTCTATATTTTAATCTCAGCTCTGGTATTAATAAATATATAACGTGAAAGAATATTTTTAAAATGAACAGTTTTTTAAAAGCTAATTTCATTCTTGAAGCATACACTATAATAATGGGTAATGATAATAGGTTACCATAAAATAATTACTGAATATCCCAACATTTTGGAGCCAGTTCTTTCTGAAATACATGTTCTATTCATCAACAAAGAGTATAAAGAATGCAAGTTTTGTCATTTAAACAGATAATTAGCTGAATGAAAATATTTATAATTCTAGAAATAGGTAACCCTTTACATATAGTAAGAATACTTTGCCGGGCAGTGGTGGCGCACTCCTTTAATCCCAACATTTGGGGGGCAAAGGCAGGAAGATTTCTGAGTTTGAGGCCAGCCTGGTCTACAGAGTGAGTTCCAGGATAGCCAGGGATACACAGAGAAGCCCTGTCTCAAAAATAAAAAAAAAACAAAAAAACTATCTCCTGAGAGGCTCTGACAGTACCTGACTAATACAGATACAGAGGCTCACAGCCATCCATTGAACTGAGTACAGGGTCTCCAGTGAAGGAGTTAGATAAAGGACCAATGGAGCTGAGGGGTTTGCAGCCCCTTAGGAGGAACAACAATATGAACTAAGTAGCACC
>NC_045030.1:63178723-63181870 GCF_008632895.1 Mastomys coucha | reverse complement strand
TAAATAAAGAAAATATCTAATAAAAAAAAGAAAGAAAAAGAAAAAAAAACAAACAAAAAAAATGCAATGAGTCCTGGATGAATATAAGTTGTCTAAATTTGAAATTTTGTGACACATGAGAGTACTTATCTAAGAAATATTTGTCAGCAAAAAATCTATAAGGCTTGATGTGACCAAAGAGGTGATACTGACTGTGGGCTACAACACTTGCATTTTTGTGGGTTTTTAATTATCCTATTGTGTTTTTTCTGTTGGTTATTAATTTATAACATATGTAGTATATGATTCTAATAAATATTGCTGAGACATGTACTATACAAGAATGTGATTCTGGCTAAGCCTAATGTAAAATAAACTTGGTTCTGGGCACGCCTCTTCAGACAGATGGAAAAATGGTTTCTCAAAGGAAAAAAGAGGAGCATCAAAATTGACACAAGGAAATCTTTCCATGAGACAGCAAAGAGTGTGACAAAATAACAACAAAATAAAGTGCTGGATACTTTGGGTACAGTATAGCCTATAAATTTACAGCCAAAACATCTTAACTTCTTTTGGAACCCAAGAAAATATGGAAGGTTTATGGCTTCAATACAAAGAAACGTCAATGTTTGTTTGTTTTATTTGAGCAAGATGATTTTTGAAAACTTTATAGATACAAATTCAGAAATTAAAAATGCTACGAGAGATATTTTAACAAAATTGTTACAGTTTGGGAACCATCAGAGGAAAACAACATGAGAGACAGTGGCTAAGCACGCCTTGTCACCTCTTTCTCAATGTTGTGACACATGCCATACATTTGAGTAGTCTTATGGAGAAGCTGTAAGAAACGTTGAATATTGAATCAAAATGCACTACACTGTAATGAATCTTCATTTTTGCTGAGAAAAAGTTCTCCAGAGCAAATTAAGCAGAAAAATATAGGTTCATATGAGTAATACTAACTTTAGTGAAGCATAAAGCATATGAAATCATTCATATAAATTCAATTATGTCGTTACCATGCTTACCATTATTTCAGTTCCCACAAATGTCAAGTCAAAGGGACTTCTCATCAATATATACTGAGTTTGGGGTTGGAGAAATATCTCAATGGCTAAGAGCACTGGTTCACCTCCAGAGGACCCAGGTTCAAGTTTATACACACGTGATGACTCATTACTGTCTGTAACTGCACCTCCTGGGATCTGGTGTTCTCTTCCATTCTCTGTGGGCACTACACACACACACACACACACACACACACACACACACATGGACACACATGAACATACACACACATGATTCACAGACATATGCAGGCAAAACATTCATACACATAAAACTAAATAAATCTTTTATAAAAAGATAAACTGAAATAAAAGTGAAATCAAATCAATGTTCTATTCCAAATACAAGTAAAAGCTGGATTACAATGACAAGTTTTCATGCACACAGATGATAGCAACACAGTCAAGGTGAACAAACCTCCTTGTGTCAAAATCCAAGAACAACTTTAAAGTTAGAATTTTAAATAAGTTACAGAAATACAGCTGGAAGAGTCAAGGACATCAAAAGAAGACCTACAAAGTGAACTAACCTGGGTTCATGACTGATCACAGTAACTCAGCCACCAAGCAAAGAACATATAAGGGCTAGACCTAGGCCTCATACACATTTGTTGCAAATACGCAATTTTGCTCTTCATATAGGTTCCCTAACAGTTGGAGTTGGGGCTGACTCTTACTCTGTTGCCTGCCTTTGGATCTTCTTCCCCTACCTGGACTGTCTGGTTGGGCCTTAGTGGGAAAGGATTTGTCTAGTTCTGCTGGGCAAAGATATCCCTGGGTTGGTTAGTAGCCAAGGGGCTTCCCCATCTCTGAGGAGAATGGGAGGGAGTAATGTGGGAGATATTTGTAAAGGCAGGACTAGGAGGAGAGGAGGGGGGCTGTGGTTAGGATGTAAAGTGAATAAAAAAGAATTAATTGAAATAATAACATGATATTTTAGACATGTATTTATTTTATATGTCTTAGTAAGTTGTCTGCATGTGTCTGTGTCCCATGTGTGTGTCTGGTGCCCACAGAGGCCAAAGGGGCACTGGATTATTTGTAAGTGGAGTTACAAATGATTCTGAGATACCATGTGGATGCTGGGTATCAAACTTGAGTCCTCTAGAAGAGCAGCCAATGCTGTTTACCACTGAGCCACTTCTGGTTAACTACATGTGTGACACCTTCATTTTCTCCTCTGCCCTCACAAACATGAAATATATCTGTTTCCTTTGATGATTTGCTTATTCTAGAGTTCATTTAACTGGGTTGCCTTATGTTATCATATTTCTGATGGGTTTAAGAATTGTTTTTTTTAATTGATACATCCTTTTCTTCTTGCTAGAGTACAATCAACATTTTATACCATAGTCAAAATAAGTTTTAGTGTGGATACCTCAAATCAGTTCTTTTTATAAATCTATAAGCATGTGATTGAAATAAAGGACTATACACCAAAAAATGAGCTTCATATTTAAGTTTTTGTGTTTTATGTGTATGAATACTTGACTACACATGTTTGCGCAATATATGTGTGCTTTGTGCCTACAGAGGCCAGAAAAGGGTGTTGAATTCTCTGAAATTGTAACTACAGATGATTGTGAGCCACCATGTGGCTGCTGGGCATTGAATGTGGGTGCTGTGGGAGAGTAACAAGTGCTCTTAATAAGTGAGTCATCTCTCTAGTCTGACAAATTCGTTTTTATTTTATTTTTAATTTTTGGCAAACTCGTTTTTAAAAGCTATGTTTCCTTGGTCCACTTGGACTTGAGCTTTGTAAAAGAATATAGAAATGGATCGATTTGCATTCTTCTACATGCTAACCGCCAGTTGAGCCAGCACCATTTGTTGAAAATGCTGTCTTTTTCCCCACTGGATTGTTTTAGCTCTTTTGTCAAAGATCAAGTGAGCATGGGTATATGGGTTCATTTCTGGGTCTTCAATTCTATTCCATTGATCCACCTGCCTATCTCTGTACCAATACCATGCATTTTATATCACAATTGCTCTGTAGTACAGCTTAAGGTCAGGGATGGTGAGTCCCCCACAAGTTCTTTTATTGTTGAGAATAGTTTTCACTATCCTGGGTTTTTTGTTATTCCAGATGAATTTGCAA
>NC_045030.1:63170889-63173364 GCF_008632895.1 Mastomys coucha | reverse complement strand
TTTTTAATGTTGTCTGTCTTCTGTGCTGTTCCTGTAAGTTTGCTATTAAAATACATTAAACTAAAAAAAAAAAATCTTTTTGGTTGAACTCAGATAATATATATTTTCATTTGAAACAGATATGTGGTTCTAAACTAATGGGAAGGGTCATATGCCAGGACTGGTACATCGTTGGGGTACCAGTTAATGAGATACTTGGCAAGCTTCAATATTTCAGCCTCCTGAGAGGATCTGTAAAGATCACCTTACGTTAACTTTTATTTTATGAGGAAAATTTTCCCTGAATTGTCAACATATCTGATCAGAGATAAAGCTAAAATGCATAAAATAGACAAAAATATAAGAAACAACTTTAGTTCATAGTTGAGAAAATAAGATGTCATTGGCTTCTGAACATTACATAGAGTTTGGCTAGATCCTTAAATCCATTAACCATCATGCCATTTCTTCCAGCTGTTGTAGTTTCCTGTAGGTTGAAATTATCTCCAAACACATTTTTTCTGATCTCAGATCCTTCTATGGTCACTTCTTTTCTGGTAACCCAGTCACAATGATCCACATTCATTTTGCCAAGACAAGAGAACAATGAATCAATCTATGCCTTATCTTCTTTCCCCTCAGGACTTTTGACTGTATATGCATCTTTATCCAAAGGCATACTTTGAGCAGTAAGGATATCTACTTTCATCCCTCTGAACTAACAGAGAACAGTATGAAATGATAGCAAAGACTGACTGATACTCCTTGTTCCTTTGAGTCTAGAATGTTGCTTATAAATATTTCAGCAGCTTTGGGAAAACTGCACATCCAGAGAGAATGTGGCAAACCAATTGTGGAGTCCAAGTAGACAAAGATCAGAGTGGAACCTGCATACTTTCTCATGATACACAATCTATGAAAGAATAGAATGAATCCATGAAATAGTGAATATCATTCCAGAACTTAAACTCATCAAAGGATAGGAAACATGGCTGAAAAGATGGTTCCATGGTTAAGAGTAATTGCTGATCTTGTAGAGGCCTCCAGTTCAATTCCACAGTCTTCACATGGTAGTACATAAACATCTGGAACTCTGCGAACACCAGGCATGTACATAGTGGGTGCACATATACACATGATGGCAAAATATTCTTACTCAGAAAATAAAATAAATATATCTAAAAATGTTAAAGATGTAAAGCAAGCCATGCAGATGATGTATAACCTCCTGCTCCTAAAACAAATAAGAAAAGGGTAAATATTACAAGTTAAATATTTACTTCATAGAACATCGGGTAAAGCCCACAACTGATAGTTTACTTTGAGTTGGTAAGTTGTATTTTCTATAAAAATAGGAGGACTAAGTGTTAAAGTAATCATTAGAGAAAAAATAGATTGACTTTGCACATACATATTTGTTTCTGAATTCATAGCTACATTGTATAATCTAGAGTTTTCTTCTCTGTTACTACATACCCAAAATTTATCTAACTGCTAACCAGAGATACTACTATTGTGCATGTGGTTTTAGAGTATAAAATTTCTAAACATGGCTGTTTCAGTTAAATATAATTTGTTTATATGTATTATCTATCTCTCTTTATCCATCTATCTATCTATCCATCCATCCATCTATCTACCTATTAATTTATATCTAGTGTGTATGTGTGTGTGTGTGTGTGTGTGTGTGTGTGTGTGTATGTGTGTGTGCACCTGTGTGCCTGAGTGTTTGTATGTGTGCCATATGTGTGCAGGTGTCTGTAGAAGTTAGAAGAGGTCAATGAATTTTCTGGAACTAAATTTAGAAGTGTTTTTGAGGCATCAAATGTATGCTGGGAACTGAACCCAGATCCTCTGGAAATGCAGTAAGTATTCTTAATTGCTAGGCCATTTCTTCCATCCTTTAAATCAGTCTTTTCTTCTGCATCCTAAGGAAAAAATATTTACAAAGAAGTTACTATGTTACTATTTCCATTTACTGATGTTCTTGTGTTGGAAAACCAAACACTAGAAGTCTTTTTTACAATTATGATCATAGTTATACAAGTATTATCAGTACTTTTGAATTATGGTAGAGAATATGGGCTTCATTCCACCATTAGTGGTAGGTAGTAGGTCAGTAGATTCTTGGTATTTCCTTGTCTATTCAACACACTTATATGTAAAAGTTATAACTTATTTATGATTAACAACGTTGGACAAAGAAGTCTTAGGTCCACTTTACAAACTCGTTATAACAAAAAGGTTGTAAACAGAGGGAAAAAACATATAGAACTACCCAGAGAGCAATTCACAAGAAGAGGTGTATTCTATCCTACTATGAAATCATAACTCCTTGTCCACTGTGTGCCTCATGAGACTTCTGCTTACTTTCTCCATCCCTGTCCTCTTTCTGCTTTCTTGTTTTCTCCTCTGCCTTTTGGAAGATGGACAAAAGTGATAGAATTGATAATGCCAACATTTGGAATAATAATGATTCTCTCTCTCTCTCTCTCT
>NC_045030.1:63168299-63170609 GCF_008632895.1 Mastomys coucha | reverse complement strand
TCTTTTTTTTTCGAGACAGGTTTTCTCCGTGCAGCCCTGGCTGTCCTGGAACTCACTCTGTAGACCAGGTTGGCCTTGAACTCAAAAGCCACCTGCCTCTGCCTTCCAAGTGCTGGGATTAAAGGTGTACTCCACCACCGCCCAGCATATGTATGGGAGTTTTTCCTGCATTTTTTTCCCTCGAGACAGGGTTTCTCTGTGTAGCCCTGGCTGTCCTGGAACTCAATCTGTAGACCAGGCTGGCCTTGAACTCAGAAATCCACATTCCTCTGCCTCCCAAGTGCTGGGATTAAAGGCGTGCTCCACCACCAGCCTGATGACTCTTCCCTGATGACAGTTTCTAACTGAACCTGGATATGGTCTCAGAGTCATTGTCTAAACAGTATACTAGTTAGTCATTACTAGATCAGAGAGATTACTGTGCAGTCTTTACAAAAGCAGGTATAGGATTGCCTGTGCAGGAACCTTTTCTATATATTTACAAAGGTGAGACATACTTTTCAGTGGAAGTGACAGGAATTCCTGTGCAATTCCTATGAGAATATGAGAAAAGCTACAGTGATGACTATGTCTGTTAATTGGTAGTCTTATAAAGTAATTTCATGGCAAATTTATGTTATCAAGTACAGTGGTCAAAATGTACTTTTGCCATGCTTGTTTAATATGATGTATAGCTGTCCTCAATTTTATATGCTTTTGAATTCCTCATGTTTCAGTTACTTCCTCATGGACAATCAGTCTGATGACATTAACTTAAAAATTCCAGAAAAAACTAAAAGTTTTAAATAGTTTTCACTGTGGTATAGTGTCATAATTATTCTATTTTAGTACTAATGTTGTTTATATCTTATTGTGCTTAGCTAATAAAGTGAATTTTATTATAGGCACGTTCGTAGAGGAGCAAACACAGTCATGAGTAGAGTTCAGAACTGCCTGTGATTTTAAGCATCCACTGGGAGTAGTAGAAGGTATTCCCCAGGGATAAGTGGGAACTATGCTCCTAAGCCTCTTAGCACCTGCAGGAAGCATAGAACATAGGGTCAGACATGCAGAAGGGAGTGCAGGTGCTCATTAAATGGATATAGTCTCAGATCCAAAGGGTGCCCCACTGACCCCCCCTCCAAGGGCACACCCATTGACTTGATTCAAAATTGAGTCTAGGCTCAATTCAAGCTGGACTACAGAGAAGGATTTCTGTTGGCTAGTTAAGTCTACTCTACCTTCTCACCTCTGGGTTCTTCCAGATCCATATCTCTTTGTAAGGGCAAGGCCATATCATTCTCAACCCACCCCCAGTGCAATTCTCCCTGATGTCACAGATAGACTTGGCTATGTCCAGTCTGTTTCTTTCTCTCTCTCGTTTAAACTCTTCCTGATGTCTCTGGATGTTTCCTCTCTCTTATTTACAATTAACCTCCCCTAATCATGTAGTAACCAGTTGGGTGGTTAACTGCACCCCTCACATACAATTATGAAAGAAGGTAGCCATTCTGTCTTCTAGACTCTTGGTTTGTTAAAGACTTCAACAAAACCCTTATGATGACTGTGATACTCAAAAGACTGTCAAAAGCACTTGCAATGAAGAGAAGCAAGGGTCTGTGAACTTGGTTGGTTTTATGAAAGTAACAGTCCCTAGGGCGCCCCCTAAAGAATGGTTTTTAGGTATGTTTGGGTAGAATAATATGAATAAAGTATGGGTGTGGAGATTTATAGGGTCTGTGTGACATTGCTGGAATATGGACTTAACAACAGGAAGAGAAACATAAGGTTGAGTAGCCTCAATATTAGCATATCCTAAAAGCTATACTAGTTAGTTTGTTAAATAGACAATAGGCAACCCTCAACAGTGTCTTAATCAGTAACTTATATACACAGTGAATATGTTTTAGAAAAAGTGATTTGAAAACAATGGCTTGTAAGTAAGAGAGGATGTGGAGACTACTTGAGATTCTATTGTACTATATATACTAGGGAAAAGGTGAGAGCCCTAATCTAGGTTGGGAGGAAAGACATGAAGGAAAATAGGGTTATGGTGCTTATTGCAGAGATGAAATTACTAATATTCAAAAGTCAGGGCTGAGAAGGGCTCAAGTACCTGGCTTTGCCACTGACTAGCTGTGAGATGTCAGACAACTTATTCCACTTCTTTATTGTGGCTCAGCTTTCTCGTTGGTCACATGAGGCTGTTAGCTCACAGAAATGGTATGAGTGCTTCACTGGACACTATCACATGAAATTACCATGAATCTTGTTCACATGTGGAGGTACAAATAGTATTTAATTGAAAGTGACTAGACACCCAACTCGATT
>NC_045030.1:63154497-63168289 GCF_008632895.1 Mastomys coucha | reverse complement strand
AAAAAAAAAAAAAAAAGAGGCAGAATGTTTGTTACCATGATAGAGCAAAAAGAGTATAGCTAGCCTCAGGATAAATGGCATTAAAAAAGAATGCATTCAGTTATTGCTCCCTCTTCTTGTCTCCACTCCTTCTGTGTTACTGTCAGATTTTCCCAGGGGAGGCTGATGTTTTCCAGCTATTGAAGAAGAGTGCAGCCTCTGGCTTACCTCCAATGTGAAAAATGCCACACAAGGATGTGAATTAGCCAGACTTGCAGATTAGAAATACTATGTGCTTGGGTTTACCCTGTCATAGCAGCAGCAAAAATAAGAGCCCAGGTGTTTGAACTGCAGTTCTTTAGACTCACATTGTCAAGTGGAAGAGCATCAGGTCTCAAAGGATGGATGGGGACCAAATGCACAGCACTGGAGGAGACTTCTGGACCAGGTCCATCATTAAAACATGAGACCGACCCACTGTGAATAAATGTGGAGAAGGTGCCAAAGTGAGCTGTGAGAGCCCATGAGATATGTTAATAGGACAGTACTGGCTAAATGCAAAACCATGGGTTTATGTACCACTGCTGTCATGCATGGGCAAATCACCACATTGCTCCAAGGTTCCCCATCTATAAAACAGAAAGAACCATAACAGCTCCATAGGTTTTCAGGACACACTCAATGAAGAAATAAAAGACAAAAAAAAATGCCTGCCATATTGTAGATATTCAGTAAATCTGGGCTAATGTTTTTCTTTTAGCTGAATTATCTTGAACAACTTACTAACTCTCTTTGTCCCAGATTCCTTATCTGTTGGTAAGGAAGGACTATTCGTGAGGTACTTACCTGGCTGGCTTGCTATGTTGGCTGACTTGATTTATAAATGACACAAAAGAGTAGTTTGTCCATGGATAGTGCTTGGCACAAATGGGGGTAGGGAAGGAGGAGGAGAGGAAACTGAAGACAGGAAAGGAAAGAAAAAAAGGAGAGAGGTAAGAGATAGGGGAGAGTTGACATAGAGAGCCACAGAGAAAGGGATGAGAAAATGGCTGCATATATACATGTTACATGTGTAGGCTGTATGCCCAAGGCTTGCCAGCAACCACAAAAAAACTAAGGAGCAGGTGGTAATGATGGTACTGATATGTGATACTCTGTTACCATAGTTCTAGGAAACTGATACAGACTCTGGCACAGAAGGTAAAATTTTAGTATGGCAGATTACTCTAGAGGCTAGCCACAGCATCTCCAATCACCCCATTACTCTCTTAGAATTGGAGATTGCTATACAACCATGAATTCCTAAAAGTCTGGGAAGAAAAGGCACTAAAGTCATTTCAGGTAGAAGTTTTCCCCAAAGGGGGTTGAGGATTGCCTCCTGCTCTGAGCAGTGATCTGATTTCTTTAGTTAGCCTAAAGGACTTTGAATAATCTACATGGTTGGCTCCCAGAAGCCACTAGGGGAAAAGGGGGCAGACAAACTAACCTGTATTGTAGATGAAGCAGGAAGAAATAGACTCCATCTGAAAAAAGAAAAGATCAGTTCACCCTCTTGGCTATGTTGCCATTCCACTACTTTTGAAAATTAAATTCTACTTAGGAAAAGAAAACTGAACTCTGACTTATTGATTGCCAAGACTCTGCAGGTGCTTAACACACAATTTTGCATTTTCCATCACAACCGCCCCAAGAGGAAGACAAGTGCTATTGTTACACTCATTTTACTAATTAGGTAACAGTGCCAGTGCTGAAGTTAGATTTCAAACTCATCATTCAAGATGAAATGAATGCACAAGTATACTTATGTATTTATCTTGAGAAATAGGATTTGTGTCCAAATTCTAAGGGCACTGTACTAGATAGTATTATATCAACTTGACACAATCTAAAGTCATTTGTGAGAAAGGAACCCCAGTAAATAAAATGCCCCTATTAGATCAGGTTGCAGGCAAATTTGTAGGGCATTTTAATTAGTGTTTGAAGGAAGAAGGTCCAGCTTATTGTAGATGGTGCCATCTAAGGGCTAGTGGTCTTGGGTTCTATAAGAAAGCAGGTTGAGCAAGTCATGAGGAGTAAGCCTATAAGCAGCACCCCTTCATTGCCTCTGCATCACCTTCTGCCTCCAGGTTCCTTCCCTGTATGAGTTCTTGTCCTCACTTCTTCTGATGATGCACAGCAATATGGAAATGTAACCTTCTTTTTGGTCATGGTGTTTCATCACAACAATAAAAATCCTAACTAAGTTAGGCAGTATGACTTTAGAAGCTGAAGAATTCTTACAAGAGTCTCCTAATGTTATTATTTAATCTTCTCTAACTGTAGTATTTCTTAATAATCATTTTTAAAAGCCAATGTCTCACTTATCTAACTCTGGCTAGCCTGAAAATCACTATGTAGACCAGGTTGTACTTGAACTCACAGAGAGCTGCTCATCTGTTTCCTCATCATTGGTACTATGTGCATATGCCATGATGCAAAGAAGTTGAAATCTTTCTCAAGATTTTCCTTTAAACCAATGAAACCAGTTAGATGTGACTCCTATTCACACCATGATGCCACTGTTAACAGTGTAAAAACAGGAGTACAAGCTCACTTTGTGGCTTGTTCCTATTTAATACTCCTCTATAAAACTATGAATAACACAAGCATTCATGTTGGGTATCCTTTCTGTATTCCTAGCATTAGTGCCAAGAATAGTACCTGTTTTATAGGAACAAATTGGTAATGTCAGATGGAGAGATGGATACAAAAGGAAACAGACAGGGAAATATATGAGATATAATAGATGTTGGCTTGATCTTTTCAAGTTCAAAAGACCAGTGTTTTTCCATCAGTTGAAGATTGTGATATACTAAGAAAAAGCATAATGCCAAGGTAGAGTTAAAACACTTGTTTAAAACACTTGATTGGTTCAAAGTATTAATGTACAATTTTAATGGACATGCACAATGCAACTTAAATTCAATCTTACAGAGACTAATCTTACTAAGGCTAAGGACAGAGCCTGGTACATACATAACAAGGACTTTTTTGGGCTATAATTGTTAATTATACCCCAATTATATTACACCTATAATTTAATTGGTATGTATGTGTGTGTGTGTGTGTGTGTGTGTGTGTGTGTGTGTGTGTGTGTATGTGTTCACGGAAAGAGGGCATGTTACCACACATGTATGGAAGACAGAAGACAACTTGAAGGAAAGTTTTCTCTTTCTCCCATGTGCACTTCTGGAATTGAACACAGATCATCAGTGGCCCATGTCCTTACCCATTGAACCATCTTTTGGGCCCTACGATGTAGCTTTAAAGCTTTCTAAGAAGTGTGCTATTAAGACTCAGGAGTTTTGTTCCCTCACAACCTCCACTGCATATAATTATCCCTTGATGGATAAGTATAACAATGAACCTTTACTTTGAAGGAGTACTGCTCACTTATATCTCTTGACTTTTTTCTGAAAGCTTTTATTATAATGATATCTTGAAACAAGTTGGTTTAATTGATGAAATATATTCTACTAGGTAAAAACAAAGTGAAAGTTTACAAGAAGTTGTGTAGCAGGAGAAAGAACACTGGCCTTTCAGTCTTGGTGCCTATACTTGCCTCTGTCCCTAAAATATTTGGCTTCAAGCCAACTTCTTTCTTCCTTCCTCTCTCTCTCTCTCTCTCTCTCTCTCTCTCTCTCTCTCTCTCTCTCTTTCTTTCTTTCTTTCTTTCTTTTGTTAAATTAATTTATTTTTTACACTCCATATTCCATTTCCTGCACCTCCACCACCAATCTACCCTCTAACTGCTCCATATCCTACACCTCCTCCCCAACCTCCTGTCTCCATGTGGATGCCCCCACCTCACACTCTACGTGACCTCTAAACTCCCTGGGGCCTCCAGTCTCTGGAGGGTTAGTTGTATCATCTCTGAATGAACACAGACCCAGAAGTCTTCTACTGTATGTGTGTTGGGGGCCTCATATCACCTGGTGTATGCTGCCTGGTTGGTGGTTCAGTCTTTGAGAGATCTTGGGGGTCCAGACTAATTGAGACTGATGGTCCTTCTATAGGATCGTCCTTCTCCTCAATTTCTTTCACCCTTTCCCTAATTCAACAACAGGGGTCACCTGCTTCTGTCCATTGGTTGGGTGCAAATATCTGCATCTGACTCTTTCAGGTGCTTGTTGGGTCTTTAGGGGCAGTAATGCTAGGTCTCTTTTTGTGAGCACTCCATAGCCTCAGTAATAGTGTCAGGCCTTGGGACCTCCCCTTGAGCTGGAACCCTCTTTGGACCTGTCGCTGGACCTTCTTTTCCTCTCCATTTCCATTCCTGTATTTATTTCAGACAGGAACAATTATAGGTCAGAGATATGACTGTGGGCTGGTAGCCCCATCCCTCACTTGATGTCCTGTCTTACTGCTGGAGGTGGACTCTACAAGTTCCCTCTCCCTACTGTCAGGTATATCATATAAGGTCCCTCATTTTGATTCCCGAGAGTCTCTTCTCTCCCAGGTCTCTGGTGCATTCTGGAGGAAACCTCCAGCCTCCTATTTCTTGAAGTTTCCTGTTTACATTACTACTGCAGGCCCTCAGGGATTTAGTCCTTTTCCCTCACGCAATACCAGATCAGGTTCCCCTCTCCCCCTCACTTCCCACCCCCATGCACTTTCTCTCCTAGATCCCACCCTCCCTCCCCACTTGTGTGCACTTCTCTCTCTCAAGTGGGACTGAGGCATCCTCACTTGGGTGTTTCAGCTTGTTGACCTTTTTGAGGTCTGTGGAGTATATCTTGGGTATTCTGTACTTTTTTGGTTAATATACACTTATTAGTGAGTACATACTATGCACATCCTTTTGGGTCTGAGTTACCTCACTCAGGATGATATTTTCTAGTTCCATCCACTTGCCAACAAAGCTCATGATGTCCTCATTCTTAATAGCTGAGTAATTTCCATTGTGTGAATGAACCACATTTTCTGTATCCATTCTTCAGTTGTGGGTTATCTAGGTTGTTTCCAGCTTCTGGCTATCACAAATAAGGCCTCTATGAACATAGTAGAACACCTGCCCCTGTGGCATGGTGGGGTATCTTTTGGGTATATTCTCAAGAGTGGTATAGCTGGGTCTTCAGGTAGCTCTATTTCCAATTTTCTGAGGAACCTTCAGATTGATTTCCAGAGTGGTTGTACCAGTTTGCAATCCCACCAGCAATGGAGGAGTGTTTCTCTTTCTTCACATCTTCTCCAACATATGTTGTCACCTGAGATTTTGATCTTAGTCATTCTGATTGGTGTAAGGTGGAACTTAGGGTCATTTTGAGTTGAATTTCTCTGATCACTAAGGATTTTGAACATTTCCTTGCGTGCTTTTCAGACTTTCAAGATTCTTCAGTTGTAAATTCTTAGTTTAGTTCTATACACCATTTTTTGATTGGGTTGTTTGATTTTTTGGTGATTAACTTCTTGAGTTCTTTATATATTTTGGATATAAGCCCTATATTGGATGTGGGGTTACTGAATTTTTTTCCCAATCTGTAGGTTGCCGATTTGTCTTATTGCCTATGTCCTTTGCCTTACAGAAACTTTCCAGTTTCATGAGGTCCCATTCATCAATTCTTTATCTTGAAGCATGAGCCATTGGAGTTCTGTTTAGGAAATTTCTCCCTATACCAATGAGTTCAAGATTCTTTCCCACCTTTTCTTCTATTATATTCAGTATATCTTGTTTTATGTTAAGGTCCTTGATCCATTTGGACATGAGCTTTGTACAAGGTGACAAATATGGGTCTATTTTCATTCTTCTACATACAGACAGCCAGTTAGACCAGCACCATTTATCAAAGTTTCTTTCTTTTTTTCTATTGTATATTTTTGGCATTTGTCAAAGATCAAGTGTCTATAAGTGTGGGGTTTTATTTCTGGCTCTTCAATTCTATCCCATTGATCAACGAGTCTATCTCTGTACCAACACTATGCAGGTTTTATCACTACTGAGCTGTAGTAAAGCTTGAGGTCAGGAATGGTGATTCCCCCAAAAGTTCTTTTATTGTCAAGAATTGTTTTCGCTATTCTGGTTTTTTCCCTTTCCAGGTGAATTTGAGAATTGGTCTTTCCATGCCTTTGAAGAATTGTGTTGGGATTTTGATGGAGATCGCATTGAATCTATAGATTGCCTTTGGTAGGATGGCCATTTTTATTATGTCAGTTCTGCCAATCCATGAGCATGGGAGATCTCTCAGTGCCCTCATAAAGGTGGGTTTTGATAAAGACATTCTATTTAGGACTGACTGCTCCAAAATCTCTCCATTTTATGAGATGGTCTTCAATTTCTTTCTCTAGAGACTTGAAGTTATTGTCATACAGGTCTTTCACTTGTTTGGTTAGAGTTGCCCTAAGATATTTTATATTATTTGTGGCTATTGTGAAGGGAGATGTTTTGCTAATTTCTTTCTGAGCCTGTTAATCCTTTGTATAAAGGAAGGTTACTGATTTATTTGAGTTAATTTTATATTCAGTCACTTTGCTGAAGTTGTTTATATGCTGGAGAAGTTCTCTGGTAGAATATTTGGGGTCACTTATGTATACTATCTTATGATATGCAAATAGTGATGCCTTTATTTCTTCTTTACCAATTTGTATCCCCTTGATCTCCTTCTGTTATCTAATTGTTCTAGCTAACACTTCGAATACTATAACTATATTGAATAGATAAGGTGAGAGTGGGCATCCTTGTCTTTCCCCCAATTTCAGTGGGATTGCTTTAAGTACATCTCCATTTAATTTGATATTGGCTGTTGGTTTGCAGTAAGATTGATTTTATTATGTTTAGGTATGGGTCTTAAATTCCTGATATCTCCAATACTTTTAACATGAAGGGGTGTTGTATTTTGTCAAATGCTTTTTCTGCATCTAAGGAGATGATCATGTGATTTTTTGAGTCTATTTATATAGTGGATTACATTAATGGATTTTAGTATATTTAACCAACCTTGCATCCCTGGGATGAAGCCTACTTGATTGTGGTGAATGTTGGTTTTAATGTGTTCTTGGGTTCAATGTGCAAGAATTTATTGAGTATTTTTAAATCAATATTCATAAGCGAGATTGGTCTGAAGTTCTCTTTTTTGGTTGGGTCCTTGTGTGGTTTAGGTATCAGAGTAATTGTGGCTTCATAGAATGAGTTAGGTAGTGTTTCTTCTATTCCTATTTAATGGAATAATTTGAGGAAAATTGATATCAGGTCTTCTTCGAAGGTCTTGTAGAATTCTGCACTAAATCCATCTGGCCCTTGCCTTTTATTGGTTGGGAGGTTTTTAATGATTTCTTCTATTTCCTCGTGTGATATGGCCCTGTTTAAATAGTTTACCTACTCTTGATTTAACTTTGGTATGTGGCATCTGTCTAGAAAAACATCTATTTCATCTACATTTTCCAGTTTTTTTGAGTATAGACTTTTATAATAGGACTTGATGATTTTTTGAATTTCCTCCATTCCTGTTGTTATGTCTCCCTTTTCATTTCTGATTTTATTAATTTGGATACTGCCTCTTGGGCCTTTAGTTAGTTTGGCTAAGGGTTTATCCATCTTGTTGATTCTCTCAAAGAATCAGCTTTGGTTTTGCTGATTCTTTGTATTGTTTTCTTTGTTTCTATTTGGTTGATTTCAGCCCAGAGTTTGACTATTTCCTCCCTTCTATTCCTCTTGGGTGAGCTTGCTTCTTTTTGTTCTAGAGCTCTTAGGTGTGCTGTTTCTCTCCAGTTTCTTTACCAGGGCACTTAGTCCAACGAACTTTCCTCTTAGCACTGCTTTCTTTGTGTCCTATAAGTTTTGGTATGATGTGTCAACATTTTCATTGAATTCCAGGAAGTCTTAAATTTCTTTATTTCTTCTCTGACCAAGTTATCATTGAGTAAAGAGTTTTTTAATTTCCACATGTATGTAGGATTTATGTAGTTTTTTCCGTTGTTGAACACCAGCCTTAGGCCATGGTGATCTGGTAGGATGTGTGGTATTATTTCAGTCTTCTTGTATTGGTTGAGGGCTCTTTTGTGACCAATTATGTATGGTCAGTTTTGGAGAAGGTACCATGAGATACTGAGAAGAAGGTCTATTCTTTTGTTTTAGGGTGAAATGTTCTATAGATATCTGTTAAATCCATTTGGTTCATAATCTCTCTTAGTTTTACCATGACTCTGTTTAGTTTCTGTTTCAATGACCTGTCCATTGGTGAGAGTGGGATGTTGAAATTTCCCACTATTATTGTGTGGGGTGCAATGTGTGTTTTGAGTTTTAATAAAGTTTCTTTTATGAATTTGGGTGTTCTTGCATTTGGGGCATATATGTTCAGAATTGAGACTTTCTCTTGGTGGATTTTCCCCTTGATGAATATGAAGTGTCCTTCTTCGTCATGCTTGATAACTTTTGATTGAACGTCTACTTTATTGGATATTAGGATGGCAACTCCTGCATGTTTCCTGGGAGCATTTGCTTGGAAGACCTTTTTCCATCCTTTTACTCTGAGATAGTGTCTGTCTTTGTTATTGAGGTGTGTTACATGTATGCAGCAAAATGCTGGATCTTGTTTGCATATCCAGCCTGTTAGCTTATGTCTTTTTATAGGTGAGTTGAGTCCATTGATATTGAGAGATATTAAAGAGATATCTGTTGATTCCTGATATGTTTGTTTTTTATAGGTGGTTTTATGTGCTTGTGGCTTTCTGCTTTTGACTTTGTAGTGAGATGCTTAATATTGTGCCCTTTCTTGGATACAGGTATCTTCCTTGTGTTGAAATTTTCCTTCCAGGATCCTCTGTAGGGCTGGGTTCATAGATAGATACTGTTTGAATTTGGTTTTGTCCTGGGATATTTTGGTTTCTCCATCTATGTTGATTGAGAGTTTTGCTGGGTATAGTAGCCTGGGCTGGCATTTGTGTTCTTTTAGAGTGTGCATGACCTCTGACCAGGATCTTCTGGCTTTCATAGTCTCTGTTGAGAAGTCTGGTGTAATTCTGATAGGTCTACTTTTGTATGTTACTTGGCCTTTTTCCCTTGCAGCTTTTAATATTTTTTCTTTGTTCTGTGAATTTAGTGTTTTGATAATTATGGGATGAGAAGATTTTCTTTTCTAATCCCATTTATTTGGTGTTCTATAGGCCTCTTTTATCTTTATGGTCATCTCTTTCTTTAGGTTGGGCAATTTTTTTCTATGATTTTGTTGAAGACATTTTTAGATCCTTTGAACTGTGAATCTTCATTCTCCTCTATTCTGATTATTCTTAGATTTGGTCTTTTCATTGTGCCCTGAATTTCCTGGATGCCTTGGGTTAGGAGCTTTTTATGTTTTGAATTTTCTTTGACAGTTGTGTCAATCTCTTCTACTGTATCTTCTATACCAGAGATTCTCTCTTCTATCTCTTGTATTCTGTTGGTAATACTTACATCTGTAATTTTTAACCTCTTTCCTTGGTTTTCCATTTCCAGGTTTGCCTCCATTTGTGTTTTCTTTATTGTTTCTACTTCCACTTTTAGGTCTTAGATCACTTTATTCAATTCCTTCACCTGTTTACCTGTGTTTTTCTTGTATTTTTTTTTCAGTGAGTTATTGATATTCTCTTTAAAGGACTCTATTATCTTCATGAGATAGGATTTTAGGAAAGATTCCTGATGTTCAGGTGTGTTTGTGTATTCAGGGCTTGCTGTGGTGGGATAACTGGGTTCTGATGATGTTCACATATTTTGGCTTTTGCTGCTTATGGTCTTGTGCTTGCCTTTCATCATCTGAATATGCCTGGTGTTTGTTGGTCTGGGTGACTGTATGGAGTCTGCCTCTTTTGTCCCTGGGTTGCCTCAGGTCTCCTGACAGGCCTGAGGCCATGACTATATCCAACCACCTGTGGGGCCTTCCAACTGGTGGCTCTTCACAGAGGCAAAGAAGCTGCTGATCTGTTGCCCTGGCTGCAGTAGTTCTCCTGGGAGGCCTTCAGACAAGTGCATCCTCTAGGATGGATCAGGATATGGAGTCTTCATGGGAGCAGACCAACTAGGGGTCTGCCCCAGCAGCAAAGACAGGTCAGAAGGGGTGGAAGGAATGGAAGAGGAATAGTATTCTGGAGGGCAGGGGTTTGGTAGGTGATTGGTCCCTAGTCCACCAGGCTCTCAGCAGCAGCTCCTGGAATGGGCGGGGGAGGCTGGAAGGGGTGGAAGGGAGGTTTTTGTCACCAACTGCTCTGAGTGCAGTGGGTCCTCTAGGATGGATCAGGATATGGCGTCTTCAAGGGAGCAGACCAACTAGGGGTCTGCCCCAACAACAAGGACTGGCAAACCAACTCTTTTTATCATTTTGGAATTAAGTCTTCTTATCTACAGAATGTGAAAGAGAATTAGACAAAATCACTCCTTTAAGCCTCACTTGAGTTTTGGAATCACTACGAACCTCCTAGGCACCTGCAGGCAAGGATCTTGAGAATGAGTAAAACAGTAACATCCTGAGATTCCTGGGCCACACAGAACATGGCCACTGTGTCCACATAATGTCAGACCAGGCTGTTGCAATTAACCTTAAGGAATAAAGGGAGCCAGAGGGATAGAATGGCTTACTTTGAGTGCTTTTTGCCTGTGTTATAGCTGTTCAGTGAGCAGACTCCTTTTAACAAAAGTCATGGCTTTATGTATCACTTTGGGGTTAACTCTCATTTCTGATGGTCTATCATGAACATGGTAAGGAAACTATTTTCAAACTCTCTGTACAGGTCCCCAGCCGATTTACTGAATGGGTAATTTTGTGTTACTTTATTTTTTATTCATTTAAGAAAATCTTTGTTATTTGAGTTCTTTATATATTCTGGCTATTAATCCTCTGTCAGTTGTATTCTGACTATCATTCTCTCCCATTATGTGGGCTTCCTCTGGGTTATTTATTTTTAGCTTTTCAGTCACTTTTTACTTTTATGAAATCTCATTGTTAATTGTTGGCCTTAATTCTCAGGCAAATGGAGTCCTATTCAGGAAGTCCTTTTCTAAACCTATATCATGTAGGATATTTCTCATATTCTCTTCTAGCACTTTCAGGATTCACATTTATGCTTTTTATCCATTTGAAGTTAGATTTGTATAAGGTGATAGATGTGTGTCTAATTTCATTCATCACCATGTGGGACAACTTGTGTTCCAAGTACAATTTGTTGAAAATGCTTTCTTTTTTTCCAGTGTATGTTTTTGACATCTTTGTCAAATATTAAGTAGCCAAAGTTATGTGTGTTCATGTTCAGGTCTTCAGTTTTGTTCCATTTGTCTAAGTGGTATTTTGTTTTCTTTTGTTGTTATTCTAGTACCATACTGTTTTTTATTGGTATGGTTCTACAATGTATCTTAATATCTAAAATAATAATCCCTCTGACATTGTTCCTTTTGTTCAGGATTGTTTTGGCTACCTTGGACTTTTGTGGTTCCATTTAAATTTTAGGATAATTTTTCTATTTTGGTAAAGAAGCAGATATGGATATTGGTTGCGATTATATTGAACCTATAAATCGCTTTTCATAACATTTTTCTCAATATTAATTCTACCAATTCATGAACATAAGATATCTTTCTATTCTCAGGTGTCATTCCCCATTTTTTTTCGTCAGAGGTCTAGTTTTATTTTATTGTAAAGGCCCTTTCCTGGGTTATGGTTATCTCCAGATATTTAATTTTCTTTGAGGATATTGTGAGTGAGAATGTGTCCATATTAGCCTCTGTTTCTTATTGGTATATAGAAAAGCTATTTATTTATTTAGTTAGATCCTGTGCCTTGACACATTGCTGAAATTTTTTATCATTTCTAGAATTATAGAATTTTGAGGGTCTTTATTGCATTGTATCTTGTCATCTGCAAATAGGGATATTTTAGCTCGGTCTTTTTTTATTCATATCCCTTTAATTTATTCTCTTGCCTCATTTCTCAGCCAGTACTCTGAACACAATATTCAAAAGCAGTGGGGATAGAGGACAGCCTTGTTAGTTTCCTCACTTTAGTGGTATTGCTTCAAGCTTCTGTTGATTTAGGATGACTTTGGCTGTGCATTATTTATATATAGCTCTTCTTGTATTGTATTATGTTTCCTCTAGTCATGCATTCTCTAGGACTTCTATCATGATGCTGTGTTGTATATTTTTCAAATACTTTTCTGTATCTGTTGAGATGGTCATGTGCTTTCTTTCTTTAAGTTTATTTATGTGGTTTATTATATTTATTGATTTTCATGTGTTGAATCATTCCTGTGTTTCAGCGATGAAGCCAACTTAGTCATGGTGGGTAATTTTATTGAAATATATGTACACCCTGGTTGTAAGTCTTTTATTTAGTAGAGAATCACCTCACAAACACTGATCTCAGACAGGGATGGTTTATTAAATGTACTCTAAGACTTATCAATCAGGAACATCACTCAGACTTTGGAAACTGAGGCTATGACCCCCAAACTTTTCTTTATAAAGGCTAGAACTGAAAAAACTCACAATAAGCTCATATTCAGATGCTGGAAACCAATGGTCAGCCCTGACTCAAGGTTCTTCAGACATAATACTTCACATTGACTTTTAATTTGACAGGTCCTAAGTCAAGCTTATGGTTGTGAAATTTCTTAAGATTAACAATCTTCATAACATACAGAACATAATAGAATATATTATCAGCATGACCCTGCTCTGAGTCAAGTTATTTTTCCGTGTCAATGACTAGCAGGCATATTACAGCAACAATATAAAGTAGCCAGTGTGGCAAGCCTCACCAGTTTTGAGTCTATATTCATCATGGAGCTTGGCTTTTAGTTTTCTTTTCTTTTCTTTTTCTATTCTTTTGTCTTCACTTGGGTTTGTTATTAGAGTTACACAGGCTTCATAGAAGAAGTTTGGGAGTGCTCTTTCAATTTCTTTTAAAAAATAGTTTAAGAAAGATTGACTGTAGATATTCTTTGAACATGTGATAGGATTTTGCCCTGAATCCATATAATTCTGATTTTATTTAGATAGATTTTCTTTGCATAACTTTGACTGACCTGAAACTCACTCTCACTTTGTAGACCAGGATGGCCTCATGGAGATCTGCCTGCCTCTGCCTCCCAAGTACTGAGATTAAAAGCATGTGCCATCATTACCTAGCTACTTTCTGAGCTTTTTTGTTGTTGTTACAAAAAGGCTTTTTATTACTCTTTCAATCCTATTATTTCTGATGGGTCTTGTTGTTGTATGATATTTATTAACTCCATTAATTCTTCTTATGACCCAGACAGCCCCACAGTAATCGAGGCAGAGTCCTATGGACTTAGTTAATCAGCTTTAGCACAATTACTAGGCTATTATTCATAGCCTATTTTTCTACCCTAGAAAATCCATGTTCATACCCCAAGTTACTTGATGCTTGAGTCTTGCCTAACTTTTGTCTGCTTCATTATTATGTCCTTAGGATGCACTTCTCTCCCTCAGCCATGTGCTCCTGGTCTATCCCATTTGTGTTTGGTAACTCTGGATAAAGAAGTTTATTATGTATTGCCTTACCTTTCTCCCACATCTGGGGAGTCCCAGGCAAACCACACCTAGAATCAGGGGCATGAAGATAGACTCTTCACTTTCCCATAGGAGAAAAAGCTATAAAATGTCATGCATAAGAGACAAGACAACACTTGATCAAAAGCACAGAATCCATGTTTTTCTACAATCCATCCCTTTCTGCAAATGGAGGAATGAGAAAACACTGTAGTGTCCTGAGCAGAACACCAGGGGGAGACAAATAACACACCAGAGAAATCAAAACACAGGGAAATTGTAACCCCATAGGAAGAACAATAT
>NC_045030.1:63148398-63154487 GCF_008632895.1 Mastomys coucha | reverse complement strand
CCAACAACCAAAGAGTACACTTGGAGGGACTCATGGCTCCATCTGCATATGTAGCAGAGGATGGCCTTATCTGACATCAATGAGAAGGGAGGCCCTTGATCCTGTGAAGGCTTGATGCCCAGAGTAGGGGGATGTTAGAGAGGTGAGGTGGAGTTAGCGAGTAAGTGGGTGGGGGAGCATCCTCGTGGGGGCAAAGGGGAGGAAAGAGAGAGGGAATGGGATGAGGAGATTGTGGAGGCATAACTGGGAAGGGGGATATCATTTGAAATGTAAATGAATAAAATGAGTAATAGAAAAAGGGGAGGTGGAATTGAGTTGATAATTTTGAAGAAAATTGGACACATGAAGATAAGAAACACAGTAAAGAGCCTTTGGGATTTATATAAATACTATTTCAAATGATTCAAGTGAGAAGGAAGACCTGAATAAAATTGACACATTGCAGATTATAGTTATTACATTATTAAGCTTCATTCTTATCCTAATAAGCATTTTTAATTTACTGTGTATTTCCAAAAAACAGAGACAGAGAAAAATCACTAGCCTTAGAAGAAAGATTATAGAAATTATGGATCAAAGTGGAGAATAGCCATATATCTGAAAGACAGGAAAAAGAAAAATGGTAACATATGGAGACAAACATTAGAAGAAAGGTTTCATATGTTTATAAATTAAAATGAATAAAATACTAGGATGACAAGGATACGGACATAGGAAAGGTGTGAAAAATGGACATAGGCCTTGAAAGAAAAGTTTAAAATATTGGCAGATGAAAATAAAGACAGTCAACCAAACATTGTTAGAAAAAACATTTAGCTTATGCAGTTAGTGTACAACAAAGGCCATCAGATGTGGAGCATCCTCAAGTTTATGAGGAGTTATGAATGGCACGCTGTGGATGTGCTGGATTTAAGAAAATTTAAGGAAGTTGCTACTAATTTTGGAATGCATTCACCATTAGTAAAACAAATCTTGACTTACGAGGTGATCAAAAATAGAATAATCCCTCAAGACTGGAACACTATGACAAGAGGAATATTAGAACCTGGACACCAATTACAATGGCTTTCATGATGGAGAGAAGAAGCTAGGGAAATATCCCAGAGAAATAGAACTTGAGGTATCAATATTTCTAAAGATCAGCTACTAAGTGAAGGTCAATATGCTGAGGTAGATATACAAGTCCTCTACGATGAAGAAAAGTTGGTACTGTATCTATCATCTGGCAACCTTAAAAGACTGGGAGCAAAGAAACATTCATTGATTTTTTTTTTTAAAAGGACTGACTTCAACTGTAGGAAGGCAATAATCAAATCTTTGGCTTTTGAAAATGCTAATGCTGAATGCAGAGGGGTATTAGACATTTAAGGGCACAATCAGCACCTATCAATGAGTGGATTAGGAATACTGTTGATATTAGATCTCATTCTCCTGAGATACTTTTAGTAGAAGAAACTATCCCTAAAGGTTTTAAGAAAATCCAAAATCAAAAATGTGATGAGTAAGGTCATTTCAAAAGGAATTCTAAAGAAATCTAAACTAATTCCGAAAAGGAGCCTATATTTTCTAGAACACTCAAAAGATGTGCTTAAGGAAAATATTGGTCTGGTGGACTTAGTTCAACAATGGACAAATGTGGAAACCCCTTATCAAGAAATGCCCAGGGGTCCTCTCATGGGATACAGTACCAAACATTGGAAATACTCTTCCACAAAACGATTAAATGCCACTTTTGTGAACTTAGATATTAAAAACTCAGATATCAAGGTCGGAGCAAATTCTATAAGTGAAACCAAAAACCCCAAAGAGGTAAGAAACAATGAGATCTTTTACAACAACAGAAAAACAATTAGCATCCCTCCAACTTCAGAAACAAGACATAAAATAGATGATATTCTTGATAAAAAATTTTTAAAACATTATCAAAGACAGTTGCAGGCTGTCCAGGCTATCTATAAACAAGATACAGCAGAAGCTGACTCTTCAATTTTAACTGAGGGAGCCAATGCTAATAAAACACTAATGGCCTTACCACTAAAGTGGTTAACTGACCAACCTGTTTGGACTGAGCAGTAGTCCATAACAAAGAAAAAAGTACATGTACTAGAACAGCTAGCCTAAGAAAAACTGGAAGCTCATATGTAAAAAGAGTCCACCAGCCCTTGGAATTCTTTATTTGTTATCAAAGGAAATCTGGCAAAGATCTGAAAGCAATTAATAAAATTATTCAAACAATTGTTTCTTTACAGCCTGGAATCCTGTTGCCTTCTGAGTTATCTAAGGAATGGCCTATCATAGTGATTGATTTAAAAGATTGCTTTTTATCAATTCCTTTACACCAACAAGATAAAGATTTGCTTTCACAATGCCCACATTTAACCATTCTATGCCATCTAAAAGATATCACTGGAGGGTCTTGCCACAAGGAATGTTGAATAGTCCTACCTTATGCCAATATTTTGTACAACAGCCATCGGGAAAATTCTGTAAGCAATTTCCTCAATCCACAATTTACCATTGTATGGATGATATTTTGCTGATGGATTCATATGGAGACACTTTGAAAGAATGCTTAATGAAGCAAAGAAAGTTTTGCCTTATCACTTTTACGAATTGCTCCTGGAACAATACAAAGAGAACATTCTATTCATTATCTAGGGTGTAAGGTAAATCTGCTGGAAATTCAACCACAGAAGGTACTAATCAGGAGAGACTAATTCAGAGCTCTTAATGATTTTCCAAAAATCATTGGTAGATATTAACTGTCTATGTCCTACAATTGGTTTGACTACTTAAGACCTGAGTAATTTATTTCAAACCTTAAAAGGTGATAAAAACTTGAAGAGTCCAAGAAGATTTTCAGCTGAAGTTGAAAAGGTACTGGCTCTAGTAGAAAAGAAGCTACAAGATACACATATTGATCATAATGATCCAAAGGTGGCCTGTTTTTAGTTATCCTGCCTTCTGCGCATTCTTCTACAGTAATTATTATTTAAAGAGAATATTATACCTTATAATAGATACTTTTACACACAAAGAGAATAAAAAATTAAAGATCTATGTAGAAGTCATTTGTGACTTAATTCTAAAAGAAAAGTTGAGATCTTTGTCAATTAGCTAGAATACATTCAGCTAAAATTGTGGTATCTTTTACTAGTGCTGAGATTGCCTCATTATGGGCAGGAAATGAACATTGGCAAAGGCCTTCTGGTAATTTTTGGGAGAAATTAACAAGAAATACCCCAAAAGCAAGTGACTTCAGCTTATTAAAAGAATTGTATTCTCCCTTGTAAAATAAAAGGGATATCAATTTCTTGAGCCCATAGATTTTATACTGAAGCAAATAAATCAGGAAATGCAGGATATTAATATGAAAATATAAGTAAGGTGGTTAAGAGTTCTTAAGATTAAGTTAAAAAATCAGAGTTGTATGCAATCCTTGTGGTGTTATTACGTTTTCAAGAATCTCTTAATATACTAACTGACTCTCAATATTCAGAAAGAGTTGTTTTGAATGCAAAAGCTGCTGAACTTATTCAGTATGATTTCAAATTAACTTCAGTATTGATTTAACTGCAACAAGTGATCATAAATAAGAATCATCCATTACATATAACACATATTAGATCCCATATTAGTATTAGTAACACATATTAGTCCACCAAGCACAAAGTAATGATAAATCAATCAAATATTCATAAGAAATGTGCTAGAGACTTCAAAATTTCATCAAAACACCATGTTAACAAAAAATGTTTAAAGTAAGAATTTTCTATCACTTGGCAACAAGACAAGGAAATTACAAAGAAATGTCCTACTTGATCTTTATATAGCCAAACATTATATTACCTGCAGGAAATAATTATAAGGATACCTAAAGAAATGAAATTTAGCAAATGGATGTATTTTGTTTTGCAGAGTTTGATAAACTGAAATAGGTGTACCATAATATAGATACATATTCAGGATTTCAATGGCAAATGCTTTAACTTCTAAAAAGGCAGATTCTGTAATTACACCTTTATTAGAAGTTATGGGAATGCCTTTACAAATTAAGACTGACAATGCTCCAGCACTTGTCTCTAGTAAAATAAAGAAATTTTTTACATAGTATAATATAAAGCATATTACAGGTATATCAAACAACCCCACAGGACAATCAGTTGTGTAGAGATCCAATTGTACTTTAAAAGAGATATTTAACAAACAAAAAGTGGTAACAGAGACTTCCAGACATAGATTACATAGTGCTTAATTAACTTTCCTTTTTTTTAAATGCTAACAAGCAAAAAACTACAGCTCCTGAGAGACATTGAGCTATGAAAAAAACTGATTTTACTAAGTCAACTTGTTTATAATAAGGATGTCCTAACCTCAGAATGGAAGACAGGAAATATGTTATACTGTAGGCGAGGTTTTGTATATGTTCAAACAGGAAATGAAAAACTACAGATCACTTCCAAATTAATAAAAATAAGATTTGACAGAGGGAGACTCCCTAAAGATCTTGACTTCAGACAAGAAGAACAAAATCAAAAATACCAAGACAGGTAATGTATATGCTGATCCCTCTATATAGAAGCAGCTCTAATGCTAGCTAAGACACCAATTTTTATGTGTAGTCGAAACACCTTGGTGGTTATAAGATCTCGGGATTTATCAAGGCATTCATTTGCATAGCATAGAAAAAAATTATATTCCAGTTTGTTTACAGTCCAAACTAGTTTGTAAAAAAAAAAATAAAAAACCAAAAAAACAAAAACAGATGCCTTTCATCTGCTCAAACAGAGAGCAAAGGATTTTCATTAACTAATCTGTATACCTTGCACATTCCATACATATATTAACATATAACTATATATTATTTGTGAGAGTTAATATATTTATAGATTCCAATGAAGTCAGTACAACCCTGACAAGGCTCACTCTAAGGGATGTTGAAATGTTGAGGCAAATTGTTTCAGCACCTTGCCTAGTCCAATTTCACACTGCCTCAATGTTGACTCCTTGGAAGTCTTGCTTCCAGGATAACTTTAAAGAATGATACTGATCTAGATTACCTTAGTACATCCAGTCTTTCTGACTGATCCAGTCAGTATTTCACTTAAGACTGGACATTTTTAGCATGCAGAGACTACACAACAAATGCCACAGATAGCTTTCTTAAGACTTCATCATCTTGCCAATCTTATTGGGTCCCTCAAAAAAAATTATGCTCTGAATCAGAAGAAAGCACTTTTAAAAGAGTGATGTTCAAGTCACTTAAGGTAGGTGAGTAGGTTTTGATTTTTTAACTGGGTGATGGATGCTTATTATAAAGGGGATGGTTATGAGTTATTAAATGGTATTGATCAGGAACAAAATGATATAGGACTCAGGTATTTCTCTTTTATTCTTTTCTGTATCTTTCTTATGTAGAGTAGAGGTGTTGAGAAGAGAAAAGAGGGGACAATATAATATTGATATAGGAATAATAAAAGGGGGTAGATTATCGAATCTACTCTTAAACCAATGAACATTTTATAGCCAATAGTCTTACATTTGTATAGATCTTTGTATATTGATGCAAAATCAAGGTTATTTTGTTGGAACATACTATGTTTAAACATTCTCTACTCTCATTTGAGTTATTTACTGTACCTAGATTATTCATAATAATGATATGGTAAGTTCTAGTACCTTTAAAGCTACTATTGCAAACAGTTTAGGATAATTAAGTAATATGAATTAATAGTCAATCAAACTCTTAATTATGTTAGATACTAGACTAGTTAATCACAAAATATGCTTCCTAGGTTGAACAGATAGTAAATAGGTAAAAACAAACAAAGCTTGCCTATTCAGATATACTATAGATAGATATGTAGTCTTCAAAAATCTTTAAAAATCCACAGAGTATTGCATTTTAAGATTTTTTTTATTAATTTAAGCCTTTTTTTGGATTACAAGACAAGTTTGTTCCTGGCAGCAGCCCCATTTCTACTTCAAAGAAGATGATGAGCATCAGAAAACCTCCTTATAAGAGAGTGCATACTGTGTTTGTTCTTTTGTGATTGGGTTACCTCACTCAGGATGATATTCTCCAGATC
>NC_045030.1:63123039-63148387 GCF_008632895.1 Mastomys coucha | reverse complement strand
TAAAAAAAAAAAAGAAAACCTCTTTATGGAATTTGTTTCAATGTGGCAGGTGGCCACTGGAGTGTGGGTGAGGTAACTGCCCTTGCTTCAACTACAAATAGAATGCTGTCCAAAATGGACGAACATGGAAGCAGGGAAGTCAACTGCTGAATTTTGCAAGGACAAAGTTGGCTAGCCCTTCATAATTCCTGCTCCACAAAATATTCTATCAGATATATTGGGCCAGAAGGCTGAAGATGGATGCTTCAATGTTTTAGAGACAATTTTGGGGGCACTGGACAGGTAGCCAGATCTGTCATTTCTATAGTTTTGTAATCTACTTGCCTATATTTCCTGTATACTCAAGTAAAAGTTATTTCTTCATAGAATTGAAGACTAGATAGTTATAGTCTCACAATTAAGGTTAATTTCTTTAGGATTTAAAAAGATGCTTTTAGATCTAAAAAGATGTTTTTAGGTTAGTAATAGTAGTTATAATAAAAAATTATTTAGGTATGAGACTTTGAACTCAGCAAGACAGGATAGATGATAGAATATTTTAACCAAAGTTACCAAATACAGATAGACTGGACTTTATGAATATAAATTTTACCTAATAGTTTTCAGAATTGTTTCATATTTGTCCTTACTGTATTTCAGTTTTTATTGTAAGAGAAAGAGTCTTTTTATCTAGACAAAAGGGGGGAGTTTGGGGGCTTGGTCTGGTACTGCTACGTATTCCAGTGCTAAATTCTGTACCCTAAAATCTGTTTGCTCCAAGATGAATGAATCCTCACATACACTGGCCTTTGTTGTGTAAATCTTGCTTACTGATTTCAATCTATTGGTTAATAAAACAGTAGAGCCTATGATTGAGCATTAGAGAAAGGTAGGATCTGAGAATCAAGTGAGGGGTCTCAAGAAAGAGACTGCACAGAGATAGAGGAGACAAAGAAAGGAGGAGGCTGCCATGAAGCCAAATGGATCATGAGCCATGGCCAGGAGAAGTTGACCCTGAGGACAGGCTGATGGAATGGAAACAGCACAGACAAAACTTAAACAAGTAACATGGAGCCTATGGATTAGATGTAAGTTACAATAACTCAGAACCTGCCATATATAGGCTTACAACTTGTCAAATAAAATACCAGGTTTTTGTGTCATTTATCCAGGCTAACTAGAATATATAATTCTTTTATAACATTGCATTTTTTTTTTTTAGGAACTACTGTAGTTCCTAAAAAACCAGTTCCTGAGTTACTGGTCTATAGCAGAGCAATAACTGTTAGTGTGTTTTTATACTCATGTCTAGGCATCTGAGTTTGGAATGATTCGAATTCTTTGTTTTGGCATCTGGTCTTGTTTTTGTGTGTTTGTGGGTATGTTTTGTGTCTTGGTGTCTGTGGCTCTCCCTGGCTCTTAGACGAGTGTGCTAGCTGTGGGTTACCTGGGAAGAGAATGTTTCTGAGATCCTGCCAGCTGTTGCCACTGGGGGTTCAGGGTAGATGTGTTTCCAGGTAATGGGGCCTGACAATTAGGGGTCAGGATAGGCTAGAAGTGAAAGGACCAGGGGCATCCACAGGAGGGAGGAAAACAAAGGGTTCCACCAGGATCTGCTTAGTTCTCTGGGAATTGGGGGCAGAAAGGGAAAGGAAGCCCCAACAACTAGTCTGCTGCAGAGCTGGGGAGGAGACCTGGGGAAGAGTGGAGGTCTGAACGTTGCCTTCCTGCTTCCCTGGCTGGCATGCCTGGCAGTTTTCCAGAAAAAGAATTGTTGGGTTTTTCACTTCCATCTTCATTTCCACTGGAGTCCTCTTCAGTTTTTCTATTTCCTTACTGAATTCTACCTTCATGTCCTGAATTGTCTTCAACTTTTCCATTGGTCTTCAGATTGTGGTTTCTTTTTGAACATTACTTAGGTATTTATTCTCCTTAAGTTCTTTCTCCTCAATTTCACTGAGCTCTCTCTCTCTCTCTCTCTCTCTCTCTCTCTCTCTCTCTCTCTCTCTCTCTCTCTCTCTCTCTCTCTCTCTCTCTCTCTCTCTCTCTCTCTCTCTCTCTCTCTCTCTCTCTCTGTGTGTGTGTGTGTGTATGTGTGTGTTCTTTAAATTCTATAATTCTATAATGAAGGTATGATTGTTCTTTCAAGTTTTGTGTTCTGTGGTTCATGTAAGTAACTTTTAAAAATAAATCTAAATTGTATTTGGAACTGACAAAACCGCTCCCAAGACAAGGCCCTGGATTCTGTACTTATTTTTGTCATGGAAAGTTCACATAAAATATATAGAAGAAATGAGCAATGGTTGATCTTCAACACTAGCACAGGTAATTCCTTAGCTTTTCTTTCAATATCTAAATTGCACATTATATGACATTATTTGCTGCTCCCTAACTTTTATATTTAAATTATCTTAACAAGGGGAAGTCCTAGCTCAATTTTTCTGGAACCAGATATACTAACTGTATCAACACTTAGTGCCTGCTATAGAGACTTCTGTAAGAGAGATGACTAAAGAAATCACTAAGTACAATTCAAAATTTTTCAGTTTCAATTTTGGAAGCATATATTATTAGCCAATTACCCAACAAACCAACCCTGAAAAGCAGAATTTAACATTTTTCTCTCTTTACAGATTATGCTTTGGAATAGTATCCTTGTTTAAACACCTGGTTTTAGAGAGTGGCAAGTGCATCTCTAACAATTTAGGTGCATGTATTAAACCCCCTAAATGCTGTCATTATTAACAGTTAAGCAGCAACAAAACAGCATTCTGGATAACAGGAGATAAAAAGCTTACTAGTCTTCATGATGTGTGCCTAGAAAGAGTGGCTAACCTGTAACTTAACCTACCAGTTCTTACATTTAATGGTGTCTATAAACCAGCTTAATGGTCTAAACTTGTCTATCATATATAGGCTAGATAAAAATTATTTCAAAGTTGTACTGTATATGTGTAGGGCTTATATTTTGAGGTGGTAAGACTTTGAGAAATTACATGATTGTATAGAGATGAAATTAAGCTAATACTAGAATCCCCCAGTCATAACGACCAACCAGGAGGATGAAGTATTAGGACACATCTATAATCTCAGCACTCTGGATGAGGTAACTCTTACTGGCAAACATTTCTACAGGAGTAGTACATTTTGGAAAGATAACAGTTTAATCTCAATCTCTCTCTCTCTCACACACACACACACACACACACTCTCTCATAAACTCTCTCACTCTCTCTCAGTGTGTGTGTGTGTGTGTGTGTGTGTGTGTGTGTGTGTGTGTGTTGCATTTTTGAGAACAAAGCAGGTTGGGGCAGAAAATAGCATATGCAGGTGGCTTGGGCATAGATATTGGAAATGGCTTGTGAGGAATGATGTCTGGTGAACTGAGAAAACTGGGCTAGCATTTTGGATATGTATCCTGATCCAAGACTGGAGTTTGGGGTATATCTGGCTGGGTAGAAAGATTGGCTATGGCATGGGAGGGACCTATGGGTTGGGATGTAAGCAATGTAAGTCCTGGTGGAATCCTACAAGTTGGTTGTTGAACAGGTAGGGGTGGCCATACAAAGGCTGGACACCAGATGTTGGATCTAAACTAGGAATGATGGCTTAAGAAGGCTGCATGTATGGATAGGGCCAGGGAGCTTCACAAGGGTAGAACTTGGAGAAAAATATGGGTGGGGAAAGGCATTGGATATCACATGTATGAAACTTCTGCTTCTTTAAAAGCCTTTAAAGTCTTTTTATTCTGTTTTCTCTATTTAAATTGAATTTTATATAGCTGTCCCTTTATTATTTTTTTAAATTAAAACATGATTATATCAGTTTAATCTTCCCTTTTCTCTCTCCAAACCCTCCCATAACCCTTCCCTTCAATCCCTACCACAGCCTCCAATACCTCTCAAATTTATGTTCTCTTTTATGGACAGTTTCACTCATAGGCACACACTCACACATACATACACATACACATGTTTCAATACATAAATGCAATCCATTGAGTTCATACAATGTAACATGTGGTATGATTTCAAGGATGACCACTTTGTAGCGGACCATCAATTAGGGACTCTAAGAGAGGCTAATTCCCCCCCTCTCAGCAGTTTTTCATTGCTTGTTGGTCTTTTATTTGTTTGTTTGTTTGTTTTTTTATCTAAGAGTGGGACCCTGAGAGAGTTCTCTCTTCCATATTAGCATTACTATTGATATTGCTATTGTCTAGGTCCTGTTTAGTCAGCCATACTGTTGAAGTATCACGAGTGTAGCCTCCCTATCATTTCTAGGAGACAAATTCTCATAGCAGACTTCTTGATCCTTTGATGCTTTTACTCTGCCAGTTCTCTCTTCCATGGTGTTCCAGGAGACTTAGATATAAGAGTTGGGTTGAGCATGTCTATTGAGAGTTGTCCACTCCACAATCCATTTATCTCCGCCTTATGGCCAGCTGTGGTTTTCTATAGTAGTCTGTATGTGGTATATAGAGCAGAGAGCAAAACTCAACTCGGGGTGTAAGGATAAGGTTTAGAATGCAGTTAGGAAGTTTGGCAAGATGTTGGTTGTAGGTTCTTTTCATGGCATCACCATCCCAAGTAGTTGGTTAAGTTTTTAATACCATATTGATTTCCTTCCTAATGAGTAGGCCTTATGTCCAACTAGACACCTGTTGGTTACCCCGAAGATATGACTGCCACTGTATTAGTGTCTTTAGAGGTATCTTGCCATGCTGGACGTTGTTGCAGGTCATAGGTATCACAGGTGGATAAGGCTAGCGATTGCTTCCCTCCCTGGGCAGCTTATACAACATTCTCTTGTACTATAAAAGCTACCTGGAGGAAGGAAGCTTTCATGTTACATCTAGTTCAAATCATCTGAGTCCTGTGTCCTCAGTGTGTGGTGTCTTCTGTTATAAGGACTTACCCTTAATCTCTGAGAGGCAACTAAGAGCAACAGAAATGGCTTATCTTGTTTGGGCAATCACTTGGATTACCCTGATCATCAACTCAAATGGAGGTTTCTCATGCATGATACTAAATTTTTTTTGTTCCATATTCCATGGCTATTGTGGGGAGCATTGTCAGCCAATGGCATAACTTCATTTTTGGTTTGTGTGTGCGTGCATGTGTGTGTGTGTGTGTGTGTGTGTGTGTGAGAGAGAGAGAGAGAGAGAGAGAGAGAGAGAGAGAGAAACAGAGAGACAGACAGAGAGACAGACAGAGAGACAGAGAGAATTTTAGGTAAATATAAAGTAATACGATTAATTCACATAAGGGTTTTATCAGACATCCTTGTTTGTTCTACCTTCCTCCCTAATTTGTAGGTTATTTATATTTTTAAATTCTCAAGGAATTGATAAAAAATATTATGTTAAAAACTTAAGCTGGGTATAATGGTGCCCACTTTTAATCCTTGCATGTGAGAGGCAGAAGCAGGCAGATTGCTGTCAGTTTAAGGACAACGTGATTGACATAAGTGAATTCTAGACAGCTAGGGTTACATACTGATACATTGTCCAAAACATTAAATTAAAAAAGAGTAAAGACTTCATCAGTCTAACAAGACTCAATTCTAGAAATCATTGTTTCATAGCTTCATACACAAATATTTTAATTTGTAATTTTATTTAACTGTATTTTAATCCAGTTCACCTCTAACTGCATTCCTTCTAATGACTCCCATCACTCCTCCCACCTACCACTTTTCCTTCCTAACTTCATGAAATCTTTTTTTTTTTTTAAGATTTATTTATTTTCATTTTGTGTGTATGAGTGTTTTGAGTATGTATGCTGGGTACCATGTGCATGCAGTACCTGCAGAGGCCAGAAAAGGGTCTGGATCCTCTGAGACTAGAATCAGCTACCATGTGGGGGTTGGAACAGAATCTCAGTCTTCTGCTAGAGCTGAGCCATCCTTCCTACACATTAATTTACCTTTTTTTTTCTTTTAAAACCCATTGACTCCAACTAGTGCTACGAACATGTGCACAGTTTTAGGGCCATCTTCTGACACACAATGGCACTGCCAGGGGCCATATTAAATGAAGCTTGACTCTGTCTCTTAGCAGCCAACAGTTTCTAATTGTTCTTCAGCTGTGGGTATGAACTTTGTGAACCCCTCTCCCACGCACTGCTGCTCTAATCAATTCTGGAACCTTTACCGGAATAATTGGGAAAGAGATTTCTTTCCACTAAATATATACTTATTAAATTATCAGCGCCAATCTCAGCTCAGTAGAAGAACCAGCTGTGCTATTAAAGTTTGGGTTTTCTGCTGGGCCATGGTGGTGCACGCCTTTAATCCCAGCACTAGGGAGGCAGAGGCAGGTGGATTTCTGAGTTTGAGGCCAGCCTGGTCTACAGAATGAGTTCCAGGACAGCCAGGGCTACATGGAGAAACCCTGTCTCGAAAAAACTACAAAAAAAAAAAAAGTTTGGGTTTTCTCACTTACAATCAAAATTCCTAAAAATATATGTTGAGATCAAAAGCCCTTACTACTTGCTCATCAACTATTAATTCTCAAAAAAAAAAAAAAAAAAAAACCCAACCTGTTTTGTAAGGTTACTTTAAGTGCAGGTGCAAGTCATGGCCTGAAGAACTTAAGCTGCTTTAACACTGCCTTACTTTCTTTACTCCTCCTCCTCCACTAAATTCTTCCAATAAAAGTCCCACTTTACTCCTGTATGGATCCCCTTAACCTGATGCTCCCAACTCTAGCATTGCCAATTCTGTTGCTGATCCAAGCTTCTGGAATGAAGGTACACTACTTCTTTTGTAAATTTCATTTTCCCAGATGACAATCTCTTTGTCTATCCAGGGCACTTCCCTTGATTAAATTACTTTGGACTAAATATTATATGGCTTTTAAAAGACTAGACCTCATGATTTATTATATTTGGCACTTTGCAATTTCACACACACACACACACACACACACACACACACACCACACACTATGTATGCACACATTTAGTATATATTTAGTATATATATATATGTACATATATACATATATATTTATATGTGTGTGTGTGTACAAATGAGGAAAAATTATTTAGATAGATTCATATAGTAACATTAGATAGTATTTAAAGAGATATAGGAAAATGCTACTATTCCCTGTGTTTAATTGTGATGTATGATATCTTTCATTGTGTTCTTGGTATGTCCTTTCTCTGTGTTATGCCATACACTAGTGCTATAGTCACTGAAAAGGAAAGAGTGAAAACGGTGATCAACAATAACAACAACAAAAATCAGCCCCAGATGCACATGGGTGAAATAATTTGCTGAGTGACTTGGACATGGTACTTCATTTTTCTTTCTTTAGCCTGCATATGTGTCAACTCTTTCATTTCCTGTTTTTACCACGTGGCTTTAGAAAGAGCAAATGAATTCATGCTTGGGAAGTAAATCACCAATCTCTCCAGGAACAAATAGGAGATGGTAGTGACCCCTGTGGTCTTCCGTAGAACCGTCAGACTGATACAAGCTTCTTGTCCCTGTCACTGTGCTTAGGGGATGAACTCACTCCTCAAAAAACTCAAGAAGAGAGTTTGAACTCATTCCACAAGCAACTCCTCAAGAAGAGAGCTCACAGAAAGCCCAGATACCAGATGCAGGCAACAAGAAAAGCAACAAAGAATGGAGCACCATGATTCCTCTGGTTGCTTGTTTACTTGGCCTAGAAATTATAGTCCTGCTCAGCAAGAACTGAATATCTACCAGATGCCAAACTAATCTCATTATCTTTATTCTCTTTCTAAGTATATTTATCCTTATCTATCTCTGCTGTTAAGCTACTGTGACTAGAATCCTTCTAGTCAGCCCTGATTTCTTCATTGTCGTATTCGTTCTAACACCCTGATATAGTTTGAATATGAAATCCTCCCGCTACTGGCTTATGTGATGAATTCTTGGTGTTATTTCAGGTGGCCACAGAAGCTTCATGAGTAACTAGGGCACTAGGTGATAGGTATTTTGGACTACCACAGTCCCTTTCCTGCCTGTCTCTCTGCTTTAATGTGAACCACTTTTGTCTGCCACATGGTCCTGATACCATGTTTTGCCCAATCAAGTGTGCCTAAGCAAGCATAGACTAAAGCCTCTGAAACTGGGAGTGAAGACATATTGCTTTTCTCGTAAGTTGTTACTATTGAATATTTGTTCATAGGGATGATAAAAATACATCAGCTTTTGCAGACTACTGTTGTTTTTTTTTTCTACTGATTTATTTGTGTGTGTGTGTGCACACACACACACATGTGAGTGCAGATGCCAATAGAAGCCAGAAGAAAATGCAGAATTCCTAGAGCTAGAGACATATATAGCTGTGCAACGTGAGCACTTGGAAGGAAACTCGAGTCTTTTGGAAGAGCAGCAAGCACTCTTGACTGTTTAAACATCACTCCAGCATCCCAAACACCCTGTTGAGTTTTACTCTGTTTTCTGTAATAGATGGCCAGTTAAGCCCTTGCTTCTGTTCCTATATCTACCAGTCAAGTTCCATAATATTGCCAGCAATATGTTTCAAAATGCAAATCTTAACATTCAAGCCTCCAGCTTAGAACATTTAAATGACTTGCAATTGCTTCAGGGGATAATGTTCTAATTCCTTAATGTGACCCATAAGGCCATGTATAGTTTGTTCCCTCTCTGTCCCTATAACATAATGTCAGGCTGTGTTCTTCTCAGCTCTGTGTATTGTAATCCCATTGACTTTTTCTCCATATCTTTTTCCAATTCAAAGTCTTCTGTTTACTTGAGAGACCTCTCCAAAACCTCACTCCTGTGCGATCAAATTCCTGTAATTTCTAGCCTCAATTTCTTTTCCTCATTTTGTTTAGAGACTCTTTTTGTATGAATGATCAGATTAAGGCGCTCTCTCTCTCTTTCTCTCTCTCTCTTCCTCTCCCTCTTTCCCTGGCTCCCCCTCTGACTCTCCCTCCCCCCTCTCTCTCTCACCCATCAGCAGTGCCTTATAGATCTTTTTCAGCATTTTAAAGTGGGATCAAATGAAATGCTCACTTAGCTGATACTTTCCACCCACCCACAGCCCTCCCTTCTCAAGTTTCACAAGAGTAGTAACCTTAGTTTTCCCTTGTCTGAGTTTGTGGGTTTTGGTTATGGTCTAGTAGGGGCTTGGTACTCTAACCTAATTAAATCGTATTAGGTAACTAAAACATACAACTTCTATTCCCTCTGCTACTGTAGCTCTGAAGCTGAGGGAGAGTACCATGGAATCCATTGAACTCAAAGAATATATTCTCTGCCTTGTGTCTTCTACTTCTATCCTAATTCAGGCCATTACTTTCTCTCCTAATCAGCTGCCGTTTAGCAAGTATACAGTCCCTACTAGAGCGAGTTCTTTCATCCTACTACCCTATTTATACTTATGCTGTTCATCCCACTCAGAATGCCCTTTTCTGGTATGGCATTCCATTTTTACTCATTTCTGAAGACATGTCTTACCTGATAACCTTTGATTTTACTCTAAAGTTAGTTGCTTCATTATGATCTCCACTTGTACTTTATCACTACTTTCTTCTGTTTTCTCAGTACTTTTGGTTCCATACTTTAGCTATGGATGAATATGCTATCTCCACAAACAGCTTGTATCAGGGCAGTGATTATAAAAGGCTCTCATTATAACCATATGGTGTCCTGCTACATCAAAGTGACTATTTGTGGAATGAATTCTTTCTCCAAAATTTATCCTGAATCTTAGTTTTCTTCACACTCTGAGGTACTAGGGGGTAGAATTTCAACACAGTAGATATGTGTGTGAACATGCACATGTGTTCATGTGTGTATATATGGGATGGAATGAATACAAATAAAGAACAACATTGTAGGAACTCAGTGGCTTCCTATTTTTGATTGTTGATATTACCAGTTTACTGTGTGGTTTGGGGAGGTCACTTGTAGCCTCTAAGACTCAGTTTCCCTATCTTAAAGTCTAAAGCCTCTTCCAGTCCATCAAACATTAATCACTTGGTAATTTCAGGATATTGAGAGAAATGATACAGGATCCCACATCAATCAAGGCTACTCCGATCATTATTTTGTCAGAGTGCTAGCTGACATTTGTTTGTGCACTAATTTGTGAGTACACCAATGCGCTGACCTTCTTAGCTTCCCTAATTGTTATAGTTCATGGCCAATGATTGTCCGTAAAGTGTTCCAGGGAATGTAGACTCTGAAAAATCTTTGAGAGTAGGAACAATATGATTTCTCTTCTTCAAAGTAATGACAAGGAGGGTAGAGAAATGCCTCAGTGGTTACGAACAGGTCCTGAAGAGATCCCTGTTTTAGTTCCTAGCGTTCATGTCTGGGGCCTCACAACTGGCTGTAACTGACTCTGGGAGATCCAATACTTTCTTTTAGCCTCTGAAGGCACTGACTGCATACAAACTACACTTTCACATGCATATACATGTTTAAATAGAGATGAATCTTGGACCAAGAAAAATGTCAAAAATGGTTAAGAGCACTTGTTGCTTTCCCAAAGAGCCTAAGTGTAATTCCCCAAACCCAAATAACAGCTCACAACTGTCTATGACTCTATTTTCTGAGGATCTGACACCCTCTTCTAGCCTTTGCCAGCACCAGGCATGCATATGGTAGAGAGACACAAGCAGGCAAAGCACCAACATACATAAACAAAGATATAAATCTATTAAGGGAAATTTCAACTGCATGCAAAATTAAAGAGCAAAGAACGTGTGTTTATTATTTGGAAACAGCAATCATTGACTTAAGGGGCATTTCTGTGTCATGTGTACTTTTACCCATTTCCTTCAATCTCAGCAATCATATCATTTTACCTATAAGCTGTGGGTATGTGTCTTTAAATGGTGAAATTACACACATCTAAATAAGCAGTAAAATCATCCCTTTTATTTCACACTTCATTTTATTTCACCTTGCATTTGGTGTGGTTGATTCATGATCCAAACAGGGTCCACAGATTGTAGGTATCTGATCCATTTCCCAAGTGTTTTATAATTAAGGACTTCTCCATTTCTGTTCCGTTTCTTTGGCATTTATTTGTTTAAAACACTGGACAGGTTAACTTACTCAGTTACAGCTGAAGGATCATCAGATTTCTATGAGGTAAATGGGAATGAACAAGTGAGCAAAAAAACACAGCCCCATTCTCCCAGCACAATGCTAATGAGATCAGCTTACCAGCTCTCTTTCACTCACGGTCCATCCAGGAAGGAGTCTCTTAGCATTGATCCCTCAGTCTCCTGGTCTGCAAAGTGGAACTGCTACTAGCTGCCTTCTGCTCCAGTTCCCAGGGAGGCTGTGACAAAGGCTGCGATTTTTTAAAAAAAATAAGGCTAAACCAGCTTTCAGCAATTGATGCTATAAATAACAGAGGAGGGATTCTATTATTAAATGTCCTTTGTTCCTAGAAGCTTCAGACAGAATGAGAAGGTTGAGAAGTAGAACCCTTTTGCTTTGTTCTTGTGATACTGTTTCCATGAAGGTGGTAACTCAGTCAGGGCCATAGAGCTTGCTCTGGGCTGAGGAGTACTGGAATCTGGGATCCCTTTAAACAAGTCAGCCCAGCTCTGGCCAGAGCAGGCTTCGAATAGATCCTATTCCAGCCTGGCAAAAATAGAATAGCCAGGAGACGGCGAGGACTGAGACAACTGTTCCTGTTTTGAAAGCTTCGGAAGGATGTGGCTGCAGGTGGGGTTGAATGACGGCCCCTCAGAGTGAAGCCCAGCCAGGAAAGTGGAGGCCCCACTGTAGGCAACTGAGATTTGGACCCACCAGATTCTTCACAGTTCCCGTGGTGGCCCTAGTGCCTAGTGAAGATACTAGTAAAAAAATGGGAACCATTTTGCCTGGAGATGTTATTCCTGTTTGTGATTCAATTAATTTTCACTTTAAATAGATCAGAGAAGCTCTGACAAGTGGCCAGGACTGCTACAGAGGAGCTAATAGCCAGTAGGTCAAGTTTCAGCCTTCCCAGGTTTGGAAAGAATTCTTTCATGATGCCTTTCCCTGTTGCTTTGAGTTGTGCTAGGAACGAGGAAACAAAAAAAGGAAATTGCCTTTTGGGCCTTTTACACCTATTCAGCAAGTCCTGGAGCAGCTCTCCAGGAGGCCCCACAGCACAGTCCCCCACAGCAGGGCCCCCCACAGCAGGGCCTCTTGTGTTCTGTATTTTCCCTCTATTAACATCTCCTCCCACCACCACCACCACAGGCACACATCCACACTTTGCAAATGGTGGCACTCGTTGAGGCAAGTGCTTCTGTTCTGGAATGCACTGGGCATGCACACAGGGTGTGTGCCATGGAAATGACAAAAACAACAGCACCCAGGAGTTTGCAAAATGAGCAAATCACTAGGGATTTAAAAAATAAATTTAAAAGTAATGAGGACCTAGACGTTCCCATATGTGAAGTGGGAAGTTTGAACGTTTCAGCCTTTTCTGTGTACCCAAAAGAGCTTATTTTGGAAATGGAATAAGTATGATTTTTTTCCCTCATCAACTCAAAAGTGGTTGAACTGATTTAGCTCAAACTATAAAAAGATAAAAACCAAATATGCCCTGGGACAAGATTTCTCTAGTGGAATTGAATGGAAGCAACTTGAGGGGCAAGATCATGAAAACATAAAGCTTTGAGAGCATATCCTGTCTCTGCTCCTCTAGGTGTGCTTTAGAATCTTGAGGCTGAAATTTGGGGAATGGGGTTGTCAGCTAAGTAGGCCACAAATTCAAGATGACACATTTAATTTATGTAAAGATTACTGGAAGTTTCTATGAATATGATATTAGTTTTCTAAATATTTTCATTTTCTTTTATTACATGTTATCTACTTTCTTTTTAAAAATAGATTTGTTTGTGTGTGTAGGGGGGTGGCCCTAAGGCCAGAAGGATTGGACATCCATGGAACTGGAAATGCAGGTGGCTTGCAAGGCACTTGATATGGATGCTGGGAATAGAAATTCGGTCCTCTGAAAGAGCAGAATATGCTGTTAAACTTTCAAGCCATCTCTCCAGCCCTTATCTTTTATATATAAAGCTATCATTACATTTGTGTAACTAATGATTTTAACCTTGTTAATGATCAATTAAAGAGAGAAGTGGTTTCAAGTTATTAAGAACACATACTTTGGAGTCAGACATAAATCTATGCACTAGCTCTTCTCTCTTAATAAGTGCTTGAACTTGACATGGAGCTTCAGCTAAGCTCTAGCCCTTTCTTCCGAAAAATAGAGATGAACCTACCATTTAAAAATAGTTAAAGAGGACTAAGCAAAAAACAAAGTGGTGTTTAAACCAACTCCCCAAATTAGGGATTATGGTAATTGTAGAATTCATAAAATTGAAGATGATCTGGGATTTATATTCTTTTTTCTACCAAATGCTCCAGATCAATATTTTTAAGTGAACTGGTACTGTGAGAAACAGAAAGAAAGCCATTGTATGTCGTCCACACATAGAAGAATCAGGAGTTTTAGAGAACTCACCCTTATTGCAAGCAATGCATTAATTTCTATTCTTGATTCCATTTTATTGCATTCTGTTCTAACCATTTTCTTTCTCTTCATTTTTTAAGTGTGGATGGCAGCCTACTGAATAGATTGCATTACTGTCTAATGGGTCACAGCCCACACTTTGTAAACCACTTACCTAGATGAATCTGAGAAGGCAATTAGCACTCTCAGGAGCCCAGAGAGCTGTCTACTTCTGAATTAACACCTGTGGCCAAAGCCTGAAGCCAAAAACAACTTCTCTGAATTTCCCTCTCCACTAAAATGACCCCTTAGAACAATGAATGACAGCTACAAAGTGACTAGACACAAATTCTCCTCATCCTTTCATCCCTGGCTTGGCACAAAGGTGATGCCAATCTTAAATCTGACCAATGTGTAGATTTAATCTGCAGAACCTGCTGAACGCTTGTGTGCCTGCAAGTGCCTGTGTTGTTTATGGGAACTAGAAAAGAAAGTGAAATGGCTGCCAGTTTCTCCATTTTTTTCCTCTGATGTCATCTATGTATCACGTTACTACCATAATACAGGGGAAGCCCACTGCTGGGTTTAGTAACACTTTCCTTTCCAAAGGATCCTCCTCCTCTGAAGAGAGTGAGAGAGTGAGACAGGGTCTTCTCACCAAAATCTGTGAGCTTTGCTCCACCTCGCCACTTCGGTGCCTTCGCCTTGACAGAGCCTTGGTCCAGTAAGATGATCTGCCCACAGCTGGTCTCCTACACTTAGAACAAATTGGAAGCAGGAGAACTTGGGGAAGGAATTTGGTTTCACTAAAAATAGCTGCAATATAGACCCTGTGACTTACCACTCCTCAGAACAGTAGGATATGAACCGAACAGGGTCCACTGACCACTGAAAATCTTCTGCATTTGTCTTTCTTGCCTGAAGCCCTTAAAGCCAAGGAGAACTTTAGGACTTGAGGGTACTTGGGCCCTGATGCAGACTCTTGAAAATCTCAGAAACGCATGGTGACGAAATGACCAAGAATCTTCCTGGCCTCAGGAGTGCATGACCGTTGGCACTAGTAAAATCCAGGCCCTTTAAGCTTTGGTTCATGGTGGGACCTTGCTTGCTCCTCACCACCAGGCCCATTGCATCTCCACTTCTAAGGTAGGTGAAACCAAAATCACTGGGGGAAATGCTTCAGGAATTGAGGTCCTGTTAGGTAACACAGGGCCCAAGTTTCCTCTGTCTGTGGCAGGGAGACAAATGTCAGGGCAGGACAGAACTTACAAATGAAAAGTCTGTGCTCCTGAAACACCAACAAAGCCATGATAGCATGTGGGAATTAATTCTTTTCTTTTCACCTTCCCACCACAAAAACAAATGATTAGTCAGTGAGAAAACAAACTGTTCAACTTTCTCTCAATTTCTGTACCCAGATCTACTTTATTTCGACTATATACCTTGTACCTTTTCTCTCTTCTCCCACTACTGGGTGAATTTGAATTTGTCCCAGGGCATTGTTTATCTATATTCACCTTTTCTGCTATGTAACAGCAAAATGTAATCTAGAGTTGACCAGAAATGGGTCCCTATAGTTCAGGAAGTCCTTAGGAAACATTCATTCAAACTAAGATTCGCAAAATACTTGATTGGATTATATCTCCTTTCTGAAATGCTGCTGTTATGACAGGTTCCTGGTTTCTAGACTGTTCACAGCGATGGGCCTTGAGGAAGAAGTAGGAACTGAAGCAGAGCTGGGAATATTTAGATGAGAGGTTAGGAGCTACTGGAGAAAAATAATCAGTTTTGCTATTGGAAGGCTAACGTTGGCTTTTGAGCATTGTGCTAAGCAAACTCCTAGGCTAGATCCCTACTTGCCAATAATGATGCTTTCATAGAAATGAAAGATTATAAGATACGCTTTCTTTAAATGAAAATGACACTCTTAAAATACCAGAAAGCTTGTGGCAACAAACCTCCTAACTCAGAATTGCTTTTGTATACTTTTACAAATGAATTAGACAAACACTTAAACATTGTGTGTTTCTTCTTCCATATCTATTCTTTTTGCCTTCTATCTTTAAGATAGATAGATGTGTCCAAATAAAAAACATGAAATTTTAAACTCACAAAAATTACCCTGAATGTTATATAATCTGGTCCTCCTTAAAACATGAGTCACAATAAATGACTATCTGGTCTACCTGTGTTATTGCTTCACCTTTTCCTGCAAACTCAAAATGACCACATTTTCCAGGTTCAGCCTTCTGCTCAGTATCACATCCTACCAACACTTTCATTCAGTATCATCTTGAGGCTCATTCACTGTGCTGTAAGTCTAGGTGAAACTTGAACAGTCATAGTTATTTTTCCCATGTTACTTTTAGTGCAGCCATATGGCATTACTACCACTAGGCACAAAAATATGTAATATTTTACTAAAAGTTGTCAAGGGTTTTGCATTTACCCTAGGAAAAGCGATGGAGAATATAAATTCTTTTTTCTTTTGTTGAACAAGGAGATTTACTGCAAGTTACTTCTAAATACTGCCCTTATGCCTAGTACTTCGAATAAGTGAGTCTAATAATCAAATTCCTGTGGGGAAAGAAAACCCAACTTTTCACAAATGCATCCATCAGTAAAGAAGTGGGTCCCAAATTCAGTCTTTAACAACTACCAGGCTGGCTGGTCAGAAATCACATGGGAAGATTTGTTAGAACTTTAAAATCTGGGCTACATCCCTGGAAATTTTGACTCAGAAAGTCTGGGGTAGTGCTCTAGAAGTAGAATTTTCAGCAAACAACTCTGGTAATTCTGATGTAAAACTCAATCTGGGAAGCTCTGTGAAGGTGCAGTTCTACTAGGATTGTCTTATTTGTTTGTTTAAATATATCAATGATTTCCATTGTTTTAGAATCAAGTTACAGTCCCTTCCCACGGCATTTGTGGAAGCCCTGGCCTGTCTTTGCAATCTTACTTGCTATCATTGTCTTTACTAACTTTAAATTGAGTTAGATACTGTTTTCCATTCTGCTTTCATGCCTTGGCTGCTTCTTCCTACTATTGCCTTTGATTCCTGTGTCTTTTCTCACTTCTCTGCATCCCCATCTATATGTAATTTCCTGTGGTCTATACTGCAGTGTATATAAGAATGAGATGGAGGACTTTTCTAAACATGCTAACCCTTAGATCTCAGTTCTTGGAATTCTGAGTTAGTAGAGTTGGAGTTTTTAAATACTCCAGGGGATCTGATACTGACCTCATGTTCAGAAACACTGAACCTAGCTCAAATACCATCTCTTTACCAGATCAAAAAGCCAAACACTGCATTTTTTTTTCTCATTCGTGGTTGCTAAATTTATTCAGCTACATAATATATTATATATGCAATGGAAGTAGAAAGAAGGCTGTCTGTAAGAATAAAGAGGAATCATGGGAAGAGGAGAAGAAGATGGGAGGGTGGGAAATAAATACAATCACAATACTTGATATACTTCTATGAAAGTATCATTATGAAACTTATCACTATGTAGAATAAATAAAAGTAATAGAAATTCAATGTAAAAATATAAATTTAAAAATCAGACCAAATAGATTCCCAAGAATAAAACAACTGGGTTGAAAAATGAACATTGCTTTTAATTTCATTCAGTGTTGCCCCATTGCTTTCTTAAAAGCACATAGCAAACTCACAATTGCACTAGCAATGCAAGAGTATACTTCATTCTGCAATAGTACTATGCTGACCTTATAGCACTTTCTTTTTTAGAATGTTTTTGGGTGTGCATGTATGTGTATGCACCACGTGTGTATAAACTCACCAAACTCAGAAGAAGGATCATCACCTGAGATTAGAGGTGAAGGGAGTTGTGAGATATTATGTGGGTTCTGTCAACTGAACCTGAGCATTACAGTCTTAAAAAGCGGAAAGCACTCTTGACCACTGATCCATCCCTCCACTCCCCTTATAACATGTTGTAAATGTCATTAGTCTTATATGTAAAGTAGGCTGATGATTTACTGTTGCTGGTTTAACTGCCTTCATATTAATTTGAGTTCTTTTTTTAAAATTTATTTTTTTATTTTTTTATTCCTTTTTGACTTTTTGAGACAAGGTTTCTCTGTGTAGCCCTGGCTGTCCTGGAACTCACTCTGTAGACCAGGCTGGCCTCAAACTTAGAAATTTGCCTACCTCTGTCTCCCAAGTGCTGGGATTAAAGGTGTGAGCCATCATTGCCTGATCTTCAATTTGAGTTCTTTAGGGGAGAAAAAGTTACTTATTTAAAGCTACAGTTCTGGGGAGTGCAGCAGCTTCTTCTCCTCCCCATGCCCCTCTCACTTTGCAGGTGTTTCTTGTGTTTTCATTGTGAGCCCACCCTTTATATTATCTGTATAAACTCCTCATGTTTTTTCTAGGTACAGCTATGTTTCCAATGTTTTGTTAATCTTTTTGAATTGTGGTGATTTTGCCCAAATTCTGAAAAACTGTATGTTGTAAAATGACTTTCATGACTTCTCAGCTTGAGGGACTGGTTAAGAGGCTCTTTTCATTGCAGGGCTGTAGACATTGCAAAATGTTTGCTATTCTTTAAATTTCTCTTTACCTATATATAATTTTTATTTTAGGTAAATAAAGTTTTATTTGTTTGAAATTAATAGCTAATATTAATCCATATTGCATTTCCAATCCATCTTTGCTGAACTGAACTGAAATACCAACGTTTGTCATACTTCAAATATCTTAAATGATTGTATATGTATAACTGTGCATAATTGACTTTGTTTTTAATCACATCATTTACTTATGTACTGCTGTTATTTCATTTGATTACAATGACTTTAGATTATATTCTGATGTTTAGAAAGTATTCATTTCTTTCCCTCCCTTCGTCCCCCTCTTTTATTTTTCACACTAGTTCTAGGGCATTTATTCTTACATATAAGTATTATAATATATTATATGAATATCCTGTTTTTCTACTGCAAAAAACACGTTGGGGATTTAAATTGGAATTTGAAGATATAATATTGACACTGAGAAAATTGAAGTCTTATATCACCTCTTCTGGTTCATTCACTCATATTGCCAGGATTTGTTTTTTGTTTTTTCAAACTGGCTTGATGCTTTTCTCATTAAATTTATTCCAATATTATATAGGATATTTTCATCACTGTGAATATAATTTTATTCTATTTTCATTTCAGTGTTTATTACTTGAATAGAGAAACACTATATTGTGTGTGTGCATGTGTGTCTTAAACAATTTTATATTCTTCCATCTACCAAATTCTCTGAATCAGTTGCATAGATTTTTGATTTTTAGTTTTACAAATATAACATTAACAGATAAAGTTATCAGTATTGTTACCGATATTTACATTAGTTACTTTTCATATTTTTTATTGTCTAGAAACTACAAGACAATGATGACTAAAAACAGGGATATGAAGCATGCTTTTCTAGTTCTGATTTTTATTTTATTGAGTCAGTGCTTTCCCATTTGTGATTATATTTGGCCTCCATTTTTGGTAAATTGTCTGTACTATTTCAAGATAAGTTAATCATATTTAACTGAGAAACATATTAGGAGAGCAGCTAAATATTATCAAATGACTCTTAAATCTATATTAATATCATCATTTATATTGTTTTCTTCTTTGATGCAAGTTATTGATGCCATAACTTATGTTGAGGAGTTATTGAACCTCTGTCACATTTCCAAATTTAGTAGTATACATAGGCTAGTAATTGTCATGAAACAAACCAGTGAAACCCTCTAAAGTGTAAATTTAAATATGTATAATTTAATTTATTATTTGTGGGGCTTTTTGTTGGTCAGGGTCTGCTTGTTCTATTCTAGGCTCAGGTAAGTGATTATAATTGTGCCTGTAGGCTCTGTCTGGCTCTGTTGCTCCTGATCATAGTGCTTAGTACTACTTTTTTTCCCTAAGAAAACTCTCATTTTTCTATTAATCAAATCAATAAGGTCCATAGAGCTAGTTTCAGGGTGACTGCAGGAATATAAGAAGAAAGGAGATTGTGGCCAAGGCCTCTTAAGGCCTACATTGATTGGAAAGAGTCACAATTCTACCTCATTTTATTCTTCATGTGAACTCACTTGGCTTATTCCACAGTTAAGGCACAGGAAATGAATACCTCAGAAAAAAATTCTGAATCAAGGGAAAGATGACATATACCACATTGTAATTGGTCATAGTTTTACTTTATTGGTAAAAATCCTGGTTTGTATTTAAAATGTGAGCAGGTATATCTAAAAATCTCCTTTCACATTTTAAGACTTGTAAATATTTATTTTTTAATCTGAATTCCAAGAGGGTTATCTTCTCATTGGTTTTTCTCAAAGAACAACCTTAAACCATTTTATTAATTCTACAATGTTTGTTATTCCCTCTTATTTATTTCTTATTACATTTGTGGTTCTTTCTAAAGCATAATAAGCCAAATATTAAGCTAATTTCTCTTCTCATATTTTTTGTTTGTCAGTGCTATAAGAATGTGTAGGGTTTTTTTTCCCCTGAGAAAAGCGTTTTCTGTGCCATCTTTACTTTGGAATAAAGTGATTCATTTTTATTTCCTTCAGGTTGTTTGAAATTTTACTTTGAATTTCCTGGCATTTTATGAGTATATTTCTTACATTCCATGAGCTTTCCTTTACATAATTTTGATTATTTCAGTACTATATCTGTTGGACTCAGAGAACCTGTTTGCCATTTTTGTTTTACTGTATCTTCTTCTTCCTCCCTTTCTTAGTATTCTTTGAGATCTGTCTTCAAAGTCTCTTATTACATTGTTTACCCTCACAATTCTCATTTTTATATTTTTGCCTTTGTTCTTGCTGTTTCCTGCTGTGCTATCTTCCTGGCCAGTGTTTTGGATCTCAGCCACAATTGTCTTCTTGTATAGTTAATCTACTAACCTGTTGGTTTGGTAAATCTTACTTACCAGAAAGTCTATTTTATGCTGCTGTTGAACCTTTACATGTATTTCATTATTGGTAATGGTGGTGCTTTACAAGTTAGGACTTATTTATCCTTCCACAAAAATAGTTAAATTATTTTGTTTATAGCTTATTAAATTTGCCTCATGGTCAAGGGGGCAGCTACTCAAGTTGTAATAGGGCTTTCACTTGGTAGAAAACTAAGTTCTGAGGGGAAGAGCTTTCTCTCTAGGTTTATAGTGTCCCTATCTGTTGTTTTGATTCATTCCTTCATACCCTCTTTAAGTCTTATGTATGGCAGCAGGAACATGGGTGTGATGTTTTGTTCAGTTTCTGGTCTCCTTTTGTGAGGTCTTTATAGCGCCAGATCAATGATTTAGTTTGCATTTAACAGAGTAAGAAAGACAGCAGTTCTTTTGCCAAGACTCTCACAACATGCAGGACATAACTCATACTTAGCTGCTTCCCATAAGCTTCAATAAGTCTTTTGCTCAGGAAAGATGGGTACTATACAGTTTGTAATGAGAAACCCTGTAAGCTGAAGTTCTCACTTTCCTAGCGTCTTCTCACATGGTGGACTCTAGTTATACTGCTTCACAAGGAACTGCTTTATAACAATACAGGACTGGGGGTGAGATTCAGGGTAGGTAACTGTAATAGTTTGAATACAGTTGTAAAAATAATCACTAAAATATTATGACGTTGGGCCAGCAAGATGGTTTAGCAAGTAAATGCGCTTGCTGCCAAGCATTCTTACCTGCGTTTGTTCCATAACTTCTGGAAAAGGAGAAAACTGACTCTCACAAGTTCTTTTCTGACTGCCACATGAAATGCGAAGCCTTGAATATCGAGGCCTGTGCAACATATCACATGCACACATGTATCTCCGGCATCCATATCCACCCCATACAGATGCATACATGTATGCATTAAATAAATATAATAAAAGTGAAAGGATAGTACAATGCTAATGGATTTACTGTATTTTAGTTTGAATATATTTCTTTTAAAAGGAGGCATGAGGAGATGGAAAATACAGAAGATTCATGCTAAGCAACCAGAAAAATATCTTTAATCACTACCACTTGAATCCTAGCAGAAAACAAGAAAATAAAAATTTGTTAGAATTATATAACATTGTCAGTTTTAGTTACATAAAGTTAAGAGGAAGCAGGAACTCAGAGATTTCTGTTCATTCATGGTATCTAACCATTCATAGCACCTTAAGAATATTGAGTCTGTTCATCTAAGATTTCAGTTGCTCTCAATAACAAAGTCTAACCTATGTGGACAAAAGTTTCCAAAAAAGAAATTGTACTCTCTAACTGGAGCCATTTTCAAGGCTGATTAACTGAGTAGAACTTTGGTGATTATGAAAAGTTTAGAATGTTTTCAGGCCAGAGCCACATTTTAATTTATCTTGGTCTATCTTTAGCCTCCTCAGAGCCATCCTTTACCCACTTCTGTGTCTGACCTAACACAGTAATAGATGAAAACCTTTTGGAACGTATTAACTTAATAACCACTTTCCAAAAACTAAAATGCTTGGAGTATGACTAGACTTTGAATCCTATGGCTGAGTTTCTCTTCACAGCTGTTACTACTTACTGAATAGTTCCTTGATTTACGGCATACTTTGTTCTGTTACTACAGAAACTTCATGAAACTTCTTCCATGTTGGAACCTGGAATTTGGGAATTTGGGATTAAATATGTATTTCCCTAGGTCATGATAGCTCATATTTGTCTCTTTTGAGGCAAAAGTTATGGTTTCATCTAAATACCTAGAATACAAGGATGAGACTTCTGGGAAATGTAGTCCTTAACTTTAAGAGGAAGTGCTAAGGATAGGTAAGTTCACAGTGTAACAAGTGAAGTCATTCAGATGATGTACTAGGCATGCATGCAGTCTACCAGCTCAGTATCTCAGAAAGAAAAAGAAAGAAAAGAGGCTAGAGTTAGAGAAGTGTCTAAGGGAGCCACTGGAAAGGACTCCTCTGCACTTCGACAGTGTCATAGCCCTCTTGACTAGAAAATTTAATGTGGGGCTCAAAAATGTCATCTTCACTAACAGTAAATCCCAAGTATCACTCCTTATTGACGGATTCTTCCTGAGATCTGATGGCAATCAGAGACTTCTTGAAAATGTCAGCATAAGATTTTGAAACAAAAAATCTGAGGTGAAGCCCTGATACTGTACTGTTATTCAATATCGATGATAACATGAGCCGATAAATTGCCCATTCTTAGTTTTTTCTTTCTTTTCCTCTCTCTCTCTCTCTCTCTCTCTCTCTCTCTCTCTCTCTCCCTTCCTTCCTTCCTTTCTTTTTTTTTTCTTAGAGATAGGTCTTACAATATAGCACTGTCTTGCCTGGAACTTGCTATACAGACCAAGCGTACCTCTATTATATACTCATGGGCTTAAAAGCAAAGAACAAACCAACTTGGAAACCAAAAGTATTACTTCAAACAAAATTTTTCTTTCTAAAAGTTGACTACCTTGTGTAGGTTATTACAGTAGTGGAGCACTGGCTGGTGCAAAACTACTGGGTTACAAGCAGTCTCAAATGATGGAAAGTATAGACATAATTCTCTTGTTATTGACACAGATTGCCTTTTTTCTTATTTGTTCATATTTCAATATTTTTTCATAGTTCATTTTCCTAAAACAATTATAGCTACATGTAGCACCACTTGAATATGATATTTGTGATAGACATAAAAACCAGGCCCCTAAAATTACTACTGTAGAAAAGGTTTCAAGGAATTACTTAAGAGAGAAGCCTCAGTTCAAAGATATGAGAACATCGATCACATAAACCAGGTATGTCCAACTTGTGGTCCATAGGCCACGTACCTCCCCTGATAGTTATGACTTTAGCCCAACAAATTTGTAGATGACAATGCCATATCATAATGTTGAAAGGTTGGACACATCTGACAATCATTGAGAAGAAAAGAAAGATTTCTAACAAAGGTTTGGGCTATAAGATAGAATTTGAAAGAAGCAGGGAGAAATGTCAGAGGCTGAATTCCATAAATAAATGTGGCAACCCACCTTGAAGATTGTAGTGGGATATTTTCTTTAGGAATCAGGAACTGGGAAAGGAAAAGTGAGAAGGCATGACTGAGCAGAGTGAGTTGTTGAACTTTGAAGAAGGACAACCACATACTTGGCTAAGCAGTCATGGAGCAATTGGGTCTGTAAAAGTGTTAACATTAGTCCAGAACTCAGTTATGCAATGTGGACTCTCACATGAAGGCTATGACTTCTGGTTAAGCAGCTCTGCAACTGAGGCAACCCTGGCAGAAGTGACAGCTGGAAGATGCCCACTGACCACAATCCATACACCTGTCCATCAGCACTTTCATCGAAGTGGAATGTGAGTAGCATACCTTTGTGTTAACAATACTGCCTGGCATTGACAGAGTAACAACGCAATAGCCTGTAGGTCCTGAGAGTTCTGTTCTTTTTCAGATGTTTGAATTTCTCTCCGTGGAACTTTCAGAGGTGCTGATTATTCCAAAACATCAACTTATAGAGAGGAAGGAGCAAAAAAATTTGAAAGCAAAGACTTGAGACTTTGCCCTGGACAAGCCTCTTACTGCTTGTGTTTGCTTTGCCTTTCTGAATTTGTTCAATGATCTGAAGAATGAGGCTGATGATAGTAACACATTATTTTTTTGAGTATAAAATGGCATAATATGAATAAATATTTAGTATAGGCAAGAAACTTAGTGGTTCTGTGAACAGCATTATGAAGATGGGATCTTCATTATGCCTTTTCTTATGTGATAGAAATTGTGGTAGGCCTTGGTTGGAATAGGCATTAGGGAGTTTATCCTGAAGAGTTCCATAGAGTCCTTATCATCTGTGTGCATCTTTGTAAGAGAAATAAAGATATATCCAAACACAAATCTGTTAACAACTAAATATTAGACCCAAGATTTTTTCAAGAAAAGAAAAATCTTTTACCATTGTCAGAATAATTGCTAAAATAAAAGCAAGGACAGGACCTGAAAAACTTTGAAAAGCTGACCTGGGCCAAAGTGTTTGTTGTTTGACTGTGTCTTTAAGACTTATTTATTTTTATGTTTGTCTGATTTGCCTATGTGTGTGTACCACACATATGCCTGGTGTCCACAATAGTCAAAAGCCATGTGAGTGCTGGCAACAAAACCCAGATCCTCTTGAAGAGGAGCCAGTGATCTTAACCTCTGAGTCTTTGCTCCAGGTCCCTCTGAATGTTGAAAAAGTGGTTTAGACAGACTTTAGAATGTAGACCATGCTGTGAAATAAAGGCCAATATTGACCATTCACTCCCTCTGTCATAGGAAATTCTGAGTGCCATAGAATGATGAGAATTCTTGATGGACAGCTCATGTTTCTGGTGATATTGTTTTGAAATGTAGAATGGTAGGGGTTCTTGATGGACAGCCCTTGCTGCCCAATGATATCCATTATTTGGTAGTGTGACTGAATCTTTGAACAAACTCTATCTCAATAATTTCCCCTTCCCTGAACAATCAAGAGACAGAACACTTAAAGATGCCAGTTTCTCACAAGCATTCTGATTTGGACAATTATAATGGTACAAATGTTCAGTTTTATAGAAAGCAGAAAATCACATATCTGCTTGCTGTGGGTTGTGAAGATCTTAATGTTAAGGAACTGATAGATAAATTATTGGCATCTCCCTGTTTTACAATGTCATTCACTTCTAAAATCCAGTTTGAACGATAGCCGACAAACAGAAAGCAGAAAATCCTGGGTCCAAAGTAATCTAGGGTTCTCATTTTCTTTAATAAGAATTTGTGTAACAGAACACCCCAAAGCTGAATATTTTTAAATGATAATCATTTTTGTCATAATTGTGTGGATTAAAAACCTGGACAGAGCTGGGCAGTGGTGGCTCACGCCTTTAATCCCAGCACTTGGGAGGCAGAGGCAG
>NC_045030.1:63116937-63122948 GCF_008632895.1 Mastomys coucha | reverse complement strand
CTGGACAGAGTACAGAAAGAGATAGCTCTTTTCTGCCTCTTGAAATCTAGTGAATTTTAACTTGATTGTCTGGCAGAAAGGTAAGATGGTCTGACATGGGCCATATAGCTAAGATCTTGGTAATTGCCATCACCTGTGTTCCTCCATGCTCTTTCACATGATCCATTCCTATGGCCAGCTTGGGTGTCCTGATTTGTTTTCTGTTGCTGTGATAAAACACTGACCAAAAACACCTTGGGGAGGGCTAATTTGGCCTGCAAGGCAGGAATGCAAGGTATGATTCTGGAGAGAGGAACTGAAACAGAGACGATAAAGAAATAGTGCTTAGTGCCTTGCTTCCCTTGGCTTGCTCAGTTACCTATCTCTCTGTCGTTGTCTCTTTTCTTTCCTTTCTTCTTTCTATTTTTCCCCATGATACAGCCTTTTTGTTTGTCCTGGAACTTGCTGTGTAGACCAGGCTGGTCTTGAACTTATAGAGATATACCTGTGTCTCCCCCTCCCTAGTGCTGTGTGCCACCATGTCTTGCTTCACCTGCCTTTTTTTTCCCTCATTAATGTATTTATTCGCTTTACATCCTGATCACAGTCCCTTCTCCCTCCTCTCCTCCAAGTCCCACTTTTATACACCCCCCATTTCCCCTACCCTTCTCAGAGAATGGGAGGCCCCCATAGGTACCAAACCACCCAGGCTCATCAAGTTAGAGTAGGACTAATTTCGTCCTCTGCCACTGAGGTCTTTCTTAAACAACCTCAGCACCTCTGACTAGAGATTATACCACCCATACTAGGCTTTCCCACATATATTATCAATCAATAAAGTGTTCCACAGACACAAGCATGGACCAGTCTGATGGAGAAAATTCTTTAGGTGAGATTCCCTCTTCACAGGTATTGCCTAATTTTGTGTCATTTTGACAAAAAGTATGACATTGGACTTCTTCACATCATGGATGTCAGGATATCCCGTGTCTTACATGGTAGCTGGATTTCTCCCAAAGAGAAGGTTCCTCCAGATCTTTAAAAGACTTTACTAGGACCTGACACAGCATAACTTCTACCACATTCTATTGCCCAAAGTACAACGACAGCTTGTATTCAATTAGCTGTGTATTAGATGTTAACTATATATTATGAAGTGATGTGAAATTACAGGTGTGTAAGAACTTGTAGGTTTCTATTACAATACTGTTGCTGCACAGCAAATTACCCTAAAACAGCACCCATATTACTGAAACTTGCATTACTACAGTGAAATACCTGAGGCCTCTAACTCTATAAAGATAAAGGGAAAGGCTTATTTAGCTCAGTTTTGGAAAACTGGAAGTTCAAATGTCAAGATGAAAACCCTCACTCTGAAGAAGTGATTCAAGGCTGGTCAGAATGACAACGGCAGGAGTGAGTATCAGGGCAAGAGAGTGGCATCATGCACATCATGGTGGAAATGAGGGTTGGGATTGTATGTGTGAGTGTAGAACTCCTTACCTGGATAAATAGAACGTCAGATAGGCAGATTTTGCTTTCCCTCAACCCATTCTGTAGTTGGTCATAATATGCCTATGATAACTACCCTTGTCACCTTTTAATGGCACTACTCTGATTATATAATAGGCACTAAGGAGATACTTAGGCGATACTTAAACTGCAGAAATAGCTAAAAGCAACAACAATGAAACTACTTAATTTGAATCACAAGTCCTTGGGCCAGGAATTTGAAAAGGATCCCACTGAATAGTTCTCTATTGAACTGGTCTCACAAGAAATGCAGCCAGATGTGAGATGAAGTTGATATTATCTGATAATATGGATTGTATATCTAAGATGCAGTTCTTGCTTGACTTGCCAGCAATGTGAGTGGTTGTCAGGGAGATGAGCATAAACAATCAGCTTGAGAGCCTAGTTGTAAATTCTCCACGGTGGTCACACTTCATATATAATGATGGTGTCATAGGCCACCGAGTGGGCTAGGCATCTCTGTCTGATAATTTCCAATTTACTCTAAAATTAAGAAAGCATCACTTCTACCATATAATGTAGGGTGAAGAAATTATGAGCCTTTAGGCTTCTCAGCCCTTAGAGGAGGGACATACAGCACACGTGTGGACTTAAGGCCAGTCTGTGAGTCACAGTGAGACCTTGCCTCAAAACAAAAGAAAGCAAAGCAGACCAAATCTTTTGGTGGTCTGCATATGTACTGGAGGGACAGCCTTCTGATCCTCCTAGCATAGAGCCTCTTTCAGCAGGCTATTTGCTTACCCAGTATTTGAAAGCTGGACACTGGAGGCTGGAGTATGACTTCACTGAAGCCAGGGCTAACATTTTCATATTAAACTTGTCAGAGGAGATTAAAAAGGAGCAGACCCATTTCCTTTACAAATGTGGCTGGGTATAATCTCCCTAGCAGAGTCAGAAAGTTTATTTGGATACCACTGCTTGGCTGTGCACTAGACTAGTCATAATTCCTATGGTTTGGCACTAAAGCTCTTATGATGACCATTGATCTGTCTCAACACAGGCACATACCTCTATAGTGTTTTTGCATGAGGTATCTATTTTCTTTATGCTCTTATTATTTTTTCTGCAGGATGGTTTCCAGTGAGGGAACGCAATTTTACTTACTTGTGCTCATGGGTAACCATGCTTCATTTACTTTCCCATGAAGACATCTCTCTACATCACCTCGAAGATATTAGCTAACCTAGATTTCACCCTGTGTTTGCTATGCTTACTGTTTTATTGTCTTTTAAGGAAGAGTTATACCTAGCTTCCAGCTGGATGTTAGTCTTGTTGACTATAGAGCTGTGGGTAGAGATTATTGGTAAAGGCAGAGACCTCTCTAAAATCACAATGTGGTGACCCTGTTGGAGCTTACCAGGAGGAGATAGGCAAAACAAATAGTATAGGTACAAGGAAGTCAAGTAGCACACACACACACACACACACACACACACACACACACACACACACATACATACACACACACACATCCTGCCACACTCCCACCCTCTCCTGCTGTCCTGGTGTGTGTGTGTGTGTGTGTGTGTGTTTAGGGAGATTGACAAAGACTTAGAAGTTTGTGATTTGAAGAAATGTCCAATGAAAGTGTTTCTCCCACTGTAAGAGGCTAAGGGAAGTGCTGTGACATGGTGTGCTAAAGAATAATTTTGGTGTGAGAGATAGATACACCTGGATTCTTACCCAGGCTCCACAAATAACCAGGCCTGTGACCTTTTTGAAAATCACTCAATGTAGAGCAAGTTAGACATGGTGGTTTATGTCTGTAACCATAGTACCTGGGAGTACAAGGCAAGTATGAGCTCCATAGTGAGACCTTGTTTTTAAGAAAAATCATTTAATCACTCCAAGGCCTGATTTCTTCATTTGAAAATGGAAGTAATAATACCAACACTTAAGGGGGGGTGGGAAGTTTAAATAAGATACTGATGCAATGATTGAGCACCACTGCTTGGCACAATCTAGGCACTTAAAGAATGGTAGCTATTATTGGGTATAGATTACATAAGAACGATTTTTAAAAAATTGCTTTTCTCTTGTCTTTTTTTTTTTCAAACACACATTCAACCATTTAGATTTCTGTCTTTTGAAGAGAAATTCCTTCTTTATCAGAATACTGATATTAATTAATGGTCTAGCCTTGGGTTGGGTAATTACATTGTGTCATCAAGCTCCAGGTTATTAGATATTATTTGCAAGCAAAGCAGGCCTACAGTTCCTCTCAGACTGAGCATGGAGGCTGCAAATTGAGTTTAGAGGATTCCTGACCTTTAGACCCTGGCTGGTAGCAGGGCCAGCCTACACTCCTGGTCTTGAAAGCCACAGCAGGCTCTTGTAATTGAGTTACTGCCTGGGATTCAGTAGGACTAATCCATCTATATGATTTCTTCGCCTGGTTTAATATCATTAACAAAACCAAATTAAGGAGAGGGTGGGAGTGTGGTGGGATGAAATGAATGCTTTTTTTTTCCTGCTTGGGGCTCATGAGCACATCTCCATTGTTAGGATACAGTGTATATTTTGATGAATGGGTTGAGGGCTCTGTGAACTAAGCCATGTCCTCTGCCACTTCAGTCCTTAACAGCACCCATCGGTCCCCACTGACAGAAAGGACAGTAGGGGAAAGGTTTCCTAACACCCAGGGACTGATTACTGACTTAGTTATTCCTCCTTTCCTGTGCCTTGACTTCTTCTTTCCCTTACATCTCATATATAATTTCTGGTTTCGAAGCGCTTTTTTTTTTCTTTTAGTTCTGGCTCTTAGGGATGGATCTTCCATGGCTTGTCACAAGTGTAGCCTGGGAGAAGACACGCCATCCTACTTATTCTTCTATTGCACTAGAGACTTGTCCCGCTTCTCTTTACAGGGGTTTAGCTAACCCGAGCAGTGGGGACTACAGCCCAGGGAGAAGGGGCTGGCCTATGGTGATACTGGTGGGAAGCGGCCAGCACTAGGTCAGTTTCACTCTCTGCCCTATTGGCAAGCCAGATCTCTTCTCTCCCTTCTTGGAGAACCAGTCTGTCTCAACTTGGACAGCTGGCCAGAGGTGAAGAGTCACAGACTCCAGGACAGATTTCACCGCAGGTGCCAACAACAGCGGAGTCCCCAAAGTGTAGGTGGTAACCAGTGCAGCCAGAAAGACAAGCCCTGCAAGTCTAGGGAGTAGACTAGGGACTCTAGGCTTCCTTGTTCAAAGCGGATCGAGAGAGGCCACAGTGGCAGCACTAGAGGACCTTGCCTGTCCGAGGAAATAGGGAACACCCCGCTGACAAGATCACCCGCACTCCGCTAGGCTGCCAGGCTTTTGCAAGGCGGCAGCTGACGTCTGCGCGCCCCTGCTGAGCTCGGTTTTTACTACAGCCGGCAGGCGGCTTTGTGGGGCCCCGCCCTCGCCGGCTGCCCCCCCTCCGCCCCCCGCGTGCCCACACCTTGTCGTTTATATAGAATGCACCCCAGTGCCGATTCCTGCCTCTCTGGGATCAGAGAGTTCTTTGCCGGGAGAGTGGCAGCGAGGGAGCAGGCGAGCTCCGAGGGGGTGTGGGTGTAGGGAGAGAGAACAGGTAAGGGTTTTCGCTTCCCGCTCCTCTGCGGGCCAGCCCATCCGAAAGACAGGAATCTGAAAACGGATTAAATAGAAAAGAGCGAACCTCCCTTTCCGAATCCCCGCGGAGGAGAAGCTGCGCGGCTCTGCGGTGTAACAGGCTCACACGTTGCTCATCACATGTTCAAACATTTCCCTTTCGGGGAGGCTCGTTATTTTTAAGTGAATATTTTCGTCTTTGTTTTGATTTTTTTTTAAACCTTCCTCGGTGTTTTATTTTGATTGAGTTGGCGGCCCTCAGCAGATTGGGAGAGGCGGGGGGGAAAAGCAACCCAGTAGAGCTTGGGCAGAACACCCAGGCAACTCCCGGCGTGGCCGGCGCCCGTGGAGCGAGCGACCCGCACAGAGCCCGGGCAGGCCGGCGGCGAAGCCGGGGAGTCCCGGCTGCGCCTCCCGGGTGCCCCGAGATTCCTGAGCGCGGCTCTCCGCGGGGCGCTGGAGCGGCGGCCGCCCCGCTTTGTCTCTGCACTTCTGGAGAGCTGCGAGCGGCTCCTCCCGCGGCCGGCCGCTCAGGCTCGGGCGGCGGCTCCTCCTTCACCCCTCTCTTTTCCTCCCCACTCTTTCGCAGGCGGCGGCAGCGGCGGCAGCGGGGGGGAAAAGCGGATTCCGCCCGGAGCCACAGTGAGAGCTCGCGGTCGCCACTTGCCGCCCTAAGCGCTCTCGCAAGTCCAGCCAGCTCGGCGAGGACTTCCTTCTCCTGGACGAACCTTGTCAAGCAAGCTGGGATCTATGAGTGGAAAGGTGACCAAGCCCAAAGAGGAGAAAGATGCTTCTAAGGGTAAGCCCACCGGGAAGTCCGCCTCCTTCCCTTCCCTAGGTTGCCCTCTCCCCCTTGTGTGCGCGCCGCCCAGTGGCTCCTAGTCTCTGTGCTAGACCCTAAGGTGCCCATGACCTCTG
>NC_045030.1:63103709-63116607 GCF_008632895.1 Mastomys coucha | reverse complement strand
TGTGTGTGTGTGTGTGTGTTAGTGTGTGTGTTACTGTGTGTGTGTGTGTGTATGCTCCAGAGAGTGTGCATATGTGTGCTGCGCGGGTGCAACATGGTGACATACTCAGGAATTTGTCCCACTCTCAGGACCCAAGCAGAGACCCACGTTCAACCCCCATCGCTGTGCCCTCAAATGCAAACAAAGAGCCTGGCCCATATGCAGAACCCTTCCCCCATACTTCTCACCTCACACCCCTTACCCCCCAACTTCCTACCCACTGCACTCAAAGCAGAAACAGGAACGTGCACCTTTTGACACACAGCGTGCAAAAGTGAGCAATCTGGATACCCTGGCGCCGCCCGTGTTGCGCCTCAGTAGCGCAGCCTTGCCAAGCCCCGGGAGAACAAAGGCTGTTGTCCCCTTGCCACTGGTGCCTAGTGGGAGTGGGCCTCTGCAGGAGGGCATAATTCATTTCCTCAGCTCCTTGGGATATAGCCACCTGGCCCAAGGCACCTGGTCCCGGGCCCCCTAGAGTGTACTTCTCGGCCTGGGGCCTCCCGCAGGCAGGATGGGGACATGCAGCAGAGCAGGGCTCAGGCTGGGAAGAACTCAAGAAAAGGAAGGGGTGTTCTCTGCTACCACCAGCTTGTACTAGTGCTTGCCTTGCTCAGGACACAGCTTAGCAGGGGAAGTGTAAACTGGAGATGGCAGACTTGAGGACTAGGGTACAGAGACAGCCACAGGGGGAGGTCTGGAAGAGCGGTGAGCAAAGGCTCAGGTACACGTGTGTCCCAAATAACCACAGTAGACTGAGTTGGGCTAGGTCCTAAGGACCACAAGTACCTTGAAATGCAGAAACTCACTCCAGGTAAGATGGGTTTGCAACAGTGGGGAGTTGGAGGAACTCCAGCCCTTGTTAATTGTGAGCTGGGTCGGGTGGGAGGAAGCAACTCTTCCATGAGCCCAGGGGTTCCTTTCTCGCTTACTCTCCTCGACTCCCCTTTCTTCTCTCACTTCTTTCAGAGCTTGCTTTCTTAGGGGATTCTAGGGCAGTGCCAGCTCCCCCCCCCCCACACACACACAACACCCAGCCACCTGCCACGGAAAGTTGTCAAAGTCTTCAGCTTCGGGCCTTTATCCTTTTTTCTAAGTGGAAGTGTTTCTTTTCCCACTAGGCAATGTGGTTGACTAAAGGCTCAGAAAGTTTGGAGAGGGTTAAGTCTGCTGTCCTAAGACTCAGAGGGTTAGGGTTAGGATTAGGGTTATGGTTATGGTTATGGTTAGGGTTAGGGTTAGGGTTAGGGTTAGGGTTAGGGTTAGGGGACACACACATTACCTGTTCCAGTAAGTTGTGAAGGTTGAACTGCCCTACCACATTTCTAGGGCTTCCTTAATTATGGCAGGTCTCAAAGATGCTGTCAAATGATAAGGTAAATTGACTTAAGCCTCTTATTTTGACATGGTTAATATCATATGTGAGGAGCTTACATGTGATAATAGCACTTTATCACTGAACTACCCCCCAATGCCTGCCCCTCAGATATCATTTTCTATCTAGAGCTCAGAGAAGTGAGGGCAGTGGCAGGTTTGGTATCTGATTAATCAAGGTAACTCCTTCCCATTGGAACCTGGGATTGTTTCAACTTTTTGAATAGAAGTTTGATTTCTGATTTCCATCAGGTGGTAATCAGGGTTCATTTCAGTCTTCATTTGAAGGACCCTGGGCCAAAGGATTCACAGAAAATGACTTGCTGTTTTAGGTCTCTAATTTGCAATTGTTCAGAATCAATTAACAAGTCTGGACACAAGAGCACAGGTTTCTGTAACTCAATAATGACTTTTTTTTTTTTTAACTAGCCATAAGTCATGACATTTTCTCATGTTGATTCTTCACATTTGAAACCATATTCCTCTATTAGGAGTTGTAGAATTAGGCATTAGAGTTGTGGTTGAAATTAGAATAAATTAATTTAATAGGGCAACTTTTAAGAAGGGAGTTTACTTTCCCTAAGGGAATGGGGATTTTCTCCTAGTTAAAAGCAGAGTTGCTCTTTCAGTCCTGCTGTTGGTCTTAGACTTTGGAGCATGCTCAAAACAGTGAATGTCAAGTACTCAGTAGCTCTTTTTCTCTTTTCAAGTATCTTATATGACTAAGATAATGTTGGAAATGAATAATACCTGACCTATTCAGTATTTTAACCAATAAAAATATTTACGTTCTGAGGAGGTTTGGTTATTTGAAATGTCTGATATATAGGTCACATTTGCTGTTTTAAAAGCTCAGGTGTTCATTAGCATAATATTTGTAACATAGCAAGATATGGGGTCAAATGTTTAATAGACATTTCAAAATACATTTAGTTTTGAATGATGCTGTGACAAATGATTGAATCAACTCAAATAATTTAGTAACAGCTTGAATGAACTTCATAATCTGTTTTGCAGCCTACTGCTCATTTAAATTCATCCTCCCACCCTATCATTTGGGGTTCATGCCCACAGCCTATCATCACTACATTGAAGATTATTATAGAATGCCACATTTCTAGACTTTCTAAAGTACACATAGTAAGTAATCAGTAACGTATTTTGTACTACTGAATGAAATGTGGGTTGGGCTGGGTGTAGTGATATTCACTTGGAATCTCAGGACTCCAGAAACTGAGATAGGTTTAAGGCTAGTGTGTCTCACAAGCTGGAACTTTGTCTTAAGAACAAAAACTCTCTTTAAAATTAAAAAGAAAACTCACCCCCCCACAAGCAAATCTCTAACCCCAAACAAAGAAAAAAAAATCCACTGGCATTTAGAGCATATAAATTGTGGCTTCTCTTTTCTTGTAATGCCAGGGCTGGGAAACTTTGATAATTCTTTCAAAAATGTAACCAGGGAGGCTGACTTTTCTCTTTGGAAGAATTCGGGGTAGGGTACTTGATTTTGTTTGAAAATTAATTACAAAGGCCTCTTGTATAGCTAGTCACCTTTTTTGTACTAATTTATGCTTTGTATACAATTTAAAATGGTTATATGTATGCATTGTTTAGGTCATGTAGTTCTTAATGCATTTATGTCTATCTCAGGGAAGAAAACCTTCCTAACATGTATTTGTCCAAATAGATAGTTGCACAGATTTTACTGACCCTTCTCTGTCATATCAGGTAAGATTTATTAATACACCTGTATTAGGAAAGTACTCCGTTAAGGCTGTGTCCAGTTTACTGCAACTGTTCCTGTGGCACTCAGCAACTTGTAGCTGGTGACAATTGATACCAAATCTTTTCAGGATCAAATAAAAGTGCTAGCTGATACTTTATTCCAGTTCTCTCATTTGGTTCATATTTGGAGTTGGATGTGTTGCTATAGCCACACTTTCTTCTTTGTGTTGAGTCCTATAACCACAGGGTTGTATAACCGTTTGGATGTTACATGGGCTGTGGGTTCTCTGGTGAGAAGGCTTGCATCGGCGCTGAGTTCATGCTGGCCACTGAGTGATGGAGGCCAATTCCATGCATAGTCCATGCAGCCACCCATTTGCACAGCTGCTGCTGTAGTGGACTGGGACATGCATGGACACATCTCATTTTCCTTCCTTGCTGGGTATTTCTAGTTGTCTTTTTACCTCCTACCCAAGAGGCACTGGATATGTGGCTAAATCAGCATAACATGGCTTGAATTCTGAGTTCCATTGCCAAAGGTCATCTTGGCCACTGTGACCTACTGTCAGGCTTACTCTTCAGCCAAGCAAAGCAGGTGTTTAGAACAGGTGATGCTTACTGGTAAGATGTCATGATGTAGATGACCTCTTATTTAAAAACAGTCATAATTATCTGCCTATTACTCATGCAGATGCTGGGTTGTTTATTTTCATCATGCCATCATGGATCAGTGGTTTGTAGACAGTTGTCATGCACGTCATAGTCCCTTCTGTGGTGAAGGTGGTGATTACAGCTTCAGAGAAATGGTATGCCAGGGCCGGTCTCAAATCAAGAGTGTTTGACATTTTGATGGGTACAGGGTAGGAGATAAATGCACACAATTGGCAGATTTCTTCTTTATTGTTTCTGGATATGTTTAGCTTCTTTATTGACAAATGCTGAAGCTAGAAAGGGGGAGGAGCAGGGTAAAGCATGGGATGATGATACTGTAGCTTCTCCTTACCTTACTACCATTTCCATAAAGTCTCTTAGGAATAGAGTTCAAGTCATTAAAGGGGGGACAGGTTGAATCCAAGGGCTAGTAATATGGGTAAAGTTGGAGTAGAAATGGATGTTAGGTTAAGTCCTAAGTGAAGCAGGATGTGGGCTGTGAAATGAAGGAAGACATTGAGGGCCATATGTGTGACGGGGAGATAGATATGTAATGGCAGTGAATACAGGGACTAGATTAGAGGCAGGACATTGGGATCCGAGTTTGGATGGTAAGCCAGAAGGCTCATTTTTGAAGCAATGAGTAGGAAGATGAAGCTGTTAGCATTTCAGGTCTCTCTGCAGCTGTGCTGTTTTATGCCCAAATCAACTCCTCATTCTGGGAATTACAATCAACACAGAACAACCAGAATGTGTTGCAGCTCCTCAAATATAGCCAATAAAATGGCTTTCTAGTGTCTGCTTCATTATGGCTTATATTTTTGGAGTTGAGAAATTTGAAAGGAATGGAAAATAATTGCCAAGATTAAACAATTCAAAGCAGAAGAAACACATGAATTAAAGAATGATGGGTACAGGGGAGCCTACACGTCTGTTACTGTGCTCAACTTAACATTACCTTTGAGATGTAATGATACCACACTTAATGCAGTTTTAACAATTAGTCCAGAACACAGATCTGTGTGTAACTCATTTTCTGTAGTCACTGATGTACATTTTCCTATTCAGAAGATACAGTCATCACTGTGACTTAGCAGCATAGACTAAGGAGTAGGTTTCAGGCACATTGCCATGTACAACATCATTCATGTTTAATCTGAAATATAGGCTATTTATTTAAGGTATATAAGGTGCAAATACTTGGTTAAATCTTATATTTGAGAGTTCCCCTTCTCTTTTCTTCTTCTCCTTTCTTCTTTTGAGACAAGGTTGGAAGCTAATCTTGAATATTCTGTGAAGGACAGGCTGGCCTAGTGTCTATGATGTCCCTGCTTCTATCTTATGAGCTTTGTGGTTTTATGTGTACACTACCATACCTGGTTGAATGTCAGAGGTTGATGAAACAATTTTAGGAGTGTGCATTTACAGACAAATGCACTTATTTTTTAATTACAGTAGTCTTTTTGACTATTATTCCAGTACTTAATTTTATTTTCTTTTTGAGTGGATGGTCATTTGTTTTCTTCAGGGAAATGTTTTCTAGGCTATTAACCTTGAAAATGAAGGGGTTATATTTTTTTTAAAAAGAGATATGTTCTTGATCTTGAGGTATAGTTAAAGATAGAGGACAATTTCCTTATGAGATCTGAGTTGTGATAAACATTAAGTATAAATTACAATTACTGTGTATTGAGATTACTGTAAGGGAGGGCTCATGTCTTACTCTTGACTCCATGTCGCTAAATTCACTTAAGCTTTCAATTTCAAATGGAAATGTTATTAGTGTTTCTAACTAATGACCTTTCCCACATGCTAAGGCCAGAGGGTAGTAGTTGTTCCTGGTGGTCCTCTTAAATCTGGCAGTACCCTTGGCTTTTGTTGAAGAATAGTTGTATTGACAGTCTAGAGAGTGCAATCTGTCTGGTCTGAGTCAGGCTACTTGCTTGGTCTGTCTGCAGAGAATCAAATTTGGTCTGGATTTGGTTCGAAGAAATTCCTAGTTATGAGTGTCTGTTCTTTCTGCATCCTGTGAGTAGATCCCGGGAAGACAGAAAGAAAATCATAATCTGGTGAAAGTTAGATCTAATCAGAAGTCAAATTAGAAAATAGTGAAAAAAAATAGTATGGACTCAACTGTACATTTTAGGTACCCCAAGTTTACCTGTGGTAACATGCACATTTCCAAAAGATGCATGTGATGAGTTTTGAGAAATGCTTACATCCATATAATTAACACTAGTGTGACTATCTAGAAAATTGTCAACCTACAGCATTCTCTCAAGACTCTCAAGACTCTTTCAAGTCATTATTATGTTAAAGGAAACACTATTGGTTTGATTTCTATTACTAATAGTACACTTTGGTCAGATAGCGAACTGTGTTTTACTCTTTTGTATGTGACAGCCCTCCACCTCACCTTCTGTATAGTTCCTTTCCCTGTTGATACTTCTCCTTGCCTTGTTCTCTTATTTTTTTTGAAAACCTCTACTTTGCTTTATCTTAGAGCACTTAATAGTTATATATTTGGTTAGGTAATAAGAAGCAGTTACTGAATGACCTAGACAAGGCAAAGAATACCTTTGGGCAAGTTCTGTTTATATCACTGAAGAACAATGATCATCACTGTCATTATTACTGTAGCACCGACATTACTGAGTACTTACTACATATTAGGTATATATCATTTTATATATCTCATTCAGTCTTCTTATATTTTGTGGTACCGATTATATATGTATAAATTATTTTAGTTATGTGTGTGTGTATGTGTGTGTGACTAGAAGAGGATTTCAGATTCTCTGGAACAAGACTTATAGGCAATTGTGAGCTGCACGATGTAAATACTGGAAGTCAAATTCCAGTCTTCTGAAACAACAGCCAGCATGCTTAACCTCTAAGTTTTCAACCCGTGGGCTGTGACCTCTTGGTGGTGGTGGTGGTGGTGTTGGAACAATACTTTCACAGTGACCACATATCATATATCCTGCATATCAGACATTTACATTATAATTCATAAAAGTAGCAAAATTATAGTTATGAAGTAGCAGTGAAATAGTTTTATCATTGGGGTCACCATAGCATAAGAAAGTGTATTTAAGGGTTGCAGCATTAGGAAAGTTGAGAAACACTTTTTGCTCTAAGCCTTCTCTATAGACTATGTTCTGCTTTTATGACAGCCAAATTAAATAATGATTGCACTATGATATAATATGCACTATATAACCATAGAGATGGCACCAGTAAAGCCCAGAATGATTGTATAGTTTGTATATGGTTATACAGCTAATAAGCTGTAAATCGCTAGATCATGCTTGGTTTTATAGTAATAAATAAATGATTGTTGAATGACGTGCCATATGAATCCACCAAAGGTCATCGGTTCTGTGAGATGTGGTGCTACGCTCATGTAATTCTAGCACTTTGGATATAGAGGCGGAGGACTGGAAGTTTAAAGAGTTTAGCTTGAAACCATGCTCCAGAGCAAACTAAATGGTAAAACAAAAACACTGCTGTTACTAAGTTCATTTCAATTCTTTGTTGTCATATCAGACGGCAGTATATGAGGGAAAGACTCTGTCATGGCCTCTTGGTGGTTTAATCCCATAGACACCTTAGCATACTTCTACTGTAAGGATCACTGTAGACAATGCTTTAAACTAAAGGAACAAGTTATCAAACAATGGTTATCTTTCTAATATCTAGATAAATTGGAGATGTAATATTTGTTGTTCATCCTAAGACTATATGTCAGAGTTTTGACATGAAATGCCTCATTAAACCCTTATAATAATTTATAAGAAATAAAATATACATTCTTCTTATAATTTTGACAGATGAAAAAACTGAGTCTCTGAGATGGAAACCATCTTGTGCAATAATCAGGATACGAAAGTGATAGACCAGAGACCATTACTCTATACCATTCATGTTCTGTAATCCTGGCTGTGATAATGACATTGATGTTGCTGGTCTAGTCTGATGTCATTGTCAATCTTTCACTGACATGAATACAGCTCTTTCAGTTAGATCATTCTGACATTTGTGTTGTCCACACACATTAATTTAAATGTACTTGTAGCTGGTTAATTACTGTGGAGTAAATACAACTTTCACATAAGTTTTTGTATATATGTTTTGAAAATAAAAAGATAAAGGAATGAGGATTTGAGCAAGGTTTGTTTGAGACCGCATTTACCTTGTAATCCTTGTTACATACAGTTTCCCTAGACAGGACATTTAAATGTTTTAAATTCCCACTCTTCATGAATGTAAGTTTAAATCCACCCACCAACATAGATGTAATTAGGGAGAGTGTCTCATACATGCATTATTGCTAAGTATTGTGGTCTTTTTAATGAAACAAATATTCAATTTTTTTTGGAGTTACTGGTTTATAGCATACTGTGGTGGGCCCTGGACTGAAGCATTGAAAGAAACCAATTCTTATGGTTAAAGCTGTGCTTTCTTTTTCTACCAACCTTGGGTATTTGAACTTTACATTTTGCAAAATATGTTTTGCATCACTTTCCCGTTCCCTTGAGCTCTTGTGGTAAGGAATGTGCCATGCATATATGACTTCCACATTGAAGGAGTTGTTGAAATACAATAGTACAGTTTTCCAGCGCTGTATCTGGGAGGGTTTTTCTCACCTGTGTTCCTGTGCACACGCTTAATTCACTGTTGAGGAAAATCCCACTTGTTTCTTTTACTTCTCATTACATGGTATATGCTTTCAGTCTGCTGCTCATCAGAATCATGTTTCATTTTTCTATTCAGTTCTCCCCCATCTCTTATTTTTCCCTCCTTCCTGGTTTTGTCAACAGATGTCAGTGGATTGATTACATGAATGTGTTCTCTTTGGGTATACTAGGCTAATCGGAGGCGCCTCATTTCTGCTTTTCTCACTTGATAGCTATATTAACAGTGATGAGTAAAAGCGCCCTCCCACTTCCTTGAAATGTAGTTGCACAGAATAAACTTTTCACTACTTATTACATAACTAATTTTAAATGGAAAAATTAAAAATGTAAGCTTTACTTTTCATACTATTTATGCTGCATTCCGTTAGATAATATTTCCAAAAATATATCTTGTTAACAGAGACACCCTCCTTGAACAAGCCTATTAATTATAGTTCTCAAAGTTGGGAATCATGTAATGTTTTCCTCTGTGCTGCAGGAACCTACATTTAACAGCCAAAATTAACAGTGATGGGTCTATTGAGTGGTTATAGGTAAGTTTAATAACAAACATGAAACCCAGTTCTTTAAAAATCCCTCTAGATAATGTAGGTAGCATTTCATCCGCTCTGAAACTGGGGGTTAGTAAACAGTTCGAGTTCTTAAAATATTTATCTTGCTGATAAAAGTAGAAGTAAACAACCCAAAGAAGGCAGGCTGAATGCAGTTCTTGAATATGCCTATAGATATTTTCAGAATCTTTTTCAAGCCCGACTTTGAAAGCATTGAGAATTGACCTGCTTATTTCGCCTTTGATTCTCTGTATGTATGCTCGCCTCTCCCCTTGGGGGGTTTATCGAATGTTAAGTCTTCCAAGAGCTCTAGGATTTGCACTGGGTTTTGGAGCTCCCCGAACAATGAGAGTCATTCTCTTGCAAACAGGGCAGGGTACTCCTTCTATGTTCTCCTTCCAGCTATCGCTTGTTTTCCAAGTAGCTGGGAATTGGGCTTTCTGGCCTTCCTGCTGGAAGGCCCGGTCAACCTGTGCCCTGCAGTCGCCATGTATCTGGCAGGAGGTTTTATTACAAACCTCAGCGTGCTCATTAACCTCGTGATGTGGCAGCTGCCTAAAAAAGAAACACGGAAAAGTTGTGTCACCAAAGGTGAAACTTGGAGAGAAGCTGCGTGGTGCCCGGCATGACAAAGCTCCTTCCAAGCAGCCATGGACAGGAAGGGCAGCAGACTTCATGCCTGTGATGTGACTATCTGGAGTGGAAGCTTCACAAAGAGCTGCAGCTCAGGCTCGGAGGATGCCTGTGTTTTGGATGTAGAACGCTGCCTGTAGCAGTGAATGCCCTGGGTTCCAGTGCTCCAGCTGGTTGAAGGCCAGGGAGAGGCATAAAGATTTGCAGCCACAACCCTGGAGTGGACCTGAGGAGTTGCTCTCCTCTCTGTCTCCACCCCAGGACCTAGTTCTCTGACACACACACCTCAAAGACCAACACAAAAGGCCAAGATTCCATTGAGAACCTTGAAGAAATGGCATGGCCAAAGCATTTTGCTTTTGCATTCTGTATTCTGGTTAATGCTAATTCTGTTTTAGCTGTTCCAAAACTGACTATGCATCTTGAGCAAAATGCTCTTGGCTCTTTTGAATTTATTTGTGATTTTATGTTGCTTATGTTTCATTGCATTGCTTTTTTGAGATTACAAAATAATGCATGTTCACTGAGGACAATTTGGCATATCCTAAATGCACAAAGAAAATATTAATCGAGGTTTCTTTTGCAGATAAAGTTTAAAAAAATATTGTCTTTCCAGTGTTTCCTCCGTGCATGTTTCAACATACTCATAGACATGGATAGTTTGAAATGTATGTGTGGAATCACACAGAATCAACCATTAACTACTCATTTTTCTTCCATTATATGTTAGTGCAACAACCTGTGCCCTCATATGCAATAGGGCAATTGGAAGACTCAAATTAATAGTGGAAAGTAGAAAAAAGAAGATTATTCAGTATGGCTACTTGTGAAAAGGGACAGAGTGATTCAGTGAACCCACAAAATGTGCCTTGAGATTAAAATCTAAATAGAAGGTCAAGGTTTTGCACATCTAAGCAGTCCTGGTCAATCTCACATATAAGCAATCCCTGTCACGGTACATCTCTGCCTACCATGGCGCCATCCATGTCTGGGCTTCAGTCTCATTATATATGGTAGTCAAACTACTAGAAATGTGTGAAGTCTCTTTCTAAGAGATAAGTTCTTGAGTTGGCTCATGACTTTTCCTTCTGTCAGCATAAAATTCCTGGGGAATTTTTCCATTTCTTTGGGGTCCATTGTTTCAACAGTTTGATAGATTGAGAGACAGAAGTGTTTCTGGGATATCATTTCTGCCAGGCCCCTTACATTAGGATCATCTTCTGCCTTGAATCTATTATCATTTATAGTGTGTGCACTAGGTGTGGACTTAGGGATGATAAGAAACAGACTGTGATTTTGTGTTTGTGAATCAAAATTTTTTCTATATCTCCTTGGGATCCTTCTCATTGGACGGCCTGTAAATGATATACACACACATAAAACTGCCGATTCAAAATTAAAGACATGTGGATACCTATTCACATGTCTAAACACACAATATATATAATGCTTAGAATAATCCTCTAAGCATATACACAAAGGGCTGGAAATAAACCTCAGTGGTTGTCTAGAATGTGCCTTATTCCCATCAGCCTCCTCAAAGGAACCTTTTGAGCAGCTGTTCTCAACCTGTGGGTTATGACCTTTTCAGGGTTGAACCACCTGTTCACAGGGGTCACATATCAGGTTGTTTTCTGCATATCAGGTATCTCCAGTATGACTCATAAAGTAGCAAAATTACAGTTATGAAGTAGCAACAGAAAAAATTCTATGGTTGGGGGAGGGTCACCAGAACATGAGGAAGTATATTAAAAAAATCATAGCATTTAGGGAGGTTTAGAGCCAGTGTTATAGGTAATTTGTTTAGATATTTATAGTTTCTACTCATATTCTCAGTTTTCAATGGATATATACCTAAACATATAATCAATATGATCAATATAAACATATAATCAATATAAACATATAATCAATATTGTGACATAATGTCAATAAAATATTGATATTGATTACCTTCTAACTGATGTTTCTGCTTTCAGTTTCTGCAATTCCTTGCTCTATATTGCCCATATTCAAGTGCGAGCTGAGCCTGTCCCCTCTAGGAAGTCTGATTCTCCAGGGAGTCTTTTGTACCTTGGAACAGGAGCCGCTTGCTCCCTCAACTAGGCTGTAGATCACTCATTTGGCAGTATTTGTAGGCAACTCTGATAGCTCATGCTTTGTTTTCTATCAGCTTCTATCTTTTGCCCCTATTAAGTTGCAATCTCTTCGCATGACAGGTGTTCAATAAATGTGTTACCTAGTGACAGTGTTCAACAACACCCTTCATAGATTTGTTTAAATGACATTAAAACTATGCTTGGCATTGGAGAAATGGCTCAGTGGTTAAGAGCACTGACTTGTTTCCCAGATAACCAAGGTTCAATTCCTAGCACCCACATAGCAGCTCACAACTGTCTGTAACTTCAGTTCCAGGGCTTCTGACATCCTCACACATACATACATGCAGGCAAAACACCAATGAACATCAAATAAAAATAAATTACATATGAAAACAAACAGCAACCTCCCCATATATATGCAAAGCCCTTAGAATGTCAGCCCTTAGAATTCATCTGAATTAATTATCAAATAACTTGGTTTTTGTGTGACAACTTCTACTTTACAACAGGCTATCAATTATATAAAAATGATGCATAATTGGAAATATGGATTTTTAGAGATTTGAGTTCATATCTAACTTTATTATTTGTTTTTTACTGATGAAGATCGTCATCTTTATCTTACATGATTATTTTAAGAATCTGTTATCAGAGACTCTTACTATTAGGCCTGGCTTTAGGTTCAACTTTTCATAGGCATCAAAATAAAATATGAAACATACAAAAGATGGCAAAACACTAGGGATTTACATGATGTTTGGACCTATACTGGGGAGAGAGCCATTCTCTATCTCTTTCTTCCTTCTCTATCTTAGCAATGAAGCCAGGTAATATGTACAGATATATTTAACTGCAGAACCCAGGGAGTTTAACTGGAAGATGAGTTACAAAAATTGTATTTCTGGTGTTTGTAGTTCTTATTGTACCTTTTTGACTTTAGGTTTTTAGTAGGTGAAGCTGTCTCTAGTCTCTCTCTCTCTCTCTCTCTCTCTCTCTCTCTCTCTCTCTCTCTCTCTCTGTGTGTGTGTGTGTGTGTGTGTATCCTAATTTCAAGGCATTCATGTTACAGACTGAATGAACTAACACATGGAAAGGACCAAAGAGAAAAATAGTATCTAGAATTTGG
>NC_045030.1:63094028-63101199 GCF_008632895.1 Mastomys coucha | reverse complement strand
GGGGGGGGGGGGGGGAGGGGGAGATGGATCTTAATGTGTAACCCAGGCTGAATTAAAGTCATCCTTCTCCTGCATCATCCTGTACTGGGATTATAATCATCTACTGGCATGTCTGATTGTCTAGCTTCTAAGTCAAAGATTCAACAGCTGGGGGGTACACTATTTCATTCAGTACAGCCTTCCCATTTTAGAGAATAGTCAGACTTCAGAAAAATAATGGCATGTCCAAGGATAGGAAACAAAGGAGTGGCCTATTCCTCATCTGACAATTTTCCACAGTTTGAAACTGGGGGTACCCTTTACTGATGATAGCAAAATCCAGATATGATATAAACATTTAGGATGACTTTTGATCATTTCATCGAACAAACAAATGTGATTTAGAGCCAGAAGGCCTTTCAAATACTGTCAAATCCAAATTTCATATTTAAAAATTGGCTCCTATTGCTATTTCTAAATTTAAAAGAGGTTACTTATATTTTGATTTCTATGATCCAGGAGATTTCTCTCTTGACCTTTCTTCCATTGACTCTGTGACATGCCATGGTTGAAACCAGGTCCTTTGTGGGTGGCTGTTATTAAAAAGCTTTCCTTGGAATGTTTACAGTAACTGCTGTGACCTAAATAGGAAGGCTTGCCTTGTTTTCCTGCATAAAAGCAAGAACAGTTTCTAAAAGCATGTTCATCTCTTTTGGTAGCCTTATGTTTACTAGTGACTAAGAGACAATGACATTACTTTTTTCTTATTTATGTGTTAAGTGAATACACACTATCTCTACACAATGTATACATTTTGTGGGCTTTTGTGTCCTAAACCATGTTTTCTTTGAATAGAGCTTTCACAACCATTCCACCAAGTGATCATTATAAATAAATACCTCTTTTAAATTTCATTTTAGTTTTAATTGAGATAAAATATAGCTTAAAATTTACCACATTATGTGTGTGAAGTTTGGTAGCATTGTATGTGTAACCAATGTTTATAGCTTTCTTATGCAAATTTGAAACTATGTTCATTAAACAACTTCTCATTTCTGTTTCCCCATTCTCTGGCAATACCTACTTTCTAATTTCTACTTTTAGGAGTTATCTAACTGCATTAGATAACTCTTGGGAGTAGAACCATATACTGTCTGCTGTTTAGTGACTGATTGATTTTACTTATGGTAATATCCTTGAAGGTCATCCCTTTTGTTACATGTATCAAGATGTCTATCCTTTGGAAGGCTAAGTAAAAATTCATTGATCATGTTTTATTGTCTCATCTGTGGGTATACATTTAATTAAAGTCTACTTTTTGGTCATTATGAGTAATTCTGCTATAAAAATGAGTGTATTACTCAGCTTAGTGGTGTATACCTTTCATCCCACTAGGGTGGCAGAGGCATCTCTGTGAGTTCAAAGCCAGCCTGGGCTGGGCTACAAAGCAAGTTCCAGATCAGTCAGAGCTGTACTCTTGTCTTGTTGTTGTCTACAACAACAACAACAACAACAAAAATGCTTTGATTTCTACACTTATATGCATGTAAATAAAATGTAAATATAGGCAACAGCTTTAGGGGCAGTCCTCACTCTAGTTGTTGGAGGACCCACGTGAAGACTGAGCTGCACATCTGCTACATAAGTTGGGGGGGGGGCTAAGCCCAGCCCAAGTATGCTCTTTGGTGGTTCAGGGAGTATGGGTGGTGGGACCGTGTGAGGGGAGGACCAAGAGGAACAAGGGTAGCAATTAGGAAGTAAAGTGAATTAATAAATAAATAAATGGAAAACAAAAAACAAAACAAAAAAATAGATGCATAAAAGTAAAAATAAAATCTCAAGAGAACGAGAGTAGATCTTTTTTCCTCTTAATTGATGGGGAAGGTTATTTTAGCATATTTAGATTAATTAAAATGACACAATAAATTACTTTCCCCATGGTTGTTATCAAAAATCAAAAGCTAGATAAGGAAGATAAATTTTACTTTGGCTCATGGCTTGAATGGATACAGTCCATCATGACAGAAAAAGCATCAAGGGACTGGTCACATGTGTGCACAGTCACAAAGCAGAGGGAGAAGTGCTGGTAGTCAGACTGCGCTTTGCTTTGTAACCATCCTGTTCATCAGCCTATATCTTGGTGCTGACTTCATTCATGGTAGGTTTTTTTTTTCTCTTCAGTTAAATCTCTTGGACAATACTCTTTGCTTCCATGGCTAGACTTGTGTCTTCTAGGTAATTCTGAACCTAGTCAAGTTGACAATGAACATCACCATACAGGGTAGATAATGAAACAAGTTCTCCAAATTTTAAGGTCCTGGTGCATTGCAATGTCAAACCAAGTGACTTGCAACTTTAGAATTTGAGAGTGGAAACTGGGACTCTTCTAGGTTCCCTTAAGAAGTCAAAGTGTCTGTTATGAATTTGTACTTTCTGTATGGTTACTTCTGTTTCTTGCCATGCCTGTATTTTGGTTAACATGCCTTCCTATGCACTTTGCACAATAGTATAAAATTGTTGAACACAGAGTCTTTATTCTTCTTCTCTGGATTCCCAGCACGTAGGACAGAACCTTGCCCATGAAGAAAATAAAATGAATGCTTGTATGAATAGGAATTTTGATTCATTCTTTCATCTAGGAAAGTCATCCTCCCAAATTTTGGAACAATTTAACATTTTTATTTTTTTTTCTATGCTTCTTTCTTGTTTGAGACACGGCTTATGTTTAGGAGTACAAGTGAGATTTAAGAATGGGTCAAAAGTTGTCCTTAATTCTTTGTGAGGAGTAGCAGAAATATTTGTGAAAACTTGGCATTAAGGGAAGAATGATCAAAGCCTATGCTTTGGTTTAGCTTTGCTTAGGGAAGGCTCTTCTCATGGAAGACCTTTTGTTTCTCCCAGCTATTACTAAAGGTACTGTGTATAGGTACTGCATGTGACTTTAGGGTGTACAGCTAGAACTGTTAGTGCCATGTTTGTATGTTTGTATTAAGGCAAATATTTTCTACTCCATGTATTGGCTCTGAAACCTTGTTTTTCTTTGCCACCTGCTGACTTGTGAACCTACTCCAGCAGCTTTATAACTTTCCAGAAATAGACATCTCCCAAATTAGACTTGTTTTCTAATAAAGGATCTAGTAATATAGACTTGGAACACATAGATACATTTATTTTCAGGTGAAAGATAACAATTTAAAGACACATGCCTATGAATTTTGACCCATTCATTCAAAGATCATTAATTATGTGGAAGGCTCAGTGCCATGCAATAAGGAAGCAGTAGTGTGGAATGGAGCTCCTTCTTGTGTGCTTTGTGAGCTGACAGTACAATAAATGGCAAGGAGATACTGCTCTAGCTGTGGAGCAGGAGGAGAGTGCTATAAACAATCCAGATAGAAAAGGGAGCTTAATGTCATTGGCAGTTGTAGCAGTAGGATCAGGAATCTGTCAAACATTTTCCACTTAATGAGAAGGAAGAAGTATGCTCTGGAAAGAGGAAACACTGCTCATAAAGGCTGGAGGATGAGCAAGAATATGGCTGATTTAAAAAGTGGGAGGAAATCCCTTATTCCTAGAGGAGTGAGTCATGCCACTTTCATGGAAAGTCCTTAAACCTGTTGAATTATAGCATTACAACTCCAAGGGACAATGGCATTGATGACACATTGTTCAAAGAGGATGTATAAAATATTGTTTTCCATGTATTAACAGGGAGGTTTATTGAAAGAAAAATATATATGTTAAGAAGCAAGTAAATTCAATGTGAACAAACTTATTTATTTGCTGATTTCAAACAAAAGTTCACAATATTTTTTAAAAAAATGAACAAAATTCATTATATACCAGCCAGGGGGTTGGTGTACACTTTTAATCTCAAAACTCAGGAGGCAGAGGCAGGCAGATCCCTGTGAGTTTGAGGTCAGTCTGATTTATATAGCAAGTTCCAGGCCAACCAAAGTCACATGAGACTCTATCTCAAAATAATGAAACATAAACAAAAACTGAACAAACTACATTAGATCTCAATTAGAAGCTATTTTTCTCCCGGGGCAAGATTGATAGCTTTGACGTTTGTTTAGTAAGCTGTGTGCTTCATGATCAGAAGGCCATCTATGCATTAGAGCTGTGCATTTTTCTTTATTGGAATCAGGACCAAAATGACTAAGGTACTTGAAATGTGAATTGTTTGACAGCATGTAGGGTACAAGAGACCAGAAGGAATCCTTATCAGCATCACAAAAATGTAGGTAGATAGCTGTTATTAGCAAGTAATAAATTTCACAAGTCAAAAAAAAAAACCATTGATATTTAGCATACAGTATTATTCTTAACACCTTGTAGGAAGTCAGTAAGCAGAACACAACTCTTTTCTGACTTCAAGGTAACCATCACTTATGTTGCCTCTGAGCTTTGACTTCAAAATTTGAATCAGGGTCTTCGACAAGAGCCACCAATTCTCATCACCTTTGATCTATCTCTCCAGTATTCTCATGTCATTTATTTATGGTTATATGCTGGTTGTCAGGTGTGTATAGGTGTTGCCAAAAAGTGATTATGTTATGTATGTATGTTCCAGCCCTTTAGAGGTTCACAAACTCCAGCAAAATGACAGACAAGAGGAATCAGGACAAGTATGGCCAGTGATGTCATAAGAGTGCTCCTTGGAGTTGTGTAATCTCAGAGCACAGCACTTGATTCAGTCTTGAAGAGTAAGTGGGAATTCTTTGAGGAAGGAATTTGCAAGCATCGGGAAAAGTGTAGTAGGAACTGGTCTGACAAAGAGGAGGCAAAAAAAGATTCACAAGCAAACAACATAGCACATCTGAAGAAAAATGACATAGCACATCTAAAGACAAAGAAGTCAGAAGAATAGAACAAAGAAAAGAAGAGGAAGAGGGGCTGACAGCGGAAATGTAAACATATAAGGCATAACTTCATGGCGTGCTTTATAGATGGAAAGACTTGAGGCTTTACAGGCAATGTAGGTACACAAAGAGTGAGAGGAGGAGTTAGATTTATTTTAATGTACTTGATAAACCTTTGGAGGGTTCTATAATGGGAAGCCTTATGGTATGATACAGATGGAAAAATGTATTATATTTGAAGATTTATTTGTGTATGTGTACACCCACATGTATGTCCATGTCTGTGCTCTGGGTGTGTATACGTGTGACACATTTGTGCCATGGCACATGTGTAGAGGCAAGAAGACAATTTATGTGGAATTGGTTTTATCCTTCCACATTTTAGCATGTGGGTTTGATAAATTTAACTCAGGTCATCAGGTATGGCTGTAAGCACGTTTACCTACTAAGCTCTCTCTCTGGTTTTAAAAATATTTTTAAATTAGGTGTGTGTGTGTATGCTGGTGTCCTAGGAATCTAGAGTCTTCTGATATTCTGAAGCAGGAATACAGGTAGTTATGAGCCACTGATGTGAATCCTGGGAAACAAACCTCGGTCCACTGTAAAAGTAGTACATACCCTTTACCAGGGAGCCACCTCTCCAAACCATTGAGCCATCTCCTAAGTGATTTACATTGATAGTCCCATCTGTAAAATTTGGATGATAATGATAGATCCTGGATTAAGGTTTAAGGATGCTATTATTAGAAAAGATACACCTCTTCCTCCAAGATTTTACAGGCAATTGTTAAGAGAGAGGGTGTGGTATGGCAGGAAAAAGCTCCTGAAGAGCTATTCTGGGAGGAGGAACCCTGCATTTTAACCTTACTCCATATTTAACCATATTTAACTGTAGTGGGAAGGGAGGATGGGCACATTGTAATAGGGCACCACTATCCAGAGGCTAACTTGGCTAACACCAGGAGGCCACTACGCAGAGGTTTGTGTAGCTTATTCTTTTGTTTGGAAACACCAAATTGAAATGTGAAGAATGTCAATTGAGAAGAAACCACTCCAAGTTGAAGTGTTATGCTATAGCTTACAAAAGAGACAGGACAAAAAAGAATCAAAGCTTCAAACTAACAAAATTTCAGAAACTCAGCTTTTGTCATATTGAAGAAATATAATTCACTTTTTTTGTGTTGCCTTTGAAGGTAATCATTGCAATAAAAGTTTTGAGAAACTTTTGAGTTTGAAAAACTCAGCATAGCCTCTCCCATAAATAGCTAAATGCTGGCCCTGTGGTGTTTATAAATTCCTTATTATTGGCTCTGATTTAATGAGTTTTACTCCAGCACAAGACAAGCTTAATCCAGGTATTGCTGAGGGCTGGTTTCCCCTGTGCCTGTGCTTGGGCCAAATGTCTTCCATTTGAGGTGATCATAATTAGTGCCCCCCCCAATAAAGTTACCTAGAGTATGCAGTAATGCTTTTCTCAGAAGAACATTGTCATGCAAATCAGGAATGTGTTGTCAAGGAAAGACATGAGAGAGGTTGTTTACTCTAAAATAACACTTAAAATTTATATATTTTATTTTAACTTTAAAACTAAGCTTTTCCATTCAACATTCTTTCAACAACTGCTCATTGAATACTGTCTTAGTTAAGATTCATATGACTGTGATCAGACACTATGAACAAATTAACTTAGAGGACAGGGTTCACTTCATCTCACACTTTTGCAGCCCATCATCCAGGGAAGCCAGGGTAGAAACTCAAGGCAGTAAGCTGGGATTCAGGGACTGATGCAGAGGTCACGGGACCATGCAGCTCCCTGTCTTGTTCTCTTGCTTAGCCTGCTTTTGTACATGCTCTAGAACCACTAGGTCAAGGTTGTACCATCTCCAGTTGTCTGGGTCCTCCTGCATTAGCCACTAATTCAGAAAATGTACTAGAGGCTTGCACACAGGCCAATTTTGTGGGTTAATTTGCTCAGTTGCTGTTCTCTCTTCTCAAAGGGCTCTAACTTAAGTTGCCTTAAAACTAGCCAGCACAATATTTTATTTGGCAGTCATTATTCTACAATTAATGATATAGTAGTAAGTAAAAGAAAGGTTCTCCCCTTTTGACTTTAATTTGTGTGTGTATATGTTTCCATCTCCCACCCCATGCATACTGTGAATGGATGCAGTTATGACTTTGTTGATCAGGGACAGACTTACTGAGAAGATAACGTATGAATAAAACCTTAAGAGGCACCTATGAAGTTATGTGGGAGAAGCAGGTTGCCATATTTTTCATGTTTCATGGGGAAAGGAAAAATTAAAAAAATATATATCATCCAGAAT
>NC_045030.1:63091368-63093085 GCF_008632895.1 Mastomys coucha | reverse complement strand
GTAATTAAAAGAGAGCAAGAACTTGGGACTGTTGGTGCATTCCAGTTTTGTAGATCTTTACAATCAGAGTAATGATATTAACCACCTACTAAGTTTGTCAAATAGAACAATGTGGAATCACCATACCTTGTTTAATGAATAGACTTAATATTTCTGGAAGACCTTTATTGGTCAAAGGCCATCCATCAAAATAATCTAAAGAAATTTTATTTTATTTTATTTTTGTCAAAGCATTCCCCTAAATTAACATTAGATACATGTAAGAATATATGCTTGGTTTCACCCTGTGGGTGCCTGGTACCCTCAGAGGGTGTCAGATTTCCTGTAACTGGAATGAATGCTCATTTTGAATCTCTTGCATGGAGTAGTCTATAGATATTTGTAGAGCTATAGAGTTCTCCTCTCTCTCTCTCTCTGTCTCTGTCTCTCTCTCTCTCTCAATATGACATAGATGCTGATGAGATGGCACATTGAAGTCAAGTCACCCACCGGTAGTGTTGGGAATCTGCCTGAGCCTTTTGGTGATATTGTTTATTTTATGACATTAGGAATGCTGATTGGTGCATGCATGATTTATCCTTTTATAGATTATTCCTTTAATAATATGCAGACATACCTTAGTCTTTTATGATAAATTTTTGCTTCATATGGATATAGCTATTCTTTTAAAGACCTGTTGGCTTGGATACCTTTTTCCATCTCTTTATTATCAGACTGTTATGATATCTTTGACAATGAGTGTATTTCTTTCAGCCAGTTACTCTTCTTTATAAAATTTAGTTTGTCTTCCTATAGCTTTTAGGTGAAGAATTGAGACCCTTAACATTCAAAATTATTACTGTGAGGAATGTATTAATTCTTGCCATTGTGTTTGTCTGTGATGCTTGAGTCTTTTCTAATAATCATTTGCCTCATTGTTACTCGTATAACAACATTTCATATTTCCCACACTCACACTATTGTGCTCATCTTTCTGTTTGTAGGATTCATTAAGTATCTTGTGCAGAAGTGAGTTAATTTCCACGAAACTTTCTAGTTCATGTTTACCAAGAGTTGTCTTTATTTTCCCCTTTAATTTTGAAGGATAAGGTTGCTGGATGCATAATATAAAATACCGGTTCCTTTTGTTAGGGCTCCCCTGGATTTTAGAGTTATTTGTGTGAGACGTGCTCTTATTAAGATATGTTTGTTGTTCTATGTGACCTGGAACTTCTCTTTTTCATCTTTCCATATTTTCTTGTTGATTTTATGTACCTTTAAAACTATGATGTGATAAGCGGCAGTTATTTTCTGTTCACATATGCTAGGGCTCTAAATGTCTCCCATGCCTGGCTATCTCTTCCCTAAGATTTAAGAGAGTTTTTGGCATTATGTCATTAAGCATTTTCCTAAGTCTATTGCCTTCTTCTATGCTCATGAATTACAACCTTGGCCTTTTTGTGGTATCCTAAAGTCTTGCATATTCTTCAGTTAATATCTTGTTTTTCATTATTATCACATTGTGTTCATTAGCTTTGTCCTTCAGCCTTTATATCCTGTTTTCTACTTGTTTATTCAGAAGACTTTCAATTGACATTTTATTTGACTTTTGGCTCTTTGTATTTCCAAAGCTTCAATTTGAGTCTTTTTGAATCTTTGGCTCTTTATTAAATTCTTCTTTCATATCCTCCCAGGTCTTCTTGTTGTACTCTGCTGTTTTGTTTTGTTTTGTTTTGTA
>NC_045030.1:63063453-63090941 GCF_008632895.1 Mastomys coucha | reverse complement strand
AGAATGATAAGAGAAAGAAAAGATGCTACATAGAAAATAAATAAAATTTCTATCTACATATTTAAATTAATCAATTTGAACAAAAACATCCATATAGGAATTCAAGAAAAAAAAACCCAAAATATAATACTAGAAAAAACTAAAAGCAAAGAGAACAAAAGGGAGAGATTTGAAATAGAGTTTTAAAAAAATAAACAAGAGGACAGGTTTGTAGTCCTCTAGGGAGGTCAGTCATGTGTGGGGAAGTGAGAAATTTGGACTAGTTCTCCTTTCTATGCCCACTTAGGCTCCACACCACCTGGTGAGAACAGAGTCTGCATGCTATTTGATATTTTCTTCTGCTTTTCCACCCTGTTTTCCTAGCAACCAAAAGGTATGGTTTGTGGGCCCAGCTTGTTGTGATTACTCTGGACTGTCCGACTACTCTTTCTTACTGAATGAGCAGCAAGATTTCTGCAGGTTGATCCTTATCTCCCGGGCCTTCAGTTGCCTGATTGTGAATGGGGAATGCAGCAATCTGACTGTTTTGCATCTCGTGTATCTCGTGTATCCCTTTAGGTTTCCAAATTTTTACAACTCATCTCCATTCTCATAAGCACCCGAAACCAATGGATGTATCCGCAGAATGCTGTGGCAGTTAGCTTCCCTAATCAGCAGCTCCCAAATGGGAAGTCTCTTCTACTCTTCCCAGTGATGCTGAATGCTTTCTCAGGCCATCTGATCCCGAGTGTTTCCTACTCAAGCTACTAGACCAGATTTCTAGGCAAACACTTGGCTGGGAACTCCTGGACATAGTCTAGTATACTCCTGTAGCCACAGACCCAGAAAAATTTCCTGTAGCTTCACCACTAAGGAGTTCCAGAAAGTAGGAAGTACTTTCCTATGGCCAATATGGCACCCTAATTCTGGGACCCCCTGTCAGTTTCGATTGCAATTCTGCTTAATGCTGAGATCAGTGCTTTTTGTTGCTTTTGGTCTTCATTATGCCTATTATGCTTCCCTCTCTGCTTCATGCCTCAAGTACTGAAGTAGTCTTTATCTTCCACTATGTTGCTCTCCAAAATCTCTACCAGTCTTACAAAGCTCAGTCTGTTCTGTACTGCAACAATCTAGTGGATATTAGCAGTTTGTGGGTGCCTCTAATTTATCATCTTCAATCTGAGCAAAGTCACTTGTTTGTTGTTTTTAGAATTCAAGAATTCAAGACTGGCTAATTCTTTCAGTGGCTACTTCAACTTGGAGCTCTGTGTGTGTGTGTGATTTATCTATGGACTATAAGTTTTGAAAGATCATCACTTAATTTAGTACCTAGCTTGGTGCTAGTTATTGTAAAGAATTTGTCAGAAAAAGAAGTATTTGCTTCTGAAGAATTTAAATGCTAATTGGTGATCACAGATGGTTGAATCTACAGTGATGGTCAGCAATTTGAGAGTGTAAATTAGAAAAGCTAAACCATATATTCTCTGTATACAAAAAGAGATGTATTCTAAAGTTTAAGAAGTAATATGGTCAGGGTGATTTATGTTAGGAAAGGCTATATGGCAGTAAGAGTTGATGTGAGAAATTGAAGTTCAAATAGGATCAAGAAAGAGAGAGAAGAATACTATTAAATGTGGACATAGAGAGTTAAGGATGGGTCTATCCTGGCCAAATGATACATCAGTTAAAATTTATTTGGTAAATTATGTTAGGCTGGGCTTTATGATAAATAGTAGGGGCAAGAGAACACAGAATGTATATGGGCATATCATGGGAACATATAAGAGATGCTGTCCTTTATTTATCAATTACCTATGCCTTTACCAAATGTCTATTAAGTTGTAGCTTTGGTCTTATGAAACATGAAGGGTATTTGCAACATAGAAATACATCCGGCATATCGAAAGCATATCCATATTTACAGGTCGATGCTAATATTTGAATGCAAAGTCAGTCATTTTTTATTTACAAAAATACTTGCCACATGCAATCACAGAAATCATTTAAGGTTGCTTTTAGGTTTATCCTTATCTTATATAATTTAGTTAATTAAGAAAAAAATGAGATTATTAATTGAGACTATAAAGTACTTAGCAGTGGAATTATTTGCCCATTACCATGCTGTGGGGCAGTAACTGAGCTGGGACCTTAACTCAGTTGTCAGAAGTAATCGTGATTGTTAATGACTACAGCATTTGTTGAACCCTACCTCTGGGTATGCCTGTATGAGTTTTTCCAGGGCCTATTAGATAACAAAAGCTTTGACCAAATGAATGTATTGGTCCATTGATGTGGTCATAATACAAAGACAGTTTTGGAAGGTGGTGAAATGGATAGGAGACGAGACCTAGTTGGAAGAAGTAGGTTTCTAAGATGAACTGCAGAGGCATTCTCTTTATGTGTTTCCCTTTTCTCTGCTTCCAGGTTGCCCTGATGTTAAATGCTGTGCTCTGTCAGGCCCTCCCTGCCCTGGAAGACTGACACTGCTTATTCCTTGAGCCAAATAAGATCTTTATTCTCCTTTCAAATTATTTTTGGTAGATACTTTTTCTCATAGAGGTGAAATTGTCTTTTGATGTAATTTTTTTTTGTATCTTAGAATCACAAAACTGCTTGATTCAATATATGAGCAGAAATATAATTTGAAGACTGATTTTCTGTGGAAATATATGTACCTTTTAAAAATTTCTCTTAACATAAAAATTAGGAAAAGAGGAAAAATTATTAAGAAAATTTGACATGCATTGGAATAGTAAACAAAATACTAAAATTAAGGATTAGGTCTTGGTGTGTTGTTGCTTCAGTAGTCTATTGTGAGACATCTAACTTGGCTGTGTTCTGTATATTTTATGTTACTATTATTATCTTAGTGCTCTGATGAAGTTGTAGAATCTTTTGCCATTGACTCCTTATCATTAAGTCAGTCTTAATACTAGAGAGGACTTTGATTAAAGGAGAACTTGACAGGTTATAGCTTTCCCTTCTTGTTATTTTTTGTATTGTTTAGTAGGTCTTTTTGAAATAACTGGTCTATCATGTATATAGTACCATAGAGTAATTGCCATAGAGTTAAAAGTTTTATAAAGTAAAATTATTCTTAAAAAGTCACTTGAATATCTGATCTACCTGCATATACCAGTTCTTTATCTTGTTACCAACTTTTGACCTCACACATTGTCTTCTTTCTCTTGGAATGGCAGAACAAATACAAAGCCAGCTGATCAGCCAAGAAAGCACAAGTTATTTAAGTGACAGATAAATGAACAGATCTCCTTCTAGACATGTTAAAGGTTTCTCCAAACCTCTTAACATGGTTTTATTACATATAAGAAGTGAAGAAAAGAGACTCATATAAAGGAGGGCATATTCATATGTTTTGAGAGCATGGGTAGAGATTTATGGAAATGTATATACTGTCTCTTTTTTTCTCTTATGTCTCTTTCTAATCATCATGACATTGTCAACTGTCATGAATCTGAAATATGTGCCATTTAACATGCTGATGGGATTGTAATGGAGTGAGATATTGTCTACCTTAAGAGGGATGGACTTGTGGCTTCCTGTATCCTGGCCTCAAAGACAAACAAGATTATGCTAGCATAGAAATCCAGCTAGGTAGAAGGGGAAGTACCGAGGTGGAGCAATTCTAAAATAGTTGACTTGCAATGTATAATTTCATTTTGAAAAAGACAGAGTCTGTTTTCTAGTTTGTGTAGAGTCAAATTATTTAAAGAAAGTAATATACAAGTGATCTACAATATAGGTATAGCATCTGTTCATTTATTCTTTCATGAAATCTGAGGATAAAGTAGGAGGGTAACAGAACTGAAGCCCAGAGAGGGCAAGGGATTTATCCAAAGATTTGAGTATAGCTAAGTATAGATTCTGGAAATTTCTTTTCATCCAACATATTTCTTGCTCTTTAAAACACATCAATGAATAGTTGGAACATGCTTTTTTGTTTCATTGTATAAAAGAGACAGTTGAGAACCAAGAAAATCAAACTACTGGTTAAAGGCATGGAAAAAGTAGTGGCATATCTTATATTAAAAACCAGGTCTTTGAAATTTTGGTAGGACATCATAATCTCCTGGATCCAGAGGATCCCAGTGAACAGAGTCTGGCCACTGACCCCAGTGAAGGCAAAGAGTCATTGAGCAGTGAAGGCAGGAATGGAATTTTGTGATTAACATGACCACGCTGGGAGGTACAAAGGTTTAATGATCTGAAAAATCTGTCTTTGAAGAGCTCACAGCACTGTCAATGAAGGGAATACAAACAAAGGTAAGGATTGGGGGTTTCCATGGTAGCAGACAAGGTAGTCTGGGTCTGTCTGTAGTCTTGTTGAGCATTACATCACACCATTACCATATGACCTGTCATGCAGAGCTATGGAAATGCCAAGAGGGTCTTTCTTGCTTAGGATATTGTTTTGACATTTTGCTTTAAGATACATATTGATTATACCTGTTGAACCTAGCAGCTAAGGTGACTATAGGGGAGAAAGACTATGGAGAACTCAGAAGAAAGGAAAATGAACCAATGGAATCAGAAATAAAAGGAAGCTTAGGTAGCACAGTGACTAGGCCTTTTTTTTCTCCTCACTCTCAGGCGTTACTCATTTCTATGGGGATGGGGAGGAAGGCAGGGCTCTGCTATACTGAGTCTCACAAACAAGCACCTCCTGTGTCACTTTTTACATTATCATTAAGTGACATTGCAAACAACCTTTAGGTGATGCGATTTTAAAATCTGTAGCTGTTTGTTCTTTTATGTTATAATCTTTCTAAGGTTTTGGACCAGCCACAATTGATATCATCTTTGAATCTCCCTTCACAGTTAGCCTGAGATATATGCTTGGTGAATATTTGTTGTGTGGTATTGGAAGTCACCTAAGGGCTGCCATATTTCTAATAGAAACTTGGAAGATAAAAGTGTCTTTTGGTTCTTGATTCTATGTTAAAAAAATTATGGGTAATAAAATTTGCAAGTCTCCTAGTCTAATCAGGTTTTATGTAAAATTTGTATCTTGATTTGAAAAAGTTTTATCTGCCAGCAGATTCTGCCTGGTGAACATGAATATAAAGATTAATTTGAGGTTTCAGAGTGTTGGCATAGGGTTTGTGGGATGCTATCTAAATTGTCTCCATAGCTTTGTGGTGTCTGTCAATCATGAAAAACTTGGCCTTATTTTTCCTTTGAAGATTTCTGTCTTTAGAGTTTTGTGTAGAGTTCCCTTGGATAACATTGCACTGATGAAAGCAAAACTTTGGAAACTAAGGATGGATCAAATATCAAACTTGTGCTGAGAGCCAAGTGGAAGTCAGATTAGGCAAGGGTGGGAAATGGAGAGAGGATGAGAGGAAGGAAGAAACAGAAAGTGTGAGCAATGTGAGTAGCAGTCTGGATGCAAGCCTGATGCTTGAATTAGGAAGTAAGTGAGTGGTTGGATTGGCTGATTGTCATCTCCCTGGAAAACATCCTGTCTAGAAAGGGTTAATGTGTCCCTTCATTGTGTTCTAAACTGCTGCAGCATCTACCTAAGAGCCATCAGGTTCATCTCATATACTTTGTTGCTCAACTTGAATTTCACTGATATTAAGGGACTAAGAATCAATTTAGACCTTTCCTAGTGTTTGCAAAAATAGGAGAGATTGTTATGGGACAGCGTAGAATTTAATATAAATAAAACAGAAATAGAGCTGTGTTTGAGCTTTGATATTTGAGTCATATATTGAAGCTAATTTAAAACAACCGAGTTTATTGAGGACCCACTGGGGGAAAATATCCTCCCCCTCTCTCTTTCTCTCTGTCTCTCTCTCTCTCTGTGTATGTATATGTATGAGTGTGTGTGTGTGTGTGTGTGTGTGTGTGTATGTGTGTGTGTCTGTCTGTCTCTGTGTATCTCTCTAGAAAGGAGGAAGCAAACTTTTCAACAGAGTGAGTGAAAAGTTTATGAAAGAGAACTCTGGAACAAATCACGCTTTTCACTTGTAAAAAGTTTGAATCAGCTATGTATCAAAGCAATGTCATAACCATACCTTGGAGAATAGAATTCAGCTATTTCTTATAGGAACTTTATTTCTCTATCCTCTTGAGTATTATCTTTCAAACATAAATCAAACTTGTACCTTCTTCAGTATGCTTGTTCGAAGATTAAAGAAGATAATTCATATAAAGGGCGCAACACAGTACCTGTCATATGGTAAATACTTGATACATTTTGGCTATTAATATTCTTTATTTATAAGCAGAATACTGTCTACCTGTCTGCTCAATTATAGCATTGGCTTCAAACTTCACATTATGAAAAATTTCTCAGTAAGAGCACCTCCAAGTTAACAAAGTGACCATCCTTTTACTATTAGCTATATTTTCTAAAGTGATTTAAAGGAATTAACTACAACATTGACTTTAAAAGTTGCTCCAGGCAGGGACTATCCCAAAAGCTGCTGCCTGGGTATGGGACATGTTCTTCTAGCTGGGCTGTTATGTCTGGCCTCAGTGGGAGAAGATGCACCTAGCCCCACAGGATCTTGATCTGCCAGGGTGGGGGGCTATATCTAGAGGAGGTACCTGCTCAGAGGAGAAGGAGATGGGGAAGTATTGTAGGAGGGTGTGACTGGAAGGGGGTAGTAAGCTCAATATAAAATGAATAAGTGAAAAAAAAGTTGCTTCAAAATAATTTAGCTATAAAAATAATATAGACAATGATCAGGAAAGAACTCATAGATCACCCTATCACATATTTTAACCAAATGGCTTACTGCCTTCATGTCTTGGAATTAATACAATTATGAATTTGGTATAAGCCACAACCATATTTTAGTATTGCTGTTACATTTGTAAGTATCAAGGAAAAACATTGTCCCACCCAGGTCTCTGGAGATTGCTTCATGGACCCCTTATTAATTCCAAAACCAAAGATGTCCAAGCACATTACATAAAATTGCATATTTTCCTACAACCCATGCACATCCTAGTCTATACTTTAATGATGTCTAAATTGCTTTCCCCATCAAAGTAGTTGTTACAGTACCTTGTTTGGGAAATGATGACAAGGAGAAATTTTGTATGTAATTAGTACAGATCCAGTTTTTATATTTTTAAACATTCTTCATATTTGTTTGGCTGAATATGTAGATATAGAAGCAGTGGCTATTAAGATCTGACAGCATATAATTTGTTTTTCATTTTTTCAGCTTTATGTAGACAGATTTTACTGTAGTAACTTTTACTCAGCTGCTCCTTTCTTCAACTATTCTATAATATAGAAGCTATTCTATAATATAGAAATATTTATATAATAAATATTTCTGTAGTAAGAAAGTAAAATTTGCTATGCTCTGTCCAGAAGAACATTCTTTTCTTATTGTAAAAGTAAAGGGGATTATATTTCAAATCGTGGCTTCAAAGCTAGATTTAGGCAACAAAACAGTTTTGGAGATTTACCTATAGTTATAGACCAATAACAAGTATTGTACACCTTTTCTGTGGTGGTTTCCATTTGTTGTACAGAGGAGCTTCTTTGATGAGTAGCAGTAGCTACACTTAGCTGTGAGTATGAGGAGATTATGCTGGTCTATTGATGTGGTAGCACTAGATTCTTTTCTGAGGTCTATGATCTCACTAGAGCTAGGAAGCTGGCTAAGTTTCTAGTACCAGGTAAGATTTCCTTCCTGTTGAGTGGACCTTAAGTTCAATTAGACAGCTATTGCTTGCCTGTCATGTCACGCTGGTGATTGTCATGGTTTATATGTATTGCAACTTCATAGGAATGTTTCCCTCACTTGACAGCTTGCATAGTTAGTATTTTCTGGTGTAGAGATCAACAGGTTATAGGGAGCCTCCATCCAGTCCCAACCAATACATTTATATCCAAACTTAAACATTACGGATCAGGGAACAGAGTGGAAGACCAAATTACTTTGAAGGCTGCAATGAAACAATCCTTCCTAGAAATGGCTGCACAAGCAAAGCCAGAATGATGACAATGTCAATGGCCATGGTAAGATAGAATTGGGGAACCACAGGATCTATCTCCTAAACAAAGAACTAATGACTCCTGGGCAGAGAATTAAATTTTTCCCAGGGATGTGCCCCCTTATTGGATGTCTAAGAGGAGTGACTAGCCTGAAACCATACACACAGCAACAAAGGTAAACTACTTGGTTTTTGTATATGCATGTACATACACTCTCTCTCGCTCACACACACATAAACAAAGAAGTGTATATCAACTAGAAAGTACAGAGAGCATAAGAGGTGCTGGAGGGAGGTAATTGAGGGGGCTAAAGGGAAAAAGGGAGGGGGAAAAGTGATATAATTCTATTTAAATTAAATTCAAAATACATTTGAAAATGAAAAGAAAAATATTGTTTATTAAACTTGCAAATAACTAAATCTTGGTTGAATGAATTTATTGTTAGAATTTACAAAGCTGGGATTAAGAAACTTGGCATCTTGCCCATCAAGTAGTGCACTGTCATGAAAAAACAGTTCATTTCTCTGCAGGTATCAAAGGAAGCGTGTGTGAACTGTGCTCTTACGTGCATGAATGCAAGCATTAAATAACATCCTGATGTGTTACTTTCAAATCCAGAGTCTTATATTTGTGCAGTGTGAAGTCTTCTCTTAAGGATAGATGCTTATAGATTGTGTTTTGGTAAAGCTGCATTTTATAACCTGTTAAAGATGCCTCAGTGTTTTTTTAAAATCCATTTATGGAAGGTGCATTATGACATTGTCCTAGATTTTTTGCTGTTTTTAAATTTTACTATTATTGTAAATTACTATTATTGTATTACAAATTGTGTGTGTGTGCGTGTGTGTGTGTGTGTGTGTGCGTGTGCGTGTGTGTGTGTGTGTGTGTGTACAGAGGACCATATGCAGGAATTGATTTTTTTCCATTATATCAGTTCTTGGGATTGAACTGAAGTCATCAAGCTTAGCTGCGTTTTCCTTTACCCAATGTAGCTCACTGGTGTGGCACAAGGAATCTGGAATAGTTCTGTGCTTCTCCTTTAGATCCAGATTATGGCTTATCAGCTCAGATATAAATGCACTGGCTCTGACATGCCTGTCTTGCATTCCAGAGACATTGGACTGTTCACAGAACTGTTCACAGTAGCATTACTTATCATTTGTGAGGAATCCAGGTCAGTTGAGGTTTTGACAGCTGCCCAGATATTTGATATATTGTTGTTGTTGGGTATAATTCATCTGCAACACTATTATTACCGTATTTCAGAGTGAGATTTCTTAATTTTCAGGTGTTGATGTTATGTGTGCCTCAAATACTGGTAAGAGAAAGTCATTCAGGGTCAACTTAGAAGATCGACATAAACTGAAATTCTATGTTTCTATGATAAATACAGTGTTGCCATGTTAATTAGGTGTGTGTGTGTGTGTCTGTGTAAACAAGATATTTCTGAACCTACTTACATACTTTTATCTCTGTATGTAGTATATATTTGAGTTGATGTTTGCCTGTTATCTTCCCATAAATATTTATCAAATGTTAGTGTATGTTAGCTACCACGGCCAGGGCAATGTGTGCAGAAATCATGTCATCCTTAAGTAATTCACACTCTGGTCAAGGAGATATAACAGTTGGTGAAGCACTTTAGTTGACTTTCTATATAGCATATTCAAGGAATATAGTAGAAAGGAAGTATTGTTTTGTATAGGATAATTGCTTAAGGAAGACTTCAATGGAGGTGATATTTGCCTTGAGTCCTGGTGAGTGAATCAAAATTTACAACATTGAAAGATGAAAAGAATATCATTTGTAAATGCTCAGGAGCAGAAAAAGACTGAGGAGCATGTAAGAGGGAGGCTGGAAATATTCACAGAGACTGATTGTACTGATTACTTTTGTGTCACTGTGTCCAGATTTCCAGAGAGAAATTGCTTCAGCAAAGAAAGGTTTCCTTTTGACCATAGTTTCAGAGGGTTTTGATCTACCACTGTGGCACAGAAGGCACAGAAAGCATAGTAAGGTAGTTCAGTCATCATTGACAAGAGCATATAGTAGGTGAAGGGTATTCACATCACAGTGGAGCCAGAAGCAGAGTGGAACATGAAACAGAAAGTACTTACTGTTTAAAAGGCTTATTACCCTATTTACTTATTTCTGACAACTGGGCCCTACCTCCTAAGGTTTTCAAATCATTCCTAAAGAACACCACCAGCTCTGGAGCAAGGTCTCAAAACATGCCTTTCTGAGACAATCACATTCAAACCGTAACACTGGGGCAGATCATGAAGCATTACAGGTTTCATGGTAAGAAGCTTAGACATTGTTTCTTTAATAATGGAAAATAGATTGTGTGCTTTCCCTAGAGGGAGTTGAATATATAAGTACTAGGTTTTATAAAGGACTCCTTCCTGAAGTAGTGAGCTGAAGGAAGATGGTCATGTCCTCTTCTGATCTGATGCAGTGTGAAGAGCCTGTTGAAGCAAAGCAGAGGCTTAGGATCCCAGTATTCAGAAGAGTGGGGCTACAACTGAGAGTTCAAAGTTAACCGTCTTTACAAATAGAGACCTTATCTAAAACCAAAATATCCCCGAGAATGATTTTGAAGTAAAACTGGTGTGGATTAAGTCCTTGCTCTGGTATTTAATAGTTGTGTGATCTTGAGAAGGATGTAATTCTTTCTGAGCTTCAGTTTATTATCTGTGAAATGGAAATGACAATGGGTTATGGGGAGGGCTAAATAATCATAAAAGTATCCCAGGCACACTGTGACATATATGGTCCCAGTGTGCACAGGATAGAGGGTCAGCAAATGTCACTTTCCTTCCCACTGTTCTCATATTGGCCATGTGCTCCTTCAAATTGTACCTGGAATCATGTCCTTTGCTCTTGAATTTTCCTAGTAGCCTGCTTGTATTCTTGTTTTGTGGTGACTAGTCCCTTTAGCTTTATATTCACTTCAGCTTGACTAAAGTCCTAGTATGAGATGCTGGAACCTTTTTCTTAACCTAATGTATTGTATGCTATAAAGCTCAAATGTGTTAATCTGTAAATTCTACTGTACCTTGTCTAACCTATGATGTGGTATGGCAACATCCTCAGCTTGAAAATTGATGACTCTATTTATCTTTAAGCATGCTGAATTAATTTAGCAGTTGATATCACATTGAATCAAATGATAGTGACTTTCTAAAACATGTCATAATTTATTTTGTTACATTTTATTTCATTTTATCATTCCTTTTATTACAAGTGATTGCTAAGCCTTTGGGCCAAGTGAGGCATCGAACACTGTTCAGCCCCAGTGTCTGCTGCTCCAGTGCTTGCTTCGTGACAGGGAAGAAAGACTTGTCAGTTGCCATGCCCATGGACATGCAGCTGTTTGAGCAATAAAGACAGGAACAAATAAAACTAGCAAAAGGCTTGCTATAGAAAAGCATAATGGGGTACCTTTCATCAGGAAGGGATCAGAGAAACAATTTTGGAGGATATGACTTGGCGTGAACCTTGAGAGGTGAACAAGAACTCTAATGGTTGTGATAGTGACAAAAGAGAGGGTATCTTTCCATGATGACTATCCTGTGGTAAGGGATAAGGTACACAGGAGAAGAAGAACACGGTTTTTCATTGTAACCAGAGAGTAACCAGAGAGTATGTTTGGTGATGATACATTCTCAACTCTAGGTTTAGCAGAATGAATCTGACATGAGAAGTGTTATGCATTATTTACACAGCATGTTACTATAGTTTTCTTTGTTACATGTACATTATACATCACCTCAAAAATGTAGATATACCAAAAGGGTGGCGTAATTCACCCAAGAGGGATAAAACAGTCACATTTTGTGGGAACCCATTTTTAGTGTTTATTCAGGAGAGACTCATGCATTCCTCTTTTCCCTCCATACTATTGTGGATATTTTTGTAAATATAATTTAATGTGACTAAATAATCCTTGAAGCAGCATTTATAATGGCTAAATAATATCCAATCATGAGTATGCTTTATCTCACTTTTTCTGTATTTTTGGTTGTTTTATAAATTTACTTTTTATATGGATGATCCTTTTAAAAAGACTTGAATTGTCACTGAAGATTTTTGAGGAAGAGGTATGATGTTCCTAATATAGTTCTAGGAAGATCATACTTAGATCATTATAGAAAGTAGAACAATTGCATGCAGAAAGGTGAGTGGAAGCCAGAGTTTACTAATTAACAAAGCTTAGCAAAAAACCTATTTTATTAAAAAACATTTCCTTCTCCTCTGCTAGAGTTTTGAAAGAATTCCTAGGAATGAGACTTCCTTTGTAACAAGCTCCCCTGGTTAGCATCATGCTTGATAAAACTTAAGAAATAAGATCTATATTTGAGAGTGTCTACCATAGGTTCATTAGTGGAATCATTTGAGAAAAGAATTGGAGGCATTACCTTGTTGGAGGAAGTGTGCCAATAGGAGCTGTTTTTGAGGTTTTAAATGCCCACATCATTCCCAGCTCTCTCTCTCTCTCTTTCTGCCTCGTGTTTGTGGTTCAGAAGTAATGTCTCAGCTACTGCTTGCAGACATGCCAGTCATGGACTCCTCCTTTAAAACTATATATCCTCAGTAAACTCTTTCTTCTCTAAGTTGCCTTGATCATAGTGTCCTATCACAAGCAAAGTCTCTAAGCCAACCAGTAAGGGATAACTAGTACATTCTGCTAAAATATAGTTGTGCATATGATGTCACATATATCTTGTCACCTTTATAGTGTGCTGTTGTTCAGAATCAAAATACACCTAATGGAAGAGAATTACATAGAGGCACGAAAGTCTGGAGTAGAATGCATGGTGGCACTTTAGAGTTGCTCGACTACAGAATGTATGGGTGAGCCTGAAATGTGAGGTCATTTTTCACATATGATATTTAAGGGTCTTCATGCAAGGATGGATTTATTATTAATCTAAAGTTTTTGTGTATAGACCTACTTTTGGTAAGGTCCTTTCCAAAGCTATATGTCTAGTTTTATATTCACTACCCTGAATTCTGTCCCTAAAAAAAGGATTCACAAACAGATTGTATTTGTTCAAGCCTTCCTAAATGTTAGTGTTCCTTGATAAGGCAGTTAGATAGGTTCTGGGTGTGGAGCTAAATGGGAAGATCAGTCAGTCAGTTCCAAGTGCACAGGTAACCTCTTATAGTCATGGGGTAAGCTTCCTATTGCCACCATACAGAGAAGCTCCAGGGAGTCCAATTCTCAGTGATTTCTTTGCTCTCATTGGTGAAACCTCTGATGTCTGTGGTTTACCCTAATAAACAGCGTCCAGCTGTGGCTTGCTGATCCCTGGCCTGGCAGTTGCTATGAAAAGATGGTTTAATAATAGTAATAATAATAGGGGAGGAATCTTTAAGTAGATATTCTAAGGACTTTTGGAAGTGTGGAGAGGATGAATTTCTGAGGACTATTTTGTTGTCTGGCCTGGTGTTTGTTGGGAGTTCTTACTAAGCAAACAGAAGAGAGTAGATCTCCAGGGAAAGTATTTACCATGTTCTTCTCTAGCCACTGGATGTTCGCCAGGGCCACACTTATCCTTCATAAATGTACCACAATCACCACTAGGGCAAGACTTTGGGATTTGGTCAGTATGAGCCTTTGAACATTTCTGCTGGTCTTTTTGCCCCTAAGCTATTAAAAGTTCCTACTCTGCCATGGTGAGTCAGGAGGTCTGCAGCTGCAGACTGCTGATGATAACTCATCGGGCAAGTCCTCAGCATGAGAGTCTCAAGTGCACAACAGACATGGACCACATACTGGAGACCCTGTGCCTCAAATGAAAAAACTAGGTCACACTGCCAGCTCCCAATCTGAGATTTAGATTTCTTGGTTGGAACTTGAGGGATTTTTTTCCTTCTGGTAGCAATTTACCGGCTCTGACACAGGAGAGCTCTCTGTTGGAAGATAGCTGGAGTAGACTAAACTATTTACTACATTGGGTCTTAAGCTATATTGAACATTTACTATTTATAAACCTATTATCAGCCATAGATAAATTATTTGTATCTATATGTGCTCCTGCTTCTAAAAGGTCTATGTGGACCATTCAATTCCAAATAGTCCAGGCGGTGGTGGTGGATGCCTTTAATCCCAGTACTCAGGAGGAAGTGGGAAGCAGATCTCTCAGATTTAGAGGCCAACTTGGTCCACAAAGTGAAATCCAGCATAGCCAGGGATACACAAAGATATATTATCACCAAAACAAGCAAGCAAACAAAACAACAACAACAAGAAAGAAAAATAAAAAAAAATCCAAAACAAAAGGAGAGAGTAGGAAAGTTCCAAACAGACTCTGGGGACCATACAGCTTGGCTTGGCATTCTTTATCTCTAGCATACAAGCTACATGACATGTGATGGACCTTTGCCTCTCTAAGCCTCCATTTCATACTTTTGAGTATTGCTGGCTTATATTAGAAATTTCAAAAGAAGAGGGCTTCCAAGAGTACTTGGTACAATTTAAGGGTTATTGGATTAATGTTAACTATCCTACAAATGAAAAGTGCATTGTGATTCTTTGTGGCTCAGTGTTTTCTAAATACAAAGACACAATTTTTATTTTCCCTTACGTAAGTTCGGATCTGTGGACTAAGCCCCGTGTACTTTTTGTCTCTAGAAGCCTTTGCTTGATGAAAGGCAATTGAGTCTTTTGTTATTGCCAGTATTCAGTGCCCATTGTCATTTTAGTATTATGGACATCTAAAATTAAAATGCAGTGGTTGTTTGGGTCCTCTCTTCTAAATTGATATTTCCAGAAGAGTCCTTGTTCATAACTGCTTGGTCCCAGAAACATGATACATGCCTATAAGACAACTGATATGTTTTCCGGGTACCACTCCATTATTAATTTTTGGTTCGGTAAATATATCACTTCATTGGTGATCTTTAAATTATGAGTTATAGACTGCTTTTTGTTCAGTACAAAATGTTCTGGGTAGACCAACCTTATATGACTCTAAGTGAGGCTATTTGCTCTCCTTTCTGGTTCTTGCCCATGTGCTGGTTTTCTACATAGCCAGAGCCCCACCTTGCCGACAGACCTGAGAGATCCCACGACTAGACAATGAGAAATGGCCTATAAGGAGCAGTCCAGATATGTTAGAACTTACAAGAAATGAGAAGACTTCTTTATGTGTTTGGTACACTCTCAATATGGCATTTGTGATAGTTTTCTAGGACTGCAGGATCAAATGTTCACAACTTCGGTTCCTTAGAACAACAGTAATGTATACTCAAGAGTTCTGAAAATTAGAAGCCTGAGCTAAAGAAACTAGTAGGGTCAGGTTACTTCTCAAGACTAGAGAGAAGAGTATTTTAGCTTCTGGTAGTGGCTAGAAGCCTTTGGTGTTTCAGTCTCTTTTCTTGGTCTTACCAGAGCCTTATGTTTGTGAGCATGCATTGCACCATTGTCTGTGTCAGTGTTTCTCTCACATTGGAAGCATATAAATTCTTGGATTATAGACCACTCTGATCCATTCTGACCTTACTTCACCTTGATGACCTACAAAGAGATGCTATTTTTCAAATAAAGTCCTATTCCTAGTTATTGAGGAAGAGGACTTGAACATTACTTCTCTTGAAGACACAATTTAATCTATAATAGTATATATTTTCCTGTTTCTTTCCCCCAATTCTCATATTGAGAAAAATGAAGTCCTTCCATTTTATGCAGTGAAATAGGAATAATTTGATTCATATGAATTAAATATAATTAACATAACTACCTGAAGAAGAAAGTCAGAAGAAACTATGTCCCACTCATTTTAATTACATGCATTGAGTAAACATTGGCACAAAGTGAACATTGGAAAAATCAGAAGCCTGTTAAGGGATAGAACAAGTTGTCAAGATCCTCAAATTTTTTGAATTTGAGTTTGAAGATGTTTTAAATGTCTTCATAAGCATGTTAGCACTTGTGGCTGAACATTTCTTATAGCGATAGATAGTGAGAAAATTCATATAAAAACAAAACTAGCTGGAAAAATAGACTCCGGAGGGAACTGCCTGTAATTGAAATTTTCAGTTGTCTATAGAATAAATTAACAACAGTCCAAAGACTCTCCAGGTGCCAAATCCCTCTTCTATGCATTTCAGTTGAATCTGATCAATATTTGAATAAACTGTTAATCTGGAGTAGGCCCTGGGGTTGCATTGATTAAAAGGATAGGAACTAACCCTGTATCTACTGAGCTTACAGTCCAGTGAGTCTTTAAATACTTCTGGATTCATTTATCAGAGACCTGAGATAGAAGAACTAAGTTCAACTTCAGTTCAGACTGAACAAGGGAGGAAATGGAAAGAATGAGACTTAAAAATGAGAAGGAAGAGGGAGCCATGTAGCAGAGAGCACAAAATGTTAGAAATAAGAGTACATTCCTGAACAAGATGAAGCTCTGTGCTAGAACCTGCAGGTAAACCATTGACAGAAGCATGGAGATGTAGTCAATTCTGTCATAGGATAGGTCAAAACTTTTAAAACGTTTTTAAACATTCTTTCAGAGATTTAATTCCCTTCTCCCAGGACAGTGGAAACTCATTTCAACAAGTCTAGGCTGGGTATGATCATTGAGGCTGGGAACCTCAAAATCCCGAATGAGAATAAGTAGAACTCAACTGACAATATGTCCATTCTGGGTCAAGGCATTATTTTAGACACTGCCCCCCACATTGGTTCACAATTAGCCCCAGTATGTAGCCCATGCCCTAAAGGTGGATTATTTCCATTGTTACATCAGTTTTTAGGTTTTAGCATATGGTTAAAGGCTTCTGTGTGTGTGGCCTGTGCACTGGTCCCCACAGGAACTCCTGTAGCTTAGTACAGACTGACCTTGTTTTTTAATTTAATCACCCTGGTAATTGCCCCAGGGCTTCCTCCATCTTTTGTGCTTGTTCATTCTGAACTTATTTCTCTAGATATGTGTTTTACCTTGATGCACACGATTTAAGGAATGGTTTCCTCTTGATGCACTGATCCTAGTACACAGATGTACTTCCTTGTTAATTCAAATTCTCTCCATGTAAAATATGTTTCTGTTTGGGCAATAGATGCGTTTATCTTCATTTTTCTCCAGCTTTCTAAATTTTTCACTACTGTTCTAAAGAGTATTTTTAGTGCCTATACCCAGTGGCCACACATGGTATTTGAATAACAAAGATAAATTTAATCTTTATTTTTTATGTATATATGTATGCTTTATAAGAAGTAGAAATGCAAAGCTTACTTATTTTATAGCACAGTATTATATATAATTTACATACTTAAGGGAAAATCAAATTGTAATTCAATTAGATAGTTAAAAGTTGTTAAGAATGAACTTTTGCATTTGTGAAGTAATTATAATTTACTTATAAATATAACATATAAAATAATTATACAAATTACCAATTTATAATCACATTCCATTTTAATGTTAATATGATCCAATTTTTCTGTGATCCAGATTGATCTGTGACTCTCAACTAGTTCAAGCTTATTTCAAACTGTGATCAAATTTTGGCTCAAAAAGTATTTATTTATTTTGTGTGTGTGTGTGTGTGTGTGTGTGTGTGTGTGTGTATGTGTTCATGCTTCACAGGTGTGCACATCCTACAGTCGTGTTTTGTTCCTCTTCCCATTATTACCTGTTTACTGGAGGAGTGAAGTACTTGGATGGAATCTTTTTCTGGTCAAGTCAGTGACTTATTCATTATTAGTTCTGAAGAGTTTATAAAGAACATACCCATGAATTTTATTTCTCTTAATGTGCTGTCATTGTGCCTTTAACAGAGACTCACTTTTGAATAACGGAGAACAGACTTTCAGTTCATAGAACAAGTAATGTATGTGGGTATCTGTGTTGCTTTCAGTTCAAATAATCTTATCAAATAACACTATCTCACAGTGTTTTTAAGGAGTGCTAATTAGCATTTGGTTGGGAAAATGTAATTACTTGAATGGGGATTTTGACCCAGATACTCAGTTGTTATTCTTAGCACACTTTAAACTTAAACAGAGTTTTCTCTCATCACACACCCTACACAGATACAATGAGTGGGGATCCCTTACAAATGGGAGAACTTTCAGTTTTCAGCATTTCTGAAGACTGAGTCCCCGTGTCTGTTACACAAAGTATTCTCTCTTTTCCTCTCAATTCCATATTTCTAATGTAATTTTACATCTTTAATCTCAAGGATTCCAGTAGTCTCTATTATGTAGATAGGTCTAGAAATGGAAAGCCTTTAAAATTGTGCAAATGAATGATGTGTTAAGTATTACAATTTAAAAAAAAAGTCAGTGTGAGCATTCTGAATGAATAGAGGGAAAAGTTGAAGAAAAGCAGAGAAAAAAAATCCTGAAGAGAAATAATAGGGTTTTGTAAATACTTTACCAAAATCACCCAGATTGACAGCAGAAAAGGTCAAGGCCATTTTAACATGGCAGGGGACCAAGTCCAAGTTGCTTTTGAAAAGTAATGATGTTTTGAGTAACTCAAAATTGTACTTAAGGTTTGGAACTGTCCACAAAATAGGCACAGGACCTATGCCACTTACCTGTCTGACAAATTTTCTGTCTTATGGGCAGGGAGTTTGGGACTCTATTAGAGCCTTCTCAAGATTATCCCCATAAGTCCCAGGTATCCAAGCTTCTGGGACTAGAGGACTTGTTATTGTTGGCATACCCCATATTTGGAGCATATTCATTAAACTGAATAGAACTGAATAGAACTGAATAGCTTAAATGCAGATTTCTGAATGTGAGTTTTGTTGACCTTTTCTGGCCTTTGAGTGTTGAAGACAGACATACAATATTTACTTATTCATGTTTTTCAACAAAGCCTTTTAGAAATTTACCATAATATTTTATAGATTTATAAACTGGTGACCACTGATGGTAGAAAGCCCGTTTACACTGCAGCCTTCTGACTCTACTATTTTGGAAAGGCATCTTTAGGGTAATTGGCTTCAGAGTCATTCTTTCATTTTCTTCATTTGGACAACTCGATTTCATGTTTTATTAAATGGGCTACTCCCAACAATCAAATACTATCTTACTGGGGAAATATTATGCTTGGTCCTGAGATATTTTAGCATGAACTATAGTACCTATATATAAGAAATAATTTCTGGGTAGCATATGAAGTTCTATTCTAAAGAAGCAGGCATATTCTGGATATTACTGGTGATATGAATGTGGGATGAGAGAAAAAAAAAGCATAGGAAACATACAGCAACAAAATCCATAGAGACACAAAATCTGAAACCATTATATACAAGCAAAAGGACAGTAAAATTAAAAAAAAATACCAAAACAATCATTATGACCCAGAAAGTCTACAAAAATACTATTGAGTTCCTTCTGTGGTAGCCAACTACTACTAGGCTTGAGGCCTACCCTTAAATGTGCTTAATATGTTGAATGATTCTCCATGGGAGAAAACTAATTTTCAGGAACCAATTGCAGATAGAATCTTAGTTGTGGGTGGGAACTCATGTCTGCTTCCTGCTCTCAAACTTTGTACCCTGTCTGTCTTGAACTTGTGCGAACAGCATGCTGCCATAGTCTCTATAAGTTCACATGTGCATCTGTCCTGTTGTATCTAGAAGACACATTGTTTTCTTGGAATTATACATCATCTCTGGCCTCATTTATAATTTGATGTTCAACAATTATATGTACCATGAAACTGTCACCATAGTTAATATAATGACACTTTCCTTTTTTTCCAAGGTACCTCTTTGTAATTCCTTTGTCTTACCTCTCCCCTACTCTTGATGACCATGAACACATTTCAGAGAAGTTGCCAATGCCCATTGAGGGAGACTGAAACATCTTACATTTTCTGAGTTCAATGTGTATATAATATTTGAGCTTCTTCATATATCTCAACAAAACAACATATTATCAGTTAAAAGCAGAAGAAAATATAAGAATCTACCTGTTTTCCACTAAGCTAGGCATTAAAGAGATTTGTCAAAGTATGACATTTCTTCTTATTTCTATTTTTGTTTTTTTAAAACTATGGTTACTTTTCATAAAATATAATTCTTTTCACAAAAGATTTGCCACTATGCAATTCATATGAATATGTGCTAGGTATAGGATTACTAATTTAAATTTAAATAATACTTCAATAGCTTTTAAAATTCATTCACATTTTGATGTTTTAAATTTTTATTTATTTATATTTTGTTTTAAGGAACAGTTTTGCTATGTAGCCCAGGTTGGCTTTGAACTCTTGATCCTCTTTCATCTTACTATAGAGTGCTGTAATTACAGGTGTCCTCCACTATGGTTGACCCAGGTCATATTTTCATATTAAAAATATAACCCATGCAATAATAGCTTGCTGTAGTACTCAGAAATACTTCCCTAGAAATCCCTCTTTTGCTCTATTGCCTCTCACTTATTTTTAAGATGCAGAGATCAAAGTATTGAGTGTCATTGCTATGGAGGTTCTGATGCAGTTCTAACATGGGTAAAATTCTCCCCCTAAGTTGTTGGTCCTTAGTAAGATTCTTTGCAGCAAGCAAGAAAGTATCTGGATTTTACAAGATTCAAGAAGGAAGCTTACTATATAACCCCTACTACCCTGGAATTCAGCAATCCTATTGCCTTAGCCTTCTGAGAGCTGGAGTTCCAGGCATATACTACCATGCATAGCTTGGAACCAATCAGAACTGCCCTCCCAGAAAATAAGTTCTTGTTTACTCTATACCTGGCAGAGTGTGGTACAATTTCATCCAGATAGAAGTCAACTGTCCAGTGCAGGGCCAGACTGCAATCAGTCCTTTTGATACAGGTTAGGGTTTATCCAGGCCTCCCTATCTAATAGGTTTCTGGTAGAAATAGTTTGATTGTGGTTGTGAGGACAGTAGCACCTAGTGAGAACAGAAAGGGAAGGGCCAGAGGGAGCACTTTATTCTTCATGGCCCATCCCTCTATCCTTTTGAAAGAATAGTTTTCAGCTTGAGAGTGTATGTTTTCTAGAAATGATCACTGGGAAGAAAGTATGGATGCAAGTGGCAACAAACATATTTGTGTGGTAAGTACTAGAAAGCAAGATAAAACTAGAAGATTGGGTAGATTTATACATTCGGCCAGGCTTAAGAGACACTCTCCTTCTAAATATCTTTGGGCCATCATTTTGTGTGTGTGTGTGTGTGTCTAGACAGGCTCCCACTACCTAGCCTAGGCTGCTCTCTAACTCACAAAAATCCTATTGCCTTAGTCTTTTGAGAACTCGAACTCCAGGCATGTACCACCATGTTTATTTTGTGGCAAGATCTTGAATATCATAACTATAATAGCTCATTCTGCATTCCTTGTCTGGAGTAGTTTTGGGCTTATATCCACCTTTGATGGAAATAGTCTCCAGCACCTAGAAACTCTTTTTTTTTGGGTTAGCTTGCCTTCAAGTCTAGAAATGATTTTTTTTAAGCACATTCAAATCAGAGAAAAAGGGGTCAGCCTTCCTTGGCTGACCCATCAAATCTGCAGAGCACTTACCTTGCTAAAAAGTCTCCTGTAACCCCAGGAATCCAACAGCACTGAAGTATATACCCCTTTACATGTGCTAAACTTCCATTCATGCGAATGTTTCTAATCCAATTTTAGTGTCCAGTCCAATGGAAACAGGGGCACCATAACTACTTTTTTTTAACTGTTATTATTTTGTAAATATTCCACATTCAGCCAAGCACATGTTATGACTGATGTGTGAAAATATGTTGACTTTTACAAAGCATGGCACAATTGGAAATGTGTTAGGCATCCTGTAAATGGCCATGGAGGCATTGAGGATTTTCCAAACTACTGGGTCTACTCAAAAAGTCAAGTGTTATGTAGAATTAATAACCCAGATTACCAAATAAATATCTAGACATAAATTACTTTAAAGACCTTGGGCTTCCTTTTCAAAATCACCCTAGCATGGTTCAAGGCAAGACATTTCCCATAGGCACTCTAATCCCCTGGGTTGTTTGTATTGTTTATTTGGTTTCTCAGGCTTGAAGAGAGTATTTACATTGCTAAGCCTTAGGGCTGAGTATAAAGCTCAGTGGTAGAATGCTTGCTTACTTACACAAGGCTCTGTGTTCAATTACTACTACCAAGGGGAGGGTAACAAAACTTACACTGCTAAGCTCCTTCTTTGATACCGTGTTGATACATTTTGTCATGAATAGCTTTGGGTAATTCTCTAAGTACCCATTTTTCTTTTCACTCAAAAATCTATCAGAGTTACCACTTGCCTGTTTTTCTTCAACCTTCAGCTCATGTTCTATCTGAATAAAGACAGCCACCACAATGAAAGTAAGGCACATTTGGTGAGTGTTCATTCTGTTCTTTTTCTATACTAATGCATTTAACTTTTACAGCAACAATTGAGACAGGGGTTATCTCTGTTGCTTCAAAGGTGGGGAGAAAGGCAAGGCTCAAAGAGATAACACTGATCACAGGTCGTGAAAGTAACTGAACCATGAGTTAAATATAGGCAGTCCTTTTTCTTAACCTTTGTACACCTGAAAGTCTAAAGCCACTTGTTCTCTTAAACTATTAAGAAATAAAGATATTCCATTTAGTAACAACTTTTAAAGAACTGTGTACTTAATTGAGCTATTCTTGGAAAGAATTTTGTTACTCTCTAAAATTTTACACTTTGTCTATTTGATTGTCTATGATGCCATTTATGTTTTTATACGGTGATATTTTTATCATATTCTCTTTCAGTTGTCATTTTTATCCACAGAACCTGTAACTGATTATCTGTGCTATTTTCTCACTTGACAACTAAAATATTGACAATAAACATCTCAGTCATTGCTTACAGCTTAGAAAAATGTGATGAAACACATTTATCACAACTCAGTTTGGAAACAGATGTACTTCTAAAGAACCAGTGTTTATGGTACCAGTTTAGGTCCCATAGAAGACATGAAGTTGGCGCACTTTGACACTAGGTTCCTCTGGCAGAGCATTTATTTGAAGTCTTGAAATGTCTCTGCTCAGCCTTAACTCCAGGGACCCCTTTTTCTGGTCCTGAGATAATCAGTGTGTGATTCCCAAACTCTATCAGGACCATGGCCTTGTGTTTATAGACCATAAAGTTCACTGAATTGCATTGTCAGATACTTGCTTTGAGATGGTTATTGTCCCTACTATGTGCCTTTTAGGAACCAGATAATTTGGTAGAATACATTTAATATCCATCTTCATGTTTGTGATGGTTAGTTTTTTACTGTAAATTCAAGTAGACCAAGAAAGGCCTAGAGTGTCATTAAAACACATCTCTGGGCTTGTCATTTTGGGTTGTGCATTTTCTCAATTAATGATTGACGGAGGAGGGCCAGTTCACTGTGGATGGTGCTATCTCTGGGCTCACAGTCTTCAGTTCTCTAAGAAAGCAGACTGAACAAACCATGGGGAACAAGCCTGTAATCAGTACTCTTCTGCATCATCTCCTGCCTCCAGGCTCCAGCCCTGAATGAGTCCTTGCCCTCACTGCTTTTGATAGTGAGCTGTCATATAGATCTGTGAATAAAATAAACCATTTCCTCCCCAAGTTGCTTTTGGCCATGTGTTTCATCATAGTAATTGTAAGATTAACTAAGACAATAAGCTCACCCAAAGAGCTGGCTGATGGACAAACTGTGGGACAAGTGTAGAGTTCCTCTGTGAGTACAAGGGGGAAGTAAAAAATGGTTCCTTGTTGTTTGGATCAACCAACATGGTAGTATGGCTTACCAGGAACAGGTGACAGGACAGCTTGTGGTGAGAGGTAGGTAAAATGTCTTCAGTTTGAACTAGCATTGATTTAGAAAAACACTCTGGAGACATATTGTTTGTGACACTCTTCTCAGTAAGAGATCTGTCTTTAAAGTTCAGATGGAATAGAACCATTATGATACACACAAAGAAAACAGTATAATATTTAAAGAAGAAAGAAGTGGTACAGTGGAATCACTCAGTGCCTTTGTATACGTTTCTCCAGTACATAGACTTCTCTTCTTACCCCATTCCTTGTGCATCTTTTACATTTTACACTGTACCTTATTTTCTCTGATGACGTAGCATCTAGTATTTACCCTGGCATGTTGTTATTCTACAAAGTCATTTGTTGAATTAATAAATTAATAAACTTGAACCCACAAAATGAAGTCTTCCAATGTTTAGATTATCGTTTTTCCCTAGGCACATGTAAGCTCTTTTAAGGTGAACAGGAACCATTTCATCCTGTTGATCCCTATTCTGAAGTCTGTAGACTTGGTACCTTTAATTCTTTACTTTGATGGGCTTCCATCTGTGTAGACCTGATGAGCATGGCTTGGCCTCTGGCACACACCTGATTGCTAAATGGTGTAGTGGCCCATGACTCAGTTTTCCCTCAGCTAAGTGGTTGCCTTCAGAGAATGGAAGCAATTGCAAAGAGCATGCAGCACTCTCTGCATAAAGTACTCAGGAAGCAACGAAAGCCTTTTGAGAACTTTTGCAAACTTATTCGTCATGTGTTTAAAAGCATTTGGGGATTTTTCTTCTCTCTAGCCACATTATTTCTGCTGCCTCTTTTGACTTGTTTACTGCTGTTACATTCTTCCCAAATAGCCGCTTGTGCTATGAAGACAGTGGCACGGTGTGTATACTAGGCATCCAGGAAATCAAATTCTAGCCTTATTGCTATGGCTCTGAATATGCTCTCTAACGCCTAAGAGCCAGTTTTTATCTGTTAACAATTATACTAAGGATGTTTTGATTACAGGATCATTGTGAAAAGCCATGGGATAACATAAGTGATTGGTCTGTCTCATTGTCTGCCACTCATTCATTCTTCATGCATTGGTGCATGAATGAGTATTGTGTATCAGGAACAGTCCTGGGAATTATGGATTGTGAAGACAAGAGATGGCATAGAAGACCTGCTAGCTCTCTTTTGAAAGGCTAGCTGACATTATTGTTTGTTGGCTGGCACCTGAGAATTTGAATTTCAGAAGCTTCTCAACAGTTTTCTAAATGACATAGTGTCTAAATTGTCTGAGCAAACAATGTGGCTCATGCAGAACACTTCCTTTCATTTGTGGCATCTGGAACTTTGCTATATGCTTGGCAGAAAGTATCTGCATGGCCAGCTTTTGCCTGCCAAATCCTTAAGCACTGAGCTTAATGAGTGTGCTTGACGTTTCACATGTGTCATCACAATTCCATGTAGGAATTAAGTCTATTTTGTGGGGCTTCACTGGAAGCTTCACCCTGGGAAGCTTCACCTGTCTCATCCAGTTTTTGCTTTATGTGCATATTGCCCTCTACTGATTTTTCTTTGTGTGGTTTGGTGGAATACATTGTAGATGTGGGTATGAGAATTTCCTGAATTCTGTGAATCCTAGTGAATCATGAAACTTGGGGGTGCTCTTGAGTCTTCTGACGTGTGGTTATAAATTTCAGTATAGACATTTCCTTTTCCCTTCACAAAGTTCACACTAGTTAGAAGGCCTTATATATAAGCATGATATTATAATCCAGTGAATGAAGTTTGGTGACCTTGGGGAGCACATAGTAGGATCATTTGTCCCAGCTCTGGTGAGGAGAAATAGAAAGAGCTTTTCAAAAGGGTAGATATTTTCCATTTAATTTAATGACTTTATGCTTAATTGCTCATCATATGTGTTCTGTCTTAAACTACTCTAGGTTGTTTATGATAGTCTCAACAGTGACCCACAAAGTCCCTCCACTTAAGGAAAGCTTGGCTCTTGATAAGCTGCCCTGTGTAGAAATCATGATATTAGTTGAGTATGTGAGGAAGTTACTTTGCATTTGGGACATAAGTCAGGTAAAGTGGTTTTGTGGGAGGTGGTGTTTAAGTGTGGTCATAATCAACCAAAACAGGGAAACCACTAAGATGAGCAGCATGAGCAAAGTTCCAGTGCCAAGAAAAACTATGATACATTTTGTGACAAGTGTAATTCAGTGTAGTGGAAGAGTAGCAGGTGAAGAGGGGGAACAAGGAGTTGTTTTCATAGACAGTGAAGTCAAGCTTGAAGAAAAAATGAATGGATAAGGTGAGCTGGATTGAAAAATTGGACTTGGACACATGGTTGCTTGCTAACAACTTTGAATATCCACCTAAGGTAGAGAACTTGAATATGTAGTGGCACCAGTCCATGTGGGGTTTTTGGCATGTGTTCTGTATAACCTGAGAAAGACAGTCTCTGCCTTTGGTCATTTGAAATGTATACAGTAGCCACAGGACCAGTCCTCTCAACAGCTACATCTTTATCATCTGTAATTTCTGTGCTTACAACTTCCTATTAACCTTTTGTTTTTCTATTCATAGTCCTTTAAGATATACCTTCAACTTGAATAGCCTTCTGTTGATACAGAATTGTCTTTTCCTGGAAAACCTTCTTCCAGAACCCAGGCAGCCCTATATTCGGAAATCTTCTCTGGTTATTTATCAACAGTATTTTCTGAAATATAATTCATGGAAAATGCTAGTTCTTCAACATGTTGAGCAATGAAGGGTTACATGGCCAAACACTGTGAGATAATGCTTTGTAATGTCTATCAGTCACTAAGAAATCCAAGAACATTTTCAATGAAAACACCTTTGTATAACTTGGAATTATGTATTTGTTCACAGTAACATTTCTTTTCCCACAAGAAGTGCATTGGTCTTTTCTCTTATGAACCATAGCTGTTCACTTAGAAATGTGTACATATTTCAATTGTATTTTTACTCTGCTAATTGGAGATCTTACTATGTTAGTCACATCAAATATCATGCATTCCTACATTTGATTAAAATTAACACATTGAAATATTTTGCTTAAACTGTCATTCTTATCTTAAATAGCAACATTATAGAATTAACTAATAACATTTAATATTCCTTTGGAAAAATTCCCATAATTAAGATTAGAATCTGAAAGGTAAAACATGCATTTCTTAGAGTCCTCTTCTTATTTTAATTAAAAAAAGGACAACATAAATTTCAAGATATTCACATTATTCACTCAGGATATGATGATCAAACTTCTTCTACAGACCATTCTTAAAATTAATAGTATGCATGGAAGTAAAAACATGAAAATATGTAAATATGAAAAGATAAAAATACAAAGAAAGCATTTATTGAAGCCATACTAACAGATAAATACCAAATTAACAGCACCTAAGAAAACCTAACACCTTGATTCTGAAAGAATTATGGAACCAATCCCTCATACTTTTCAGTAAGACAAGCAATTTTCTGCACTTTTATGAGTTGAATATAACAAGATAATATGGGGAGTTGCTCACATGGTGCTTAGAGGAAGAGAGTTTTCATTAGATGTTTATGTTTTTCAGGAAGGAAAGGCAATACATAATGAATTGTGCTTGCACCTCCTGTCTTTAAGTAGGGGCAATGCCAGAAGGCAGAAACAGTGGGAGGATGGATAATAAACCCACAAGTTAAAATGAACCTCTGGAAAAAAGCTGATAACGTGTATAGATGATTTTAAAATAAATAAAAATTGCAACTGTGTGCTTAAC
>NC_045030.1:63055337-63063020 GCF_008632895.1 Mastomys coucha | reverse complement strand
ACACACACACACACGCACACACACACACACACACACATACACACACACAAAATTCCACACACCTCTACATATATAAGTTCTAATCCATTTCCTAATTATATATGTGGCTATTAGTCTATTAGTAAAATCACATTACTGCTGATATATAGGCTCATGAAAGTTCAATGACTTGCCTGAATAACACAGCAAATAAAGGCAGGAGCTAGCATTTGAGTCCAGAGATCTGAGTATAAACTTCAGTGGTTTTCCTATGCAATATTTTTCTATGAGAATAAAAAATTCTTAGAAATGATTTGTTAGGGATTTTAATGGTACTAGTTTATCTAATTCCTAATCTATAGTTTGAGAAAATATTACATCAATATTAAGATCAGAAAAAGGATAAAGAAATAACATAGAAGCTAACCATACTTCTGGATATTCATTATTTATTGACAATTATAAATAAAAAATAATGCCACTGAAAATTTTATCTGTGCTAGGCATGGTGGTAAATGTCATTTAATATTAACACTTGAGAATTGGGAGAGAAAGGACCATGAATTTAGGACCAGTCTGGTCTATATACTGAATTCCATGCTAGCCTAGGATGTGCTGAGACAAAAATGGAAATAAAATGTCTCCAGGTAGAAATTTAACTCAGGACTACAAGATGATAAAATGAAAATAAGCATTGTATTTACAATATAAAAACACAGTCAGAGTAGTGTTTGTGGATAGTTGGAAATGGCACTGAGAGCCTGAATCCAATACTCAACAACCACATAAAAACTACGTGTGGCTGTGTATACCTGTAATTCCAATGCTGAAGAGAGGAAGACAGAAGAATCTCTGGAATTTCCTGGGTAGTTAGCCTAACTGGATCAGTGAACTCAATAACCAGGATCAAAAAAATAAGACAGGGGGCTGAGCAGTGGTGGCGCATACCTTTAATCCCAGTACTTGGGAGAGAGAGGCTGGTGAATCTCTCTGAGTTTGAGGCCAGTCTGGTCCACACAATAAGTTCCAAGACAACCTGGGCTACACAGAGAAACCCTATTTTGAAAAATCAAAAAATAAAATAAAATAAAATGTAGAAAGTAATCCAGGAAGATACCCACCATCAAACCCAGACCTCTGTATACATATGTCTACATGCCTCCTACATGTACATGCAGAAAAGAGAGGGCCCTCATAAAAAATAGGGAGCATTAAATTGATGAATACAGGACTAAGATGCTATCATTACAAAAGTAATCTTAGTAACATGAGCTATAGCTGTTAGTAAGAAAAAAGAAATGAGATGAATGCCATTTGCAAACAAGGCCAAACCAAGCTTTAATTGACCTAGCATCTATTGTATTTCAGGCACTGTGAAAGGTACTGGGGTTGTGTATATCTAAGGCACACAAATTTATCATAAGATAGTAGGCATAAACAAGCTTAGCAACATCATGAACTCCAAGAGAAATTAACACATGCTTTTAATTGCATACAACCGATGATTATAATGAAGAGGTACGTTCATTTTCAGTGGAGTCAGAATACATTAAATACTCAAATATTAATTCGATTGGGGGCATGAGATTTATTTGAATAAAATTCTATAATCCTTATTGGAGGAGTAAAGACATTAAGTAAATGGAGAAATACCTTGCTTCAATTGCAAAAAAATGGAAAAAAATGTATTTGTTGAGTTAATGTATAGTATCAGGTTGTATATTCATCTTGTTACTAGCACTGTTCCTATTCTGTAAAACTACACTCCACAGATATTTGAGAGGGATCCTTTTTGCAGGACATAGAAAATGTCCTAGGAACAAAGTAGTAGCTTTCTGAAGTGTTGGGTAATTTGTGAAATATGTATTGAAAGAGTGACCCTCATTTTTAAGTAAGCAAGGCAGTGTGATCACAGTTTTTGAGGAAGATGAACATTAGTTTAGAACTATACCTATATATGACATCTTTTAAGGGAAAGAATGTTTTATCTGGATGTCTCAGTGTGGGAGCGACTTGGAGAGTGCCACCCTGAGAGTGGCATTCCTAAATCACCATCTTCTTAAGGAGATATGAGAAGTTTGAGTGAGTGTGACAGGCCATGGTGCTGTGCACTTATGCAATACTTAACTCATAGCATCACGTCCTGAGCTGGACTGATTATCTGAACAGAGGTGCCTTAACAAAGTGGCCTTTCTATTTAGATCTAATCCACCTGGATGTATAATTAATGATAAATATATGGCATGATATTATGTATATTATATGTTTCATTCTGTCACTATATATATCATATAATGTGCATATGTGTATAATGGAGAGTGGAAAAGGTGGACTTAGTAAATTACATCTATATGCATAGCATATAGTATATGTGCTTACAATACAAATTTATGCATGTTCTATACCATATTTATTAATATAAATATATAGATATATATTTTCTCATTATTCTTTTGCAAAATTAGGATTGAGAAGAATGACTCCATAACATTAGACAGAGTACTTTCCCAAAGGCACTCCCATTTACTTATTATTTTCTAAAACCAGGGACTGAACATAAAGCTTTCTACTTCTGAGCTGAGTCCTCTAGCATGAAGCTAAATTCTCAACCAAATTAATTGCAATGTTCTGACTGATCATAATGTTGCCTTGCTCAAACAGAAAATGCAGGTGCCAGGATGTATTGTTGTGTCTGGTAAACATTTGAAATTAAATTTCCCCTGGCCATTGTTATCATTGTTATAAGTAACAGTTACAAAACATTTACTAATTTCCTTGTTTGTTAGCAGCCTCTCTGTTCCATGGTGACCGACTAGTAGAATACCTCACAAAGGAAACAAATAGACATTTATGAATGAATACAGTCTTTTAATTCTCATGATGACCCTTCTCCTCTCTCCTCTCCTCCTTCTCTTCCTCTTCCTCCCACTCTTTTTCCTCCTTGTATGTCTCTCATTTTGTTTGAAACAAGGTCTTACTATGTAGCCCACTCTTGCTTTGAACTTGTCCTCTTTCCGGGCCAGTATTCCAAGTGCTGGGATTGTAGTGTGCAGCACCAAACTCAGCACACAAGACAAGCAGCCTTCTTATTGGTATTTCATAAACTTAACTTAATGTTAGTTAAATTATTCAAGGTCATACAGCAAACAAAGTGCAGAGCTGAAATTTTAGTGCATGACTTTACCACGCCAAAGCTTCTAACACTTATCTCATCTGATAGAAGAATATTTCTACCTTTTAAAGTAGGTACGGACCAGGTGAGGAAGGACATTGGTATAAAATATCACATACCCCAGACAAGCTATCACAAACTCTGGAAGAGCAACTTACATGAAGACCTTGGAGAAAATTTATAGTAAGTGGTTTGGAGAGCCAAGTGGGCCTTGTGGTTGGCAACAGAGAATTTGGTAGAAATTTGGGTCATATTTAGGGCAAAGACTATAATGCACAAGTACTCTGGGGTCAGAAAAAATTAATAATAGCCTTGGATGACTTGGAGAACATGCTTACTCTTGGATTACAGAAAAAATAAAAAGCCATTTACGGGGTTTGGATGTCTTACTCTGAGGACAGTGAATAACACTGACTTATAAAAACTGGATCCCAGAGCCAATGAAACCCAAATATTTCTAGTCTTCATGCTGGTTTTCTTAAACTCCTGTGTGAGAAAAGTTCTGGAGTGAGAAATGTAAGGAACTGAAGTTGTAAATCCAGGTTAGTGAACACAGAATCAGAAGTACATTCAGAATGCAGAGCCCTGAAGCATCCTGAAAGTGTAATGAGACCTCAAGGTAATAATCCCTGTACCAAAGTAAAACATGATTGTAAGACTGACCAATTTTCCCCTATTCAATTTCTACCCAATCTCATGTTGGGACATGTTAAATCCATGTACCCTAAGAGTACATATGCAATATTTTTAAAGTAGTTTTGACTCCTGGTGTTCCAGGGCTTGGTGGGGTCATGATTATGTATGTATTACAAGCTCCCATTGCATTGGGAGTAGCTACAGGTATCTCCTTCATTTCTGAAATTTGAATGTCCCATTGAGAATGGCTCCCTAATTATATACTTAAAATGAGTTAAGGTGTTGTGCTGGACAGTTCTATGTTGACAAAAGCTAAAGCCATCTGAGAGGAGGAACCCCAACTAAGAAACTCTATGGTTGGCCTGTAGGTAAGCTTGTAGGTATTCTTCTTAATTAGCGATTGATAGAGGAGGGATTGTGCATGGTGCCACTCCTAGGAATGTGGGATTCTATAAGCCAGCAGGCTGAGCAAGCCAGGAAGAGCAAGTCGTCAGTAAGCAGTACTTACTTTAAGTAAGACCCTCTATGGTCTTCTGCAGCAGCTCCTGCCCCCAGGTGCCTTCCCTGTTTGAGTTCCTGTCCTGACTTCTTTAAATGATAGGCAGTAATGTGAAAGTATAAGTCAAATAAAATTTTTCCTCCCCAACTTGCTTTTTGGTCATGGTGTTTCCTTACAGAGATAGTAACTCTTAAGTAAGACAAGTATATTTGGTGTCTTTTTCCCTCAGTATTCATTATTTCCAGGAGTGTTCATGCTGACTTTTCCGTGATTAGCAGCCTTGGCTCTTTGTTCTCAGTATACCATTTGAGACTGGCATTCTGTGCTAAGTGCCAAAAATAAATGAAAAATTGGAAGACAACACTTTACATTATCCTCTGCTATTTGTGCAACACAGGCATTTGGGTTTTCAATTCTTTTCTTATCCCAGACCTTTGAGATATAAGAGCTATTATCATTGGCGCAGGCATCTAACCCACTTCTTTAATAGTTTAAAATAGTTTATTTTAAATGAATGCGTGTTTTGCCTGCACATATATCTATGCACCATATGCATAATTGGTACCCACTGAGGTCAGAAATAGGGTGTTAGATCCCCCCTGGAACTGTGTTTACAAAGAGTTGTGAGCCACCTGTAAGTACTGGCAATTGAACCTGAGTCCTTTGGAAGAACAGTCAGTATTCTTAAGCACTGAGCTATCTTTCTAACCTAGTTTGGATTTTCATGACAGGAAGTTGTACTCCAGATCTTCCCAAGGTGCCATACAGTGACTCTGGAGGCTCAGGTGACTCTGAAATGGCCTACTTAAGGGAGTAGATATTTTCCTAAGTTTTTGAGAATTAGTACTTGAAGATATGAGGAGTACATAGACAGATCCAATGACAATGTCATTTACAAATTACACAAAAGGCAACTGAAGTCTATGTCACTCCAAGGCCTCACACTCAAAGAGTACCGGAGCCATTAGTCACACATGGCTTTTCTGACTCCAAGTCCAGTGCTATTTTTATGGCACTGTACCCCATCTGCTATTGAGATTAATACCAAGGAAATAGCCAGGTTGAAAGATAGGCCCACGAACATGCTGATATATAGTGAGGGTTTTGTGTGGTGTGGTAGGCTCATGTTTGGCTAGAGCTGTTATCCTAAGCTGGAATAATGGAGGTAAGAACCCGAAAGTCTGGGCTATGGTTCAGCTAGCAGACCTTGGATAAGCTGTGCTTAAGAGATGGTAACTGAGTGGAGAATGATTTGGGAATAGCTTTTAGGCCTGGTAGAAGAGCTTTTCTAGTAATTAGTAGGGTAAGTTGGACTATCTTGCAGTCTTTGAACTTCACATATCTAGTAGAGAAAAACTCCCTCAAGTGGTCAATATTCTCACTGAAGGGCCAAGACTGTGACTTGAGATAAGTATCCAGATAACTGTTGAATGCCTACTGGGATAGCTTTGTTTAGCATAAAAAATATTTTCAAGGCTGCACCCTATGTTCACAGTATTAGAACTCATATATAAAAGAGCCTGGGCCCAATTAATTTCTTGTCTTGGATTTCATTCAAATAATTCTAACTCATCATGATTAAAGCTTTGATGTGTGCATTAATCAAGTATTAAGTTGGGGTACACATATGAAGAAGGTACAAATTCTCTTGGCTTACACCTTTGAAGGGTAAAAGTTCTTGGAAAGTTTCCCAGAGGAGAGATTTTTAGTGGAAGACTTGTCTAAGATGTAGAGAAACTGGAAGGCATTCCAAGACAGAGGTTCTTAAATTTTTACTAGACAGTCACAGATGGTAACTATTGTATATTTTATGTGCTAATCTCTTTTCCAATGGCTTAAATCTATCTCACAATGCGGTAGGCACTATAGGCTATATATAAACTTCCTTTTGTTTCAGCCATGACTCATTGCTCAAGTGTACCCTGTTGTTTAAGACCTAGATATGCTTGCCTTCCCTATTCAAATGTGAGGACATAGAAGGTCATACAAATGAAGTAACTTGCTTTAGGCCAATCAGTTCTCAAATCATCTCATGTGAATAGATGAGGAAGCCCAGGTGTACAGGGATAAAAACATTTGCAGCAGGTATAAGGAGTATGACATCTTACATGTAGGTAATTTAGAGGAAGTACGTGTGGATTAGACTGTGAAAATCAGGACTTATCCTAGCAATCTGCACTATCACCTACCATTTATTCCTAACACACTACCCATTTCCAAGGTATTGACTCTATAGCAGCTTGTCAGCCATGCATCTTCATTCATATTGCCTTCCCTAAGGTCTGACTTAGCACAAAGCAGGTACCCAGTCCACGTTTGCTTAATTAATTTACCTAGCATTCATTTAAGGGCCAGGGAACCACATAATAAATGCAGGAACTCTTCCAGATTGTATTGGCATTTCCTCAAAGGCAAAAAAATCATTTTTGTTCTTCACTAATTATTTTTTAAATGAAAGGCAAGTAGAATGTCACAAAATCTATAATTTTGCAAGTGGAAAGAAATCAGCAGATATCTTTTTATTGCCAAAAAAATTGCTGGTATTGGGTCAACAGTTTTTTCTTTCTTCTGAACCAAATTGAAGACTTCTAGGAAATAATCAGTCCTAAATATGAATAGCTCTGTAGGGAGGTTGTTGTTAGGGAGACTTCTAAATATTCCTGAAGCCAGATGTTTAGCAATTTCCACTTTTTTATGTCTCCCCTTGATTCCAATATGGATTTTAATTGATGGGCTCTTGTTCAATGTCATTATAATTTTGTCCTTATGATGGACAAAATATCTATTTTTCCTTCCTTGTGGACAGCAGCATAAAGCATGCATCATACACTTTGGGAAAATAGACCCTGTTTTGTTTGATAAAATGTTGCTGGCTATGAAGCTCAGATGAGGTTTAGCAATAACACCTCTTCCCAGAGGAAAAGTGTCAACAGGCTCCCATTTGGAATCATAGGGTTGTTATGCTCATCTGTAGCTCATATTTAGCCTGCCCTTCATTCTGTCTGTGCTTATTTCTGTATCCCATGTGGCTTTTCTAGTTGATTATGGTACTAATAGCCCCTATTGAGTAGCAAATGTAGACAGAGCATCTGTGATGGACCCCTTACTCTAGACTTACATATTTCGATGTTTGTTTTCCAGGTGGTAGAACTGTTTAGAAAGGATTAGGAGATGTGGCTTTGTTGGAGAAGGTGTGTCACTGGGGGATGTGCTTTGAGGTTTCAAAAGCCCAGCCATTCCCATTTAGCTCTCTGCTATTTGCTTGTGGATCAGATGTAAGCTCTCAGCTACCTTCTCTAACACAATGCCTGCCTGTTTGTTGCTATGTTCCCCACCATAATGGCAATGGTGGAAGCTTCTGGAACCAGGAGCCCCAAGAATTAAATGCTTTTTTTTT
>NC_045030.1:63041606-63054526 GCF_008632895.1 Mastomys coucha | reverse complement strand
AGAAGTCTGGAATACAGGAAAAACAACCCACATTCCACAAGGAACTCAAGAAGAAGGAAGACCAAAAGATAGATAAATTTCTAGTTGAGCCTTAGGAAAACCGGTAAAGAACTTTCCATTGTTTTCAGTTTTCCTGATGAGCAAAACAGGCCTCCAAGACAGAGGCATTCTGGCCAGGGTGACTCACAGTGGGAACTGTAGAACTTTGATTGGACCCAGAATGCTTAACACTAAAATCTTTGTCATTTTCTTGAAAAAATATTTTATACATATGGAGTTTTGCCTCATGTGTCTTTCAACCATGTGTATACAGTGCCAATGGAGCCCAGAAAAGGATAGTGGGTCTCCTGGAACTGGAGCTACAAATAGTTGAGGGCCACCATGCAAGTGCAGGGATTTGAACCTAGGTCCACTAGATTAAGAGCTAGTATTCTTACTTTCCCCTTTATTAAAAATAGATTTTTTCTCACATAATATAATCTGACATGGTTTCTCTTCTTTCTATTGTTTCCAATTCCTCCACATGTACTGTCCAATCCACATACACTTGTTTTTGTCTCTAATTATGGAACAAACAGACTTCTAAGGGATAAAAATAAAATACAATAAGATACAACAAAAATTCACAAACCAGAATTGGACAAAAAAAAAAAAAACCAACCAATCAACCAACCAAAAACAAGAAAAAAAGAACCCGAGAGAAGGTACAAGAAACAGAGACTCATTTGCAATAATATTGGCTACAATATGTGTGCAAAAGACCTAGTTTAGATCCATGAAAGACCTTTGTGAACATTTAAGCACTTAGGCATCTCTCTAGTCATGTCTTTGCTACTTTCATGTGAGTGGTGAGCTTAGTTGTGAAAGGAAGTCCCTGTGCTCACTTGTAGGATTTGAGTATCATGTGGATATCCAGAGTAGTATTAGAGGACTGAAGGTCTCAGAGGTGATACACATGAGGGTATTAGAGGGGTTGTGGAGGTTTATTCTGAAGAAAGAAAGGTTTAGATTGCCACATCTTTTGGGCTTTTATGAGGTACAGATTGCTGTGTATCATGTATTGTTTTAATTACCTACTATCCATTGCATTGGTGACGTAGAGAGTCATTATGAAGATGGTTCCAAACATGACAGTTGCTAAATGACAGAGAGATGAACAGAAAATTCTTAGACATATTTACTCAATACTATGAAATTACATATGGGTTCCACATGTGAACAAAAGGAGTCAGCAGGGCTGTGGAGGAAGTTTTTTGTAGTATCAACAGGATAACATATCCTGGTTCTCCGGGAGAATGTGATTAATTAGTTTGAGTAATTCTTCATGCTGGTATAGAATAGAAGTATATCACTCATGTATAAGTAAGAATTATTTCTGGTCCTCTCAATAAGAAGGTTAGAGGTTGTATATGCTGGAGCAGAGGGGGTAAGGAACATATTCAGGACATTTGAGACCCTTCTGATTTTTCTACTTGTCAAAACAACACATGACTGTATGGCATGATTTTAGGCAATAGACCACATTTATTTAGCCTAAGCTGCATGCTGAGAACTTGTCTCAGTATTGGAGATACAGTAAGTGAGGGAGTGTCTGTCAGAGGCTGGCAGTCTAGTAGAGACTGTACACCATGAAATATCCAGCATCAGATTGTGATCTATCCCTTAAAGGGTTAGCCTTATTATAGTTTGGGAAAGTCACTTGCAGGATGGTATGCTTAAGTTTTAACCTCAACATAGCAGGGGACCCTGTGTATTCAAGACCCTGCTTCTGGCAGGGAGGAGTGTAGGTTCAAAGAGTCTGTGCCAGAAACTGCTTGTTGTGCTTTAGGATCAGAAAGGAGACAGTATGGAGGGTGTTGGGGAAAGTGACAAGGGATGCAGGGTTAAAAGTTGTGGCTGAGGTTTGATCATGTAGGGCCTTCTCAGTGATAAGGACACCAAGATTTGAAAGAACCCAATACAATCTTTTCAAGGTTTTGAAACAGGGAATAATATGTGTTTTACCCTTTTAAATGACTGGGTGCTTGTCTTATCGGAGGGCAAACTTTAGGAAGACAAAGAAATGTTATCCAACTCCTAGCACATGGATGTAGGTCCTGAAAAATGATTGATTTAGGGAAACAATTCTCAACCAAGAGTAACCACACCTTCAGGGACATGTGGCAATGTTTGGAAAGATTTGATTTCTGAAACATGGGCGGGTGGGGGGAAGGGGGCGGGGGAGGTATGCCTACTGGGCCTCTCCTGGGTTAGAGATTACAGTGCAAATTGATTTACATGCTAAAGAGTTACTTGCACCAAAGTTTTTAAAAGAGGAAAACACTGCCACAGGGCTAAATTACTGAAGCCTTGGGGAGAAAGTTTGCATGGCAGTGAGCAGTAGTCTTGAATACGATAATTTTTGAGAAGTCTGTCATGTGGTTATATTATTATTATTATTATATTAATTATTATTATTATACATTTTGAAGAGACTGAGAAGTAGCCAGAAAGGGAGAATGGGAATCATCACTGGTGCCATTCTGTTCAGAAAAGTTTTAACTGTTAGAGTCTTGGATTCCACAGTAATGCTGGCTGAGATGAGAACTGAAAGTTGATGTTAGGAAGCAGCAATGGGGAAGTGCATGGTGAATGTTGCAAAACAGTCCCCGTGAAGTGGTAGCTATGAAAACCTGCTTGGATATGGTTCTTCTTTACTGTGAGTGTTTTGGGGTTTTTTTGTTTTTTGTTTTTGTTTTTGTTTTGGAGGGAGGGTTGCAGGGGTTAAGGCAGGGTTTCTCAGTGTGTAGCCTTGGTTGTCTTGGAACTCACTCTGTAGACCAGGCTCTCTTTGAACTCACAGAGATTCACCTGCCTCTGCCTCCCAAGTGCTATGATTAAAGGCATGTGCCACCACTGCCCGGCCTTCCTGTGAGTTTTTTAACCAACAGCTTCATTTCTATGTGGGTCTAAAGGATCATTGAGAGACTTGAACTTAGAGATAATGATATTTGCTTACAAAATAACCCAGCACCATGATTGCTATTCCCTGTTTTAGATAATAGAATTGATATTCTGTCATTAACTGTACCTTCTGTTTTCTGATACTTTGATGTCGTAGGCACATGATGGTTCTAAAATGGACTGGATGTTCCCTTCCAGTATTGGCCATTTTCTAGACACAAAAACAAAACCAGTCTTACCTTCTTGTATCTATTGCCCAACTACCTTCTTTATGGAGAGGTCATAAAGTCTCATGCAGTATTTCCTGCCTTAATCACCCAGTATTACTTTAAGATTACAACCCTCGAAACTGAGCCCCTAAACTGATTGAAACCAGTTAATCTTAAACCTGCTTATTTCACCTCACCTGGTTTTTCTCATGGAGACCACAGTCAAGTCTTATGGCTACATTTTTCTCCTGCCATTTGACTCCTGACTTGTCCTGGTTCTTCCTTGCCCAGAACTGTATAGTATGGAAAGCATCCTGATTTTAGAGGACTGATTAGTATATAAACCCCATCTACCTTGATTCTCATTTTCGTGTCTGATTTCTCACTGGGACTTAATGTGGTGACTGCCTTCTTCATGACCATATAAGCTAGGCCACTTCCTGAATCTAAATTTCCCAATATAGAGCCATGCTCTCCCAGTCTCTCCTCTTTCTCCCCTTCCTTGTCTCTTCTCTCCTCCCCTTTCTTATTCCTCTTCCTTTTCATCTCCATTCCCCACATTTTCTTCTCTCTCTCAACCTTACCTACTTATTTTTCACTGGGTGTAGAAATGTACATATATTTTGATTATTTCACAGGAGATGAGAACTGGTAAGACATTATGTGACAGGCTTTATCTATTGACAAAGAGTAGAAGAAAATGTAATCAATTACTTTGGTTTCAGAATCATTACATTGGAAACCCTAAGGGGCAATAAAAACAACAATAAATGATTATGTGTTTCTCCCTCAACATTCTCTACTATAAAGTAGTCCTATCACAGGCAGGGAATCATTCTTCCCTGTCAGGAGAGTGCCACCTGAAATTATTAGTGACTAAGGTTATAATTGTCCATTTATGGTTTTAAAATGAGTAATACACTTGTCATTTTCTCCTGCCTCCTCTGCCTTCATTAGTCATCTGCATTTCAGTTGTGAATCTAGTTGTCAGTTCAGGCATAACTTCAGACAGAGGCTAGGGAGGCAAGAGTTTAAGTGTTTTGAATGGCCTATAAACCATAGGGACATGCAGCTGCCTGTGGCATATCTCAAGTTAAATGAGATCAAGACCTAAAGAGGTTCTTGGGAGCCTGTAGCAGTGGAGGTTGAATATTTGTTTTCTTTGGCTAGTGCCTGAAATTTCTGGTTGGTGGCAGAAATTGAATATAGCTTGGGAAACTCAAGAAGATTATAGATTTTCAGGTACTATAGTGTTATTGAACTTGGGAATCTCAACTTGTGCCCAAGTCAGGTTCAGCTACCTACCCTCTAAAGGCCAATTAAAAGAGCCAAGTTAAAAGTGGGAAGAAGGAAAATGGGATTTATTCAATGTTGCCACATTTAAAGAGAGACAAAGAGATCCAGTCAACCCTTAATGCCAGTCAGTGTTTGGATTCTGAAGTGAAATCAAAGAAAAAATAGAGGGCCAAAGGTAAACCCTTCTACGCAGTCCTGGTGTATATGTGGTATCAGCCACCACTGACCCATTTTTTGGGTTTCAGTGTCTCCTGTACAATGGTCTGACAAGGAAAGAAATTCCCCCTCTGGATGGTGTCTTTTCTTCTCCCAGCTTGACATTCCTGAAGAAATTACTTTTCTTTTTTCAGTCCATTGTTTCAATAGTCTAACAGTCAGGTAGAGAGATGCAAATATCTCTTTGGAATAGTATAATGTAAGAGCTGGCGAAATATCTCAACCATTAAGAGCCTTGTTGCTCTACCAAAGGGCCCAGGTTCTACTCTAAGCACCCACAAGGTAGCTCACAGTCATCAATAGCTCTAGTTCCAGGGGTCTGAAACCCTCTTCTGACTTCCTTGTGCATCATATATATATATATATATATATACACACACACACACACATACATGGTAGACATACATACATGAACAAAGAGCATCTAAGACTTAAAAATAATTAAAATTAAAAAGTAGTGTGCTAACTAATCAATATGAACTCTGAAACCAGACTGGATTCTAATCTTAAATCTTTTTAGGATTCTTGAACATTGGGCAAGTTATTTAACATCTTTGAACTTCTGATTCCTCATCTGTAAAAATAGGAATGATTATATCTGCTTACGAGAGCTAATGTGCTGATAAAATGAGTTTGAATGCAAGAAGTTGTGATTTGGAAGACAACGGGAGACCAAATTGCCTAAATTTAACCCTGGTTTGATGGTTTGCTAGTGGAAGTGCCTTTGGCTTTTAGTGTTTTGTGCCTCACCTACTAGGAAGGAATTAAGATACTAAGGTTCTTGTTTAGAAGAAATGAATTAAATGTGAGCCAGTTGAAATACATGTCACATGGAAAACTTATTTATTGACTTATTCTATTGGAAAGATTATTTAGATGTATGCAATTGTTGCTACTGACAATTTACAGCAGTAAGCAAGGCCATATGGAGATTAAGTTATAAGCACTCTGTGCTTCAGAATTCAGCAGAACACGGTAACTGTTAAAGATGGGAGTTTGTGGCAGGCATCACAGAACATTCATCCCCTCAGGATGCTGTGCAGCATGGTGGAAAGCAGTCATCTCTGGGCCCCCTGGAACTACGTTTGAATCCCTTGTTCTGAACCGTGTAAGGGGAATGATCTCAGCAACTTAAATCACATTTCTCTTCCTTGTTTTCTCCAATGACAAAATGGAGTTGAAAGTGTTATCTTTAGGAAATATACTTAGTTTCAGAGACCTCACTCCACGGTTTGCTAAGTCCATTGTTTCTGTGATTAAATAAGGCAGTACATCATGGCAGAAGGATATGGCAGAAAAAATTCTTCATCTCCTGGTGGCCAGAAAACAAAGAATTATAGAGGAAGGGGCCTGAAATAAAGTATAATCTCCAAGAAATGCACCAATCAATGATATACTTCCTTCAAATAGGTCCCCTGTCATCTTATCACCTCTTAATATAACTATGAAGTTATAAATCTACAATGAATTGATCAGTTCATCAAGTCAGATTTCTCATGGTTCATTCATCTCTCAATAGTTTCATTAATGATGTAGCAACAATGTGTCTTCATGCTCAAGCCCTTTGCTTCCTTCCTAGTTATACCAAAACATAAAAAGGAGCAGTGCTATGATTTGTAATCAGTGAGTGGAATGTTATTTACTACCCTCTACTTATTCACATAGTTGTCATGAATATGTGTAAGGTTTATGATCTTTGAGGGAGTGTAAACTACCAGTGAGTATGAAATATAGGAAAGAACTTGGGTAATCTAAAGAGAAGCTTAGACGCTGGCAAAGGCAGGAAAGGGGAAAGAGTTTTAGGGATTTCTGGTGGTGAAGTGCATACAATTTGGTATCCTTGGATAGGTTCCTGTAAGGGGAGATTAGGTTTAATGTATGGGATGAAGAACATCACCTACTATCCCAAGCATTATCTATCCCAAAATAGGGATATGATCTCCATGTGGACAGTGATAATGATTGTTGGCTATTGAGTAGGACAGGTAAAAAGTGTTTTAGAAATATTATGTCAGTTGCCCTCAAAGTCAAAACCTGTTAAAACTTAGTGGGCTTAAGAATCATTCTTTGCAGACTTATCCCACTTCTAGGTACATATATTTCTATAACATGTATAATCTACTGCTTGTCTCTGGCCAGGCAGGATACTATTGTTGTGATTTCCTGTGCACTTCTTTTTTTTTAAGATTTATTTTTATTTATTCATTTATTTTTATGTGTATGAGTACACTGTAGCTGTACAGATGGCCATGAGCTATCATGTGTGTGGTTGCTGGGAATTGAACTCAGGACCTCTGCCAGCCCCGCTAGCTCCAGTGTAATTCACTGTAGCTGTCTTCAGATGCACCAGAAGAGGGCGTCAGATCTTATTACAGATGGTTGTGAGCCACAGTGTGGCTGCTGGGATCCGAACTCAGGACCTTTGGAAGAGCAGTTAGTGCTCTTACCCGCTGAGCCATCTCACCAGCCCCCTGTTGTGATTTCCTGCAGGAAGCCTTCTTTAGATTGTTGTTTGCTCTCCATTTTCCTATTTTGGTTCTTGCAGAACTGGGTAATCTCCAGAGGCTGTTATTTAGCCTACCTGGTGGCAGATTGTTCATGCTTAAACTTCATTCTTTCATTATCTTGGGGAATCCCTGGTGGAAGAGAACTATCTCATTAATTATAGCATTTTTAATCTCCTACTCTGGTCCAAACTTAGTACCATATACCGTGGAGTTGATTCAAACAACACAGGCCACTGAAGAAACACAGGCAGGAGAACTCACTGTTTGGGTCCTGAGTAGTAAAGAGATGTATGGGATACAATGTGTGTATGTATATGTGTGTGTGTTTTTGTGTGTGTGTGTGTGTGTGTGTGTGTGTGTGCGTGTGTGTGTGTACCAACTTAGCTCATAAGATTATATACCTTTCTGGACATGAATAGGCTCTTTTGGAAAAGAAAGAAGCACCTGCATTCCAACTCATCCACAATTCCTTTAGATTTAGAAGTATTTTTCACACTTTGTAAAGCAGCAGCATCCCATATTCAAGTAAACTTTTAAGCTAAGGACAGCAGATGAAATAATGAATGCTTGAATTGATGGATAGATGGATGGAAATACAGGATTGCATTAGATAATATGAGACACAAGATCAACACATACTCCTTCTGGACTATAATCTCTTCCTTTATAGCATAAGGGAAAGGCTTCAATCATATTTCTTAATCACTAACATTTCAGATTTCTTTAATTTTTTTGCACCAGGGGATCATCCTATGCATTTAAAGATGCTTAACACACCCCGAGCCTCTATTAATTAGATACTAGTAGTATCTCCTTTCCAGTTGTGACAATCAAATGTCTCTCCAGACATTACTAAGTGCTACTCGGATCAGGTACAAAATCACCTCCAATAGAGAGCATCCCCAGTTCTCATTTAATGGTCAATTTTATTGTTATTATGAATCCCTTCAGAAATCTTAACAGTTTGGCAATTTCTCAACTCATGTGGTGACTGATATCTTTACTGTCAACGCTGATAGCAAAAATGCTCTGATTTGCTTTTCGTTAGTGTTCCCCAGGAAAGTCTAGCCATAAGTAGTCAGGTGCTTAGCATGGATGAGAAGGGAGCTCGTTCACTAGGAACTGGCTTCCATCCGCTGTACATTCTTTGATTTAGCTTTTCTTTGCCTCCTTAGCATTCCCTCCAATGTCCTTTTCTCTCTTCTTGTTTAACAAGTCATATTATAAGATATAATTTTTCCTTCCTCCCTTTTTACCCATTCTTCACCAACTAAGAGCAACAGGATTCAAGTTCCAGAACAACTTGTAGTATTGCTTTCATGAAAATCAGTGTCTAGGCTAGCAATAAGAAGAGATACTTTTGTATTAATATTTATAGCCTTTTACAAGATTCATGAAGAGGGCAAGAGTACTTATGGGGAAACCTCAGCTACCAGATTGGACACTCATACAACTGGATTATTATAGTCTGTTGTATATTAATTACTCCAAACAAGTCACTCTTTTAGGACAAATTACAAATATTGGTTTGTGAATTTTATGGATCTAGGAGGAAAAATACTGACATGAAACAGTATTTTTTAAAGTGAGAAAAATAAACTAAAGATGTTAATTGCAATGTCATAATGCGAACCTCTCACTATCTTGAAAAAATTTTATTTTAAAAGAAAATCAGCAATCTGTAGTCTGTTAAGATTTCAAAGTGGTCTATAATCAGTCTGGTTGGTTTTGCCAATATGCAACTAGTCAATGCTCAATAAAGTTTTGAGGAGTTCTATTATATTTGTTCATTTATTATTTGAATTCATGTACCCCTTGTGGTTTTGTTTAAGATGAGAGAAACAAATAGTGTGACCACTACATATGTCACCACCATATTCAAGCTTAAATCATTCATCTGTAAGTGTTAATTGTACTCCTGTTATGTGTCAGTCAAGTGGTGCATGATTGTGAACCAAGCAGTCTGTAAAGTCAAGGAGTTGATATTCCTACTTGAGGAAGCAAACAGCAGTGTCAAAACAAAGACATCAATGCTTGTCAAAAACTTGTAGGAAATACTATGAAGACAATGAATATTTGAGGGGAGAATTTATATCAGAAAGGCTATTCAATTCAAAATGGCAGAAACCTTTCAAAGTAATAAACTGACCATACATTTCTTATATGAAAGGAATCTAGGAGCTAGTAGTTCTGAGTGGAGGGTGCATTAGAGTGTCACTAGATACTCTCCATGAGCTTTGTGCTGTTAGGCATCTATAGAGTTAAGCTCACTTCTTAAGATCGAATGCTTAAACTTGTTTCTTGGTCTAATATGTCTAACAGTCTTCTAATCAGAGTGGAGGCAGAGGAGGTCAAAGGTTCTTCCTCTTAATGATGACATTTCCATTAGAGTTCAGTCTTTTGAAGTCTCACCCAGTGACTTTCATTTACTTCATACTTACCAAGAAGGCTTGGACATGTCTTTTATCTAGGCCCATAGTCACATTGAATAAAATGGGTACTTTGCAGTTAAGACAGGTTATTGGACAGATCTGAAAGAGACTGGAGAGATGTGAAAAGTATGGATGAATGCTAACACTTTTTTGAGATGTGAAAGGCTGGGAGGAGCAGGTTGTTGGATAGCTAATGTTTACTTAGGGATACATTGCTTTTGAGATCTTTGGTAGACTTCCTGTGGAATGTGCAGGTAGAGATACTACTACTTGACATTTTGTGACATCCAGGATTTCCTGAAAGAACAAATGTCTAGAAGGAGTACTTGTGAGAGTGAATGTGAGCACATAATGTATACTATACATTCTGTTGACTGAGATTGTATTTTGTATAGTAATGAAAAGGAGAAAGTAATCTTCCCTTCCTCTTATCTTCCCTACCCCCTTTGAGAATTGTCTAATGAATATAAAGCACTGTTCTGAGTAATATGAATATATGAAGATAGAGGAAAAACACAATAGACTCCATCTTTTATGAAGGTTGAGAGGAGCTAGGTATGTGAACTCAAACCCAATAAACCTTCCTTTTATCTGTCTGCTCTTCCCATTAGACCACGAATCCTTGTATGTAGGAAATTAATTGTTATTGAGTCTGATTGCCCATATCCTGACCCAGGGCCAGGAATTTTATCAATAAATGTCCATTTGGTAAGCAGAACTGTGCTAGCTTCTTTCTTTTCATAGAATTTAATTATTGAGGCCATTATTTGAATCCAGGTAGGTCTTTTGAACTATATCTCCACCTATCTCTTTTTGTTGTGTAGACAGTTGCCCCAGACTCATTTATTTTGTGCATTTATATTTTAGATAATCATAGTTTCCAGAGAAGAACTATTTTTCTTTTTTTGCTTAGTGGGGTTTGTTTATTTACTCCAAGATAAAATAATTCTGACATTCTCTATACAGAAGGCTTTTTCCTGATGAATGTGAATTTTCCCTCACTTCCTTTAATAAGCCAGCTTCTAGTTTGCTAGGACTTGGGGCTTTGGAAAGAGACCTCAGTTCTCTATTCTTCTCCAAGTAACTCATGATTAAGTCACTTGATGGCTTGTCATTGGAGTTGCAAGGACATTAATTATTTAAATTAAGTGGGTGTTAAGAAATTCCAATGTCAGTTTTATGTTGCCTAGAGACACCAAATAATCTCACAATATTACCACTGGAAGAACTCTTAGTCATCTAATTCAGTCCTTCTTATTTTCTGGAATAAGAAATGGAGATTCAAAATAGCAGGCATTTGGCCAAGTCAAGCAGTCAGTGGTCCTGTATCTACCTCCCATTTCTTTGCTCTTTCTACTCTGCCATGCTGTCACATATGCACTATGTAAAACACATTATTGCCAGGTGTGAAGAATTGTGAATATGTCTTTACTAAAGAGGAAGGAAATGATTCGTTAAAATTTAAGATTGCATTCTGAATAGACCAAATATAATCAACTGTCACCTGGTTTGAAGTAATAGCATTTACTATTGAGTGGTATTGAAAACAGGTTAATGATTGTCCCAAGATTGGAATATAATATAGCTAAATGAATGTAGTAGGCTTGGGTGTGAGGTTGACCTGTTTCTAAATTGTGACTTAACAGTCTACTAGCTTTGTGAAACTTTAACTAAAATATCTCCAAGCTGCCAGAGAGACTGGCTGGTATGGCTTCATATACTGGAAAGAAGAGAAAATCCTGGGGAGGTAGTTGCTTGTTGTGGAGCTAAAGAATGTGGTTGAATTTCACTAGGTCTCTGCAGGTGACCCCAGACATTTATTTTAATATTTAGGCAACAGTATTCATAGACATAGCTCTTGGATAAAATTAACTTCAATTAGCATTAAATGTTAACATTTTTCTCTATGGTTCTTATTCTGTGTCTTACCATTACAAACATTTTTATTTTCTGGATTAGTACTTAGTGTAAAAGAAAAGAGATACGCATGTGTATGCACACAAGTGATCAATACATGAAGTGCGTGTTGTGCTTATTATGAATGAGGTGTTGTTTTAGAGTCTAGGGAATGATTCTAGAAGAATGATACAAAGGCATGAGAGGGAAAATAATCAGAATGTGCAGGAGGGGGTTGTTGAAATACTGACAGCCGCCTGTTTTCTGGCACTTACTATGGGTTAGCGATGAGTAGGTACTTTATGTCCATGACCTCCCTGCATTGGTTTACTGGACTTATTAGACAAGTACTTTTCCTGCCTCCCTTCAATGGCGAAACTTAAGCTGAGTAAAGGGAAGCAACAAATCAAGGGCCACACAGCTAGCATATAGCACAGTTTGTATTTGAATTCTGCTTTGACTAGGTCCAAGATTGTGCATGTGTGTGTGTGTGTGTGTGTGTGTGTGTACATGCACATGTGTTATGAACACATATTTGCATGTGTATTAACATGCACTTGGACTCATATGCATGATATTTCTGCACATATGTGTGTATGCACCTGTGGAGGACCAACAAAGTTGATTTTGGATATCTTTCTTAATTGTTCTGTACTTTATTTCTTGAGAGAGGGCCTCTTGCCGAATCTTGAACTTACCAGTTCCTTCTGCTCTAAGTAGGGAGCTTGCCAATGGGGTTCATCATCTCTTCCTCTTGTGTATTGGGATTATAGGAAGCCACCAAGCTTGCCCTGCCTTTATCTGCATTCTGTGGATTCAAACTCAGGCTTAGTGTGGTGATATTGTAAGAAGAGAATTTCTAAGAGTTACACAATTGTGGGTTTTTAAAACAAGCAATGAATTACACTCTTTAAAAGAGTGAATTGTGTAGTATGAGATTTGTATCTTAAGTTGTGACTGTAAAAAGACAGGGTAACTAAATGCTCAATGTCAATTGAGAGGTTAGTACATGTACAGTTTTGAATTTTATAAATATCTATTTTATTTACTGTTATAACAGCCCTGTGAAATAAGTATAACATAACCCACAACTGACAGCTGAGAAATAGAAGGCTCTAAGAAATGAAGAAGTTTGGACAAATATCATGCATTGAGACAATTAGAGCCAAGACTCTATCTCTGTTTGACTCTAAAGCATGTGGGTTTTCTGTCTTCTGAACATAATTAAGTAAACGGATTTTTCTTTGGTGTAAAAAAGAAAATAAGACCTCAGTTTTTGTTGGTCTTAGAATTTATGATTGTTACTCCTCCCAAATGTTTATAGGATAAATGTTTGCAGTGTTTCCGACATACCACAGCTTGTATATCGTATTTTCTTTTTAACTATCAGCTGAGGAAGAAGAGGTTCTTTTTTTTTTTAT